>NC_056522.1:380041596-380111388 GCF_019175285.1 Sceloporus undulatus
GTTCTTCCTAATGTTCATATGGAATCTCTTTTCTTGTAATTTGAATCCATTGGCTTGTGTTCTAGTCTGTGGAGCAGCAGAAGACTAGCTGGCTCCATCTTCTACATGACACCCCTTCAGATATTTAAAAATAGTCATCATGTCACTTTGCAGTCTCCTCTTCTCCAAGCTAAACACTCCCAGCTCCCTCAATCATTTCTCATAAGGCTTGGTTTCCAGATCTTTGATAATCTTGTTCACTCTTTTCTGGCCACGTTCCAGGTTGTCAATATCCTTCTTGGACTATAGTGTTTGTCAAAATGACAATAGCAGTGTCCTTACCTCCTTGTGTTAAAAATATTGGCAGGCAGCCTGTTGGTACTTTATCCACTCTTAATTTCTCTTATGGATGTGGTTGGACATTTGGGGCTATGGGTGCATTTAGTTCACAGTTGCATAAATGATGTTGCAGAAGTGTGAGTGGGCAATTGTGCATAGAGACATCTTGTAGCACCTTTGAGACTAATGGAAAGAAATAAGTTGGCAGCATGAGCATTCGTAGACTAAAGTCTACTTCCTCAGATGCATTTAGCTGTAACTGCATTTTTGGATTGTGCAGAACTACTCATGGACCTTCAGTTAATTCTCTTGGCTAATGGAAACACCAAGCACACTTGCAGATATGCAGTAGAGATCACACTGTGGGTGTTCAGAAGGGTGTTGTAGCAACACCAGCATTTAACTATGTGAGCGTTCATGTAGAATCTTGGCTATTTATGACTGTTCTATTAATGCATAATTCCACTTGCAGAGGTCTAAACTGTGCAACCCTGAGGTAGCATCTCAGTTTATGTCCATGATTCTGCAAGAATTGGCACACAATTCCATATCAGTGCTGTGTAAATTTACAGCGCTATATAAATAAAGCTTAATAAAAATCACCATCATCATCTGTTAACTAGCTTTTCTTGAGCTTGAAATCTTTCTCCAGAATCGGGATTTGAGTTAGAATTGCAGAGAGAGAAAATATCATACATGTTGTCTGTTGGGCAAGTAGCTAGGCATTGGAAGCCAGTCAAGGAAGCCTCCAGTGGTTCAGGTGTAATCGCCCTACCTGTGCCCCTTGCGTGCCAGGATACCAATCGGGCTCACAGGCTGGCAGGTTATTAAGAAGGCTAGGCCAGGAGGCCAGGGTGAGACTGCAGTCATAAATAGAGAGGGTACTGGGAGTTTGGGGACAGGATTGGAAATTACATGTATTCTTGAAATGGCAGAGGAGAGTGATGAATCTTGGGATTTGTAATAGCCCAGGGTTGTCATGGCGTGATGTGAAAATGATGCCATGGATGGCAGAAGGGTGTCACAACTGGCACAAAGGATGGGCTTCTCTGGGACCTTTTGAGATGCAGGAGTTGTGTGATGGATTAGGAGAAGCTGGTGCCATTCATTAAGAAGTCCTCAGCAAGTGGGCTTCCCCGATCCAGGGGAAATATACCTGCCTGTTCAATTTCACCTGCAGAGCCAGCATGGCATAGTTATTTGAGCAGTGGGCAATGACTCTGGAGACCAGGGTTTGATTCCCATCTCAGCCATGAAACTCACTGGGTGACCTTGGGCAAGTTACATGCTCTCAACTTCAGGGGAAGGTAATGGCAGACCTTCTCTGAACAAATCTTGCCCCCCAAAAACCCATGATAGGTTCATGATAGGGTCACCATAAATCAGAAAAAGCTTGAAGGCACACAACAACAACAGCCTCCATCCCCTATCATTGTCTCAGAAGCTGCAATGTAATGGCATCTCCACAGCCATTGCAACATCTGGGAGAGGAAGGTCATACACTGAAGGAGGGATCATATGAAGTGTGTGGAGAAGTAACTTTGGCCCACTTGTGGGACCTGTGGATGAACAAGACAAGCAGAAATTTGAATTACTATCTGGCAGGAAAAGGAGAAGGAAGGAGGAGAAGTGGAATGAGGGGGCAAACATAGGCTGTTATCTTATTCTTCTGCTTTTCTGCTGTAACTCTCCTACTCACAATGTAGTTTTGCTTTGGTTTGAGCATTGGACTGAGACTTTTAGAGACTGAGGTTCGATTCCCCGCTTGGCCATTGAAATCTATTGGGTGATCTTGGGCAAGTCATGCTCTCAGCCCTAACAAACCCCATGATAGGTTCACCGTTGGGTCTTCATAAGCTAGAAACAACTTGAAGGCACACAACAAGAAGAAACTTTCATGTCTTCCAATGCACCATGTTCTTTTCTTCTGTGAACATGAACCATGGGCTGAACTTAGTCTAGTGTAATAGTTACAGCATTTCCTGATCATGGATAACTTAGCCATGATGGTCCATGTATTGGCAGCTTACCAATTAGACTACTGCAATGTATTCTGTGTGGAGCTGTCCTTGAAGACATCTTGGAAACTGCAGCTAGTACAAAATGCAGCAGAAAGACTGCTCACTGGAACTTCATTCAGAAATCATATACTGTAACACCAGTTCTGGAAGATAAAAACGAAGAAGAAAAGGGGGGGATAGAAATGCGGCAACACCTTTAAGACTAACTGGTTTTATTGTCACATGAGTTTTCAGGGATATAAACCCACTTTTTGAATGCAGTATGGAGTGGGAGTGGGAGTAGGGAAAATGTAATAGGACTCAGAAAGGTACAAACCATGACCCTTGCCCTAAATTTGCAAAGGGCTGCATAATTTCTTTGCTCAAGGATCACGACCTGTAAATCCCTTACTGTGTGTCCAGGATATCAGATTTGCGTCTATGAATCCTCTTCTGTAGAGACTGCCTTGTTTGTCCATCTTAGAGTGTAGAGGGGCAATGCTGGCATAGGATGGCATCTAACCCATTGGAGAAAAAGTAAGTAAATGCACATTTGATGTTGTGGATAATGTTATTTGCCCTATAATGTGGCTCCCAGAATAGAAGTGGGTAGTTGTTTAAGGAGGCTGTCAGTAAGCCAATAAAGGCCTTCCAGAGTGTGTGAGAGGGCTGTATTATTTGCTACAATTGGTTGTAGCTAATTGATGATGTGTTTAAGTGGTCTCGGCAGTTCTACAAGAGTCAAATTGGCTGCCAATAAGTGTCTTGCTTGTATGAATTCAAGGTTTTGATGATAACAGTTAAAGCTTGGGACCTCGATACTTGTGGGAGCGCCTCTCCCTATGTAAGCCTGCCTGAAAATGGTAGTCCATTGGAGAGGTCCTCCACCATGTCTATACAAAGTAGGAGGCATGGAGATGGCCTTCTCTGTGGTGGCACCCCAATTGTGGAATGACTTCCCCTCGGAGCCCTGAGTGATGCCAACACCAGAATCATTTGGCATGAAGCAAAACATGGCTTCTTAGTAATATAATTAATAATAATTGGTTTTATTTATATACCGCTATTCCAAAGATCATAGCGGTGAACAGCAAGTAAGCTAATTTTGCCCCCAACAGTCTGGGTACTCATTTTAGCTCCCTCCTCGGAAGGATGCAAGCCTGAGTCGAGCTTGGGCCCTTTTGCTGGTCTTGAACTCGCAACCTTGTGGTTTCGAGTGAATGGCTGCAGTACAGACATTTAACCACTGCGCCACCAAGGCTCCTTAGTAAATCCTTAGGGCTGAACTGTTTTTTCTCAGGCGATGCACGTTTTGTGGTTGCACTATTTTAAATTGCCTTAACCCTTATTAAATTATCTTGTTTTAAAACTGATAGATGGCTGAATATATTTCATCTTTTTTAAACTATTGTTATTGTTTATTGCTTTAAAGTGACTTTTATTGCAAGCCACCCTGAGATCTTTGGTTGTAGGACTGGATATAAATATTCAAAGAAACATGACAGGAATCCCTGGTTCAAGGATCATCGCACACCACAACCACCCCAAATGATCATGTTTTTTGGAAGCTAAGCAGGGTTGGGCCTGATTGGTCATTTGGGTGGGAAACTGCCAGGAGCAAATCCCAGGGTTCCCCAAGCAGAACTAGGAGAAGAATTGTTCCAGAAACTCTGAAGGGCTGCTGCTGCCATTCATAATTGGAGATATGGAAGGATCCCGGAGTTGAGTACTAGAAACCTGTTGGTGTCTTTATGCATGCATAAGTTCCCTTTGAACATTTTTGTTCTGCAGTCAGGTCAAGCTTGCAGAAGCCAAGTTGCACATGCAGTGCCATTGTGCTTGGACGTGCATTGTACATGGATGTGTAGTATGCATTGCACACCGATGTGTCTTTCACATGGGTGTGCATTATGCATTGCCTATAGCTGTGTATTGTGCACTGCATGCACCCTTTTGGTTGTGCATTAAGTTGCACATTTGGTATTTTGGTTCAAAAATGAAATGTTGTCACTGAACACAAGGTCTGAGTAGCACAACGAATGCGTAACTCCACATATGGAGATTTACATTACACAACCATGATGTAGGATGTTGGCTGGCATGTACAAAGTTCTTGACATGCTTCTGAAAAATGCTCCATTTTACTTCTCCTTCATGCTCTGACCTTGATTACAAAAGTGTTGCAAACTTGCAAAGTCCTGGCTGTATAGTTGATTCTCAAGAACATTTTGGCTGGTTTTGTCACATTGTTGGCATTATCTATTTGGCCAGTATCTCTGCTACTCTAAGCCAGCTCCTACTTTATCTTCAGTGCCCTGCCCTCCACTCTTTCACACACACACATAATCCTTTATTGGAATATGTGCAAATTAGGTTGAAAGGATGTTGTCTGGAGAGAGAGCCCTTCTGGTGTTCTGCAGAATGGTCAGAGTTGATCTGGCACTCTTTGGTCCTGGGCTGGATGTACTGGTCCCACTATAGTCTAACTCCCATTAAGTCCAATCATTTGTTTTTGTCTCTTCCTCAGAGTATAAAGAATTTCAGCAGCATGGCAGCATTCAACCCTGCTGTTTGCTGGACCCCTGGGCTGCTGCCAGAGTGTATGAAGGGTTGTAGACTATATTTAGAGGAAGGCCATGGTAAATGTCCTCTGCATAAATCTTGATCTCTAGGATGAGGTCCCCATAAGTTGGAGCTGACCTGAATGTACACAACAACAAATTAGAGGAAGCGTAACAGTATGCAACCATTCTTGGGAAACACAAGCAGGAGGATGCTGTTGGACTCAGGGCCTAGAGGAGGCTGAACCAAGTAGACCATCCTTGTTCAGGTGCATCTTCCAGACTCTTTTTAAGTTCTTTGGAGAACAATAGAGCCAGAGTTGAAGGATTGAAGACCAGAGGAGTAGCAGATGAAAGCCATGACAAGAGAAGGAGGTGAATCCTTAACATGTGCTCCATTTTCTGCAAGGAGGTGGCTCTGAGAAGTAACTGGCAGAACCTTTGAGGGACAGTCAGATTGTCTTGAAATGGATCTCATGTGGGCCATTGGTGGGATGCTGTGGAGGAAGAGAGTTCTTGGCTCATTTTATGGGGGGGGGGGGGAGGAAGGAGAAAGAGGAAGGGGTCAACATTCCCAAAAGTGACCTGGCATTGAGAAGTTAATATTTCAGCTACCCATTAGTGTAGATTCATGGAATCATAGGGTTTGAAGGAACCACAAGAGCAACCCAGTCTCACTTCTTGCTAGTGCAATAATCCAGAGCTAAAGCATCCCCAAGAGGTGGTCATTCAATCTTTGTTTAAACAACTTGAATGAAGGAAAAGTTCAACACCCCCCGAGGCAGTTTATTCCCCGTTCAAACACCTCTAACTATCAGGGGGTTCTTCCTAACATTTTGTCAGAATCTCCTTTCTTGTCATTGAACCCATTGGTTCTCATCCTAGTCTCTGGCATAGTAGAAAATGGTTGTCCAACCCTTGTCTTCAAGCCCAGACTTCTATTTTATTCTCTAAGACATCTGGCAATGGATCCACTGTTGGAAATCCATCATGCAGAATGCACAGTGACAATAGCACAGAACAAGCACAACATAATATGCATCCATGGACATGGCTCACATACAAGTTGTCCCATTGCCCTTCATCCTGGCTTGCTTGTGCATCAACTGGGCCATCCTGCATGGCTTCCAGCGGTTGATCCTCTGAACTTTCCTCATGCACCTCAGCCTGGAAAGTCCTTTGTTTTATAAAGCCAACTGCATGAAGGGTATTTGACAGGCAGTGTGGTAGATTTGTTTGAGCATTGGACTAGGACACTGGGAGACCAGGGTGTGAATCTTAGCTTGTCTATGAGACCCACTGGGTGACCTTGAGCAAGCCACACTCTCTCAGCCTCAAAAGATGGCAATGGCAGCCCCCCCCCCCCCCGAGGAAACCTTCCATGATAGTTTTGCCTTCTGACCCATAAGTCAGAAACAACTTGAAAACACACAACAACTACAACAACAACAACATGAAGGGTGTTGGGGATGGGTGGATGAATGGCAGAATAGTGTAGCGGTCTTGAAGTAAGTGAATTGCTTGAACATTAAGATCCTGGTGGAGAGGAGTCTGTCCTCCTATCATTGTGGACAGAACCTCCTTCCTAAGGCAAGCTGTCTGTTCCTACAACAAGGGCTGGAAGCAAAGGTCTTTGGCCATTGCTGCTAAGGAGACCTGTCAGTCATAATTCTGGCAGCCTTTGGACTGCACTGAGAAATCAATTCACATCTTAATTCCTTCACAAATATATACCGCAAGCTCACTGAGGGAAGGGCAGCTAACTGCTTCTGACAGGGGTCTTCTAATCCCTGAGCCCCAATGACCTGTGTTAAATAGGTTTTCCAGTTATGCTGGTGGACAAGTACAGAGAGAGAGAAAGAGACAGAGAGAGAGAGAGGAGGCATTCTGGCAGTACCTCCTTGTTATGACAGAAACCAAACAGGATCAGTGGAGCAAAACAAGACTGAGATCTTGTGCCATGCTTGCTTAGTGTTAAGTTACATGGAGTTACATAGTGGTTGCAAATCCCCCTTCCTTGGCCTTAAGCAATATCTTCCTTCCAGCCTTTGTCCCTCAAAGTTAAAACTGAACTTGTCACCTCACCACCATATCCACAGGGTTTGCATTTTTATGGCTATTCATACAGTCTGGTCATAAAATCCTTCCAGTTCAAATATTTGAAGGGATGCCATGTTGAGGATGGAGCAAGCTTGTTTTCTGCTGCTCCAGAGACTAGGGTCCAAAACACACTACAGAAATAATCCAGTTTGAGACTGCTTAGTGCTAGGGAATCCTGGGAACTGTAGTTTTGTGAGACATTTAGCTTTCTCTATCAGAAAGCTCTGGTGTCACAATAGAGTACAATCCCCAGGATTCCCTAGCAATGAGCCAAGGCAGTTAAACTGGTTTCAGACTGGGCTATCTTGGCAGTGTGTTTTGGAACTTGGACAAGGAGTAATGCGTGCAAACTACAGGAAAAGATATTCTACCTCAACATTAGAAAGAGCTTTCTGACAGCAAGAAATGTTCAACAGTGGAAGATGCTCCCTTGGCGAATGGTGGAGTCTCCTTCTTTGAAGGTTTTCAAGCAGAGGCTGGATGCCCCTCTGTCGGGGGTGCTTTGATTGAGTCTTCTTGCATGGCAGAATGAGGTTAGATTGGATAACCCTTGACATTTCTTCCAACTCTATGATTCTATGATCCTTCCTGGGCACCAGCTCACTCCAAACATCCAAGGAAGTAGACCTAGTCTACGAAAGCTTATGCTACAACATCTTTTGCATAGTTACTTTCAAAGGTGCCACAAGATCCATCTCCATACTAATTTGCAGAATAGCATGGATATGTCTCTGGAATCTGCCCCTCCCCTTTGTCGAATACCACCATTGTTTGACTCATTGAACACTGCATATTGTCCTGTGCTGCAGTGCGGAATGCACACTTTCTGTTTCTGCCACCCCTGTGGGTCTATGGTACATGATCCCAGGGAATGAATTGGCAAGGTGCCCTGAGTTCCATTTTGAGGTGAAAGATGGGATATAAATCAAATCAATCATAGACTGAGGGCACTGATGGGGTTATGGCTTGGATCCTGCTGACCAGCCCATACCAGAGCAGGCTCTTTCAATCAATTATTGAGTGGTGAGTCAATACCGGGGTGGATGGAAGGTTTTGCTCTCATTGGCATAAATGATAGGATTTAGGCCCAATAGCCTCAAATATATCATAGTAAATATAGTAATATCATGCTAAATATATAATAGTAAATAGATAAATGAGAGAATGCCAAGAACATCAAGTGGCCTCAAGTCTGGCAAACTCAGGTCTGTGAGTTCCTTGACATAGATCCAATTCACACTACACAAATAATCCAGTTTGACACTGCTTTAACTACCAAGGCTCAGTGCTAGGGAATCATGAGAATTGTAGTTTATTGTGGCACCAGAGCTCTCTGACAATTAAATGTCCAACCAAACTCCAGTCCCCAGAATTCTCTAGCATTGAGCCAGGGCGGATAAAATGGTGTCAGACTGGATTGTTTGTGCAGGGTGCATTGGACCATAGTCAATCCACCTGTAATGTGGTTTTCTTCTTTTCCTTCTGCAGTGGTTGTCACACTTTTTACCTTTGTCACACCCTTCATATCTATATGTTGACGTTGTTCCACCCCCATCCCCCATGTAGTCAAGGGGCCCTGGTGGTGCAGAGGTTAAATGCTGGTTGTGAGGTCCATCTCATGGCCCCAAAGTCCACTCAGCCTTCCATCCCTTCATAGGTCGGTAAAATGAGTATCCAGCTTGTTGGGGGCAAGAGACTTACAGATTGTAAACCGCTTAGGGAGTGCTACTTCACTGATAATTGATCTAGAAATGTAAATGCTATTGCTATTACTATAGCGTATGAACAAAATATTTTGTTAGTTTAGTGTGCATATTTTCAGCTGCACATTCATTGCACATTCATGGATGGCCCTTGTCTCTTGCAACTCTGTGATTCTATGATTCTATGTCTATTCCTGTTTTAACATTTTATAAGGTAATAACATTGCTCAAATTAGAACATAATATATTCAGTATTTAATTCAATGCATGCAGAAATTTTATATATAAAATAATTTGGGAAGAGGAGGAGTAGAGATCTGAGACTCCAAGTCTCAGCCCCCCTTTGAGCAATTCTCGCATCCCCTTGGTTTCCCACCCCATCATTTTCATTCAACATTGTTGAGCATTGTCATCATGCCATCTCTTGGTATGTAGAATCCTAGAATCCTATAGTTGGAGGAAACCTCAAGGGCCATCCAGTCCAACCACATTGAGCCATGCAGGAATCCACAACTACAGCACTCTGCTTGACCTCTGCTTGGTTTTAATTTTATGGACAGTTGAATACTATATTGAGCTTGTTTTTTGTAGGTTTTTAGCTACTTGCAGTTGTGTGTGTGTGTGTGTGTGGCTGGAAATCTTTAGCTTTGAGAAAGAGATGACTGAGAGAAGACATGATAGCTATATTGAAACATCTGAAGGGATGTATCCTGATGACGGTGCAGTGATTAGTAGGAGCCAGCATTGGTTTGTCAAGAACAAATCCTGCCAAATTAACCTTGTATCATTTTTTGATTGGATCACTAATAGATGGCAGGAACTCTGTGGATGTAATTTATCTGGATTTCAGCAAAGCATTTGATGAGCCCCCCCCCCCCAATAATATTTTGATTAGCAAACTGAATAAATTTGGAATAAATGGAAGCACCACTGTTTGGATCCATAACTGGTTGGAAAACCACTTACAAAGAATTGTCATAGGGTTTTGTCCTACTGCTGACACACTTCAATATTTTTATTAGTAATTTAAATCACCGGCTCCCAAACGTTGGTCCTCTGAGTGGTTTGGACTTCAGTTCCCAGAAGCTCCAGCCAACCTGACCAACCATCAGGAAATCTGGGAGATGAAGCCCAAAACACCTGGAGGACCAAAGTTTGGGAACCACTGATTTAAATGATGGGCAGAGAGGATCCTTATCAAAATTGCAGATGATACAAAACTGGGAGGATAGGAACAGAGTTTAAAAGGACCTTAGAAAACTGGGCTGAAATGAATCAAATAAAATTCAACAGAGACAATTGCAAAATTCTACATTTAGGGCGCAAAAAGCAGATGTTTGGGATGGGGAATACTTGGCCCAGCAGTACTATGTGCGAAAAGGACTTGGGGATTATTGTTGATCATAAGTTGAATATGAGAGAGCTGCGTGATGCAGCAGCGAAGGAGGCAAATGCTAGTTTAGTTTGCATTAATAAAAGCAAAGTTCCCAAACTGAGGGGTGTAATGTATTCTGTGCCGGTCAGGCCTCATCTGGAGACATGGATTAAGTTCTGGGCACTTCATTTCAAAAACAACAACACACTTTTTAAAAAGTAATGTTTATTGAAATTTGAAATATAAAACTGAGAACAATCTAGACATAACACACTAAACAGTGGGGGGGGGGGGGAGAAGGCAATCAAAAACATCCCCTTCCCCAGAAGACGGAGTGGACGCAGTATATAGAAAAGAAGCGGGGGGAAACGGCACCTTTTTAATGCCGCTTCTTCCCGCTTGGGGTGTGCGGGCGGCGTGTTCATGACGGCATTCAGGTAAGGGCCGTCTGAAGGCTACACCTTCATGACGTCATGAACACACCCCTTTTTGCTCATCTGTAACCCACTAATGTCTCCTCCCCAAAATATCGATGCATACCATAACAACAACCACACTTACGTAACATTACAATCTAATTATTCAAAGAGTTGGCCTCCTCCTTCCCACCCTTTGGCCTAGGCTTAATTTATTCATTATTCCAATTATTATTTATAGTAGACTCTTCTCAATTACTTCTCTTCTTATACTAAATAAAACAATTTTATCTCTCAAAACCAGCTTGTGTCCTCATTTTCCTTCTCTTTCCTAGATATCTCAATAGTAAATTCCATTCTTCGAGAAATGGCACAGTCTCCCTTTTTTCCTTCCTGAAATCCTGAAATTCAATACGTTTCTGTTTCTTGGCTTTGTTTTTAGTGTTTTAGCTCAGTATCTGTTTTAATGAAGGAAAAAGTGTGATTAACTATCTTCTCCACTTTTTGCTCTTCAAGGTTAAGATTAAGTATTCCTTCTCTTGTTTTTTATGGTCTGTGTGTGCTTGCTTCTTCTTTTATAAAAAATGCATATATATTTTGAGTTTCCTATCCAGCTTTGATCGTGGTTTTTAATAACCCAGGCTTATCGGTTTACATTTCTGTGGTTTGAAATGATAATCACTTGTTTCTTTGCAAATATATTTTGTTTACCAAAGTGACAACTGGGTGGATATTTTGCATTTAAAAGTGGCGGAGTGTGTTGTTGGGCAAAGAAAGGAAATCTTCCCAACCAACTTCAGATTTCTTTTTCCTTTTATTTCATGTATTGAAAAAAGTCTGCCCTTGACTTGTCCTCAAGTCTTACTGAAAAGGTTGTCAGTTCCACTCTATGAAGATAGTTTTCAGGGAGAATAAATACTCCAGCTCCGCTTTACGATCCCATTCGCTACACTTCTCAGCCTTTAAAGCAGTTGGTAGGAGAAACAGGTGACATTTTTGTTTGGGTTCCATATGAGAAAGCTATTCCTTTGTTTGATGGGCCGCTAAACACAGGTTCTGGCTTTGTCTCTTGCTAACAAATGTCCCTTCTCCAACCCAGTGTCCTCAAACATGTTGGATTACAGCTCCCATCATCCCTAGACAGCTGGTTGACAACTGGGCAACCCAAAGGATCACAAGATGCAGCTCCCACAGAGGGAAAGGTTGCACTTTGGGTTTGTTTTGCATGGAAAGACATGAGCAATAGGAGAGACATGATAGAGGTGCTTCAGTTTATGCATCAAGTGGAGAAGATATAGAGAACCTTGAACCTGAAGATCCAGCCTTGGGAACCAACCAAGTGGACAAGGCGCTGCGTTGACCAGTGGGTTTAGTGTGGCAAAGTGGGATCCAATTATTAAATGAAAACAGTAAGACGCAGTTGTAGAAAATAATACCACTAAAGCACCAGCATGGTTTGAGCATTGGATTACAATTCTGGAGACCAGGGTTCAATCCCAGCTCAGCCATGGAAACCCACTGGGTGACTTTGGGCCAGTTACAATCTCTCAGCCTCAGAGGATGGCAGTGGCAACCCCCTCTGAAGAAACTTGCCAAGAAAACCCCATGATAGGTTAGATGTTGTTGTATGCCTTGTGCCGTTTCTGATTTATGGCAATCCTATCATGGTGTTTTCTTGGCAAATTTCTTCAGAGGGGGTTTGCCATGGCTAACTCTTGAGGCTGAGAGAGTATTACTTGCCAAAGGCCAAAGGATCATAGAATCACAGAATCGTAGAGTTGGAAGAGACCCCAAGGGCCCTGATCCAGTCCAACCCCATTCTGCCATGCAGGAACTCTCAATCAAAGCATCCCCTGTGACAGATGGCCATCCAGCCTCTGCTTAAAGACCTCCAAAGAAGGAGGCTCCACCACTCCCCAAAGAAGCGTGTTCCAGGACAATCATTGGGATTCATGGCCAAGCTGGGAATCAAACCCTGGTTTCCAGAGTCGTAGTGCAACACTCAAACCACTATGCCAGGCTGGCTCCTAGGCTCACCTTAGGGTCACCATAAATTGGAAATTACCTGAAGGCAGACAACAACAAAGAGACAGCATGGCATAGGGATTTGAGGATCGGACTACAATTCTGGAGATCAGGGTTTGATTCCCTGCTTGGCCATGGAAACCCACTCGGTAAACTTGGGTGCATCACACACTCAGCCTCAGAAAACCCCATGATAGGTTTGCCTTAGGGTCACTGTAAGTCAGAAATGACTTGAAGGTACACAACAACAACAAGAACATCAGATTCATTATATAAGCATTACAATAAATAGGAAGTCCATGAACTTCTTCTACATTCCCAGCTCCCTTAACCCTATTTAGATTTTATTGATTCCTATGATCCTAAAAGCCCTGTCTGTTTCTTGAGCCTATCACTCCTTTTTCCCTTTTCCCCTCAAAAGCCCTCCCTGGATTTGGTTTCCAGGCCTCAAGGTAACCAATACATTGACCAAATGGGAGTGTGGATTGCTATTTCAGTCTGGTAAGGTGCAACAGAATCCACCTTCTCAATTTCTTGAGTGAAAACATCTAAACAGAGATGTAGAAAATAAAACTAGTCAAGATTCCCTATACATAAAAGACACATCTAGCCTCATCCTGATTTCTATGTATGGATGTGAACGCTGGGCAATGAAGACAGCTGACATTTCAACTCATATGAAATATGATGATGGAGAAAAGTTATATAGAAATCTTGAACTGCCTAAAATAGATAAATAAATGGATCTGAGAGGAAAGGTATCCTGAATTCTTGCTAGATGTCAGGGTGACTCAACTGAGGCTGTTATGCGTTGGACGTATCATGAAATGACACGACTAACTGGAAAATAAGATAATGCGTGGCAAAGTAAATGGCAGTAGGAGAAAAGGAAGACCGCACTACAGGTGGATTGATTTTAGCAGGGAAGCCAGGGCTGGCCTGCATTTGCAAGACTTGAGTGGGTCTGTGGATGAACAAGCCTCCTGGAGGACTCTCATCCATAGGGTAACCATAAGTCGAGGCTGACCTGATGGAAAATAACAGGTTACGCTATTTCTACACACAGGACGTGATAACATTTCAGTTTCAAATGAAACCACCCTTGTCCCTGAACACTCTCCACATTTTCAGCTTCCAGACACCCTACTCAGATCCCCTCCATTCCACACTTTCTGACTGCCCTTATATTTCTATTTGGCCCTATCTCTGTTCCTAATTAACCCTGAATAACTGTCTAACAGACAGGCTGCTACGTTATATTCTTTCCCCCATATGTCCCTAAATATACCACCCCTTGGGCTATGACTGGCTGGATCTACCTAAGCTGCCCAGCTCCTTGCTTCACTGCTCCAGTGCACTCTCACTCCTGGCCCAATGTATGAGAAGGCTATGCTGAACCACACTATGAAGTTTATCACACTGGTGAGATTCCGTGGGAAAATGGGAGTTAAACTAGATTTAAACCAAAGAAAACCCAGAAATGCCCAAAGTTTAGCACATGACGTCGCAGTTAACACGAAATACCACAAAGTTAATCCAAACGCAAAGTGGAAAAAACCGGTAGCTTTTTACTTTCAGAACAACCCGAAAGTAAAAAAGCTGCCATTTTTCTCTGCTTTGTGTTCAGATTAACTTCACATTATTCCATTGGGGCAGTCCCCTACTGTGATAAACTAACAGAGTTTGCAAGTTTGGTTTAAATTCGAATGTACTTTAAATTGTGTTTAACTCCCATTTTCCTGCGGGATCTCCCCTAGTGTGATAAAGCTCCATGTCCAATCACTGGGTCAAGACCAAAGACATTTTCAGCCATCCTACAATGGAACCCAGGACCTTCAGCATCCAAAGTAGTCTCTGTGTGGTCAATGAAAAGTCAGGCATTTCAGTGTGCAGGGTCTAAATCAGCCTTTCCCAGCCTTGGACCCACAAGTGCTGACGGGCAACATCTAAAATCAACTGAAGGACCTCAGGAGATGGGAGCCTGAAGGTAGGGAGAGACAAGCCAAGTCCTTCTCTAGCAGACCTGAAGAACACTTGGCTCACCCATCACCTTTTGGCAGCAAATGGAATATCCCAAGTCCTAGTCCTTGCTTGCATGGTCCAAAAGGCCCATGTCCTCACTCCCTGTTCTGAAATTGTCCTCTATGAATGATCCATGGTCCAAATCTCAGTTTTAGTGTGAGCAGTCTGGATGATGTCCAGCACATCCTAAACTACAGCTGGGGAAATAACACACTTAAGGGTTATTCATACTGTGAAAATAATCCAGGATGAATGTGGGTTATATCTCTGTTGTTCGCATGCATCCTGAATACACCCAGTTCAGTTGGGAGTGTGTGTGTGTGTGTGTGTAAAAATCCCATTTAATCTGGAATAATTGATATTGTTTTTCCCCCTGAGTTTTTGAAAAAGAGCCACATCATCGGTAGTGTGAATAATTGACACAAAAAGACCCAAATAGAAATGGGATAAAATGCTGCATACAAAAAATGGGGTTCTAAATGCATTCCCATCATTGACTCCATCTTTATTTGAATGCTTGCATGTGTGAGCAACCAAACCTGCAGAGATGTGCATCGATGAAGATCGACACAGTTACATAGTGTGAATAACAAACCCGAAAGGTGTGAGTGAGATTATTCTCATTGTTGCGCTAAAAACAACAGCATCTGAATGACCCCTTGTTGTTCTATAAACAACAATGGATGCCTGCATGTTCCATGGGTGAAACTCTGCTTCCCCAACCTTGAACCCAGTGCAGACATTTCACATCACATAGAAATATCTAATTGCTTTCACTGGGGAAGGTTGTGTGTACGATATCTACAGGAGTTGATTAGTTAGATGAGAAAAAGCACAAATTCTGGGGATTAACTTTTAGACATTCAGTACCACATCATCTTGTGAGTCTGCATGTCTTCCCATCCAAATACACTTGCTCACACTCACTCCCTCACACACACATACACAGACTCACACAAACCTTGAAAAAGCAATGATCTATTGCAGTATAGTTCAATATTGCCAGCTCTGACTGGCAGCCTCTCTCCAGCATTTGGACCTGCTGGGATCCACAGCATCTAGACAGTGCAAAGCATCTTCACCACCAATAATTCCCATCCTGGCTTCTCCCTTTCTTCCTCTTCCTCCTGCCATCACATTTGCTTCCCTGATCCAAATTTCCCCAGTGCTACTAAATCTCAATTATCAGGTCCATGCAGATTCATTTATTGCATGCTGACATTTGCATATCATAAAGCATGTGTATTATTTCTTCCTTTTGATGTTACTTTCCCCCCTCCTGCATTTCCATGCTGCTGTTTAGGATAAACATTCCCCTCTTGTCCCTTCCCACTTGATTTCATTTGAAATCTGGAGATGACTTTGGAATGTCTTTGTTAGCTTCCCCCAAGTTCAATGTGAAGAGTACTAACTCAAGGCTTGCGCTGGCAGAACAGTGTGGAAAGTGAACAAACAATTCTGTTGAAGTTGTCACTCAGCTAATGCAAAACATCTCTGCTGGGTTGAAGAGATGCCAGACATTGCAAAACAACCATGCAAAAAGGACTTTGTGCTAATAAGGGTCCGCTGGGTTGGTTCTCAAGATGCAATACAAGAAATGCAAGGGAGATGGAGACTGGGAGATGCCACCTTGAACCCATCACTTTCCCAGATCACACCATGCATTGCAGAGACTTAGGGCTTGTCTACATCTCTTATAAACCCCAAATTCTCCCAGATTCACTGTTGTTTACATTCATTATTGTTTATGTTGTTGTTGTTGTTGTGTGCCTTCAAGTAATTTCCGACTTATGACGAGCCTAAGGCATCCCTATTTCAGGATTTTCTTGGCATGTTTCTTCAGAGAAGGGTTGCCATTGCCATCCTCTGAGGCTGAGAGAGTGGGACTTCCCAAGGTCACCCAGTGAGTTTCCATGGCCGAGCTGGGATTCAAACCCTGGTCTCCCAATGTGCTAGTCCAACTAGAAGCATGGCCCATGCATACCCACAAGATCCTGAAACTGGATTTATGCCTGTTTGTACAATGCCCAGATCTAATTTGAGATTTCCACCATTTGGAAATCTTTACCTTTACTCTTTGTCCTGCGTTAAAAAAGACTTAACTTTTGCTCTGGGTTTCTCACTCAAAGCAAAATGTGGCAGTGTTGTCTCTGCAAATGTCCCTGCTGAGCTGTTCTCTGGGCATCAGTTGCTCTGTGATCAGAGCAAGGTGTGCAGTGTTGATAACATGGCTGGGTGCCTTGTTCTGACTTCAGAGTGACTTGTGCCCACAGTGTTGGGCCAACTGGCTTGCAGGGACTGCAAAGGCAACTGCCCGGCATTTGGCAAAAACGCACAGAAGATAAGGAGCTGGGGCTCAGGGAAAATTCAGGTCAAGAATACTCTGAGGGCAGCCCAGAATATTCTGGCAAATGTAGATGAACCCTTGGATGACTCCATCTGTAACCACTAGCCTACGTAGGTGAGGTGTGGAAACTGCCACAGGTAGCATCAAACTGGCAGGGAGAGCAAAGAATATGAGCCTTATCACACTCAGAACATCCAGATTTCATCAAGTCACAGAATTCACATAAATGTTTCTAGACTACACAAACATTCTGAGAAAAATGGATGACTGGGACCTTGTTGTGTGCCTTCAAGTTGTTTCCGACTTATGGCGACCCTAAGGTCAACTTATTGTGGGGTTTTCTAGCCATGATATTTTCAAAGGGGTTTGGCCTTGACTTCCTCTGAGGCTGAGATAGTGTTACCTGCCCAAGGGCACCTAGTGGTATTCCATGGCCAAGCAGGCATTTGAATCCTAGTCTCCCAGTATCCTAATCCATTGCTCAAACCACTACACCTCACTGACTGGAACACATAATAGAATCAACGAATCCTAAAACTGGAAGGGGCCGCAAGGTACATCTGATCTAACCCCCTGTCATGCAGGAATACACAGTTGAAGTACCCCTGAAAGATGCCCACCCAACCTCTGCTTTAAAGACCTCCAAAGATGGAGAGTCCACTACTTTCCAGCACTTACCATCAGGAAGTTCTTCCTAATTTAGGTGGAATCCCTTTTTGTGTAATTTGAATCCATTGGTTCAGGTTTAGGTTCAGAAAACAAGCTTGCTTAATCTTCAACATGACATCGTCTTAGAGATTTAAAAATGGCTGAGCATCCTGCTTCTCTTTCTTTTCATCTCCAAAATGATGATGGTGAAAATAAGAGCTTAAGAAAGCTAATTTTTGGAGTACATGTGCCATAAACCTTCCAGTTCGCATAGCCAGTAGTTATGTTGCCTGGAACAATCTGTGAGTTGCAACTCAAACTCTTTCTCAGGTTCTGGTGAAGTTATGTATTCTGCTTCTCAAAAGTAGTAGAATCTATAAACTGCACAAGAGACCCTGCTAAATACCAACATGATGCAACCAATGTATTTGCCAATGGGTCTGCTAATTGTGAAATTGTTCAGCGGGGAAATGCACAGTGGCTGCTTTGGCAGTCCCAGTGAATCAAGTGGCACATGGAAGGCAATGGCAAATACTAATGCACCATCCAAGAAAATGAAATGCACAGCTTGGATCCTGTTCATTATGTTAGACCCAGCCAAATAGTCTTTGAAGGATAAGTCATCATGTGAGGAAACCCAACTGATTCAATGGCTTGACTCTAGTTGAGGATTAAGGCCCATGTGAAAAGCTTACATTTCTGGACCTCCACTTTGCAATCTTGACTGCCATAAAATGTTGGGAAGTTGATCTGATGGTTTATACAGTAGAAAAGGCAATTGGTGTGACCTGGAGATCACAGACACAGGTGCTGAGATAACAATGGGATGGAATTGAGTTTGAGCCAAGCCTGTTCAGTGCAAAGAATCAGACTGTCATAACATAGTAGGGGCAGTATATGGGAAAGAGAGGAGAAAATGTGTTTGGCTGCACCCGCACTGTAGAAATAATCCGAATTGACATCATTTAAACTGCCATAGTGCAGTGTTAGAGAATCTTGGGAGTTATAGTTTTGTGAGCCATTTAGCCTTCTCTGTCAGAGAACTCCGGTGCCACAACAAACGCCAAATCCCACAATTCCATGGCAGTTCAAGCAGTGTCAAACTGGATTATTTCTGCAGTGCAGATGCAGCCTTTATTAACTATAACGAATAAGAATTATGCCTGCCTGGAATTCGAAACTGTGTGCAGTTTAATTAGGCAATGGTAACACTAGTTGAACATTTTTCACAATCAGTATCACTGGACTGGGTCTATAGTTTCTTAATAAAGGTTTTCTGAGCTTTAACTACTGAAAGCCTGGATTTCTGAACTTGTTATTCTGCAACAATGAACTCCATATGTCAAGTAAGTGCAACCACTTTCTTATGAGTGTTACACAAGGGCATGCTTCCTGCAGTTTCTGGGCCTATCCATCTTGACTTGTATAGTTAATCCTTCATGAATTTATCCAGTCCCCTTATAAAGCCATCCATGCTGACTGCCAAATCCTGTGCAGTGAATTCAGCTGTTTGACTGTGTGCTGTGAGAAGATATCTTTGTTTTGATCTGTCCATTCAGCTTCAATGAAGGACCCCCTTTGGGTCCTAATGTGATGGACTGGGATAGAAAAATTATTCACAGATATTTGGAAAATGTTCGAAAAGCATGTTTTTTGAGTAGTGTGTAATCCTGATAGGAGAATTCTGGACTGGTGAAAATCTTCACAGTTTGGGGTTTGTTCTGCATACAGTCCACATGTGGTTTTCTTTTATGCGATGATAGCATTTTCTATGCAGGAAACATCATTTTCTGTGCAGGAAATATTGCTTCCTATTATCTTCAGTAAAGAAAATACTGTTTCTGACAAAGAAAATGTTGTTCCCTGCTATTTTCTGCACAAAAAAAAGGAAGAAAAAAGAAAGAAAGAAAAGAAAAGAAAAGAAAAGAAAAGAAAACCATTGTAGATTTTATGCAGAATGAGTCCCAACTGTGCAAACAGAGGTATAGCTTAAGTGAAGAATAAGTTTCCAGTTACAGCATTTTCTGAGCAGGAAACAGCATACTTAGCCAATAATATAAAAGTAATCACTGATAATTTACACTGGTTACTTTGTTGTTGTTGCTGTTTTTGTTGTGTCCCTTCAAGTCATTTCCAGCTTATAGTAACCCTAAGGCAGACCTGCCATGGGGTTTTCTTGGCAGGATTTCTTCAGAGGAGGTTTGCCATTGTCTTGCATTGATGGTGAAAGAAAGTGCCTTGCCCAAGATCACCCAGTGGGTTTCCATGACTGAGCATAAACTCGACCCTGGTCTCCAGAGTGGTAGTCCAGTGCTTAAACCAGTATGCCACACTGGCTATATAGCGCATAGAGCAGTGGTTCCCAACCTTCCTAATGCCACAACCCTTTAATACAGTTCCTCATGTTGTGGTGACCCAAACCCATGAAATTATTTTTATTGCTACTTCATAACTGTAATTAAATAGGTGTTTTCCAATGGTCTTAGGCGACCCCCTTGAAAGGATCGTTTGACCCCCAAAGGGGTCCCGACCCACAGATTGGGAACCACTGGCATAGAGAGAGTGTGACAGCTGGGCATGGCTGCTGCTCCTCGGCCATGTGGCATTGGGCAGAAGTACCACAAATCCAAGGTGAAAGAAAGCCCAGCCACCAGATAGTTCCTTCTAGCTTAGCACTGAATGTGAGGTTAACTCTGAAATTTCCCTATATGGACTTCTTTCAAGTGTATGTTTAAATGTGACTTCTTTAGCTTTTTAATCTATTTTTAGAGCATATATTTTATACTGTAAACATATTTTTGGAGTGGGGGTGCATGGGAGGGAGCCCTGGTGGCGCAGTGGTTAAATGCCTGTACTGCAGCCATTCACTCAAAACCACAAGGTTGCGAGTTCAAGACCAGCAAAAGGGCCCAAGCTCGACTCAGGCTTGCATCCTTCCAAGGAGGTCACTAAAATGAGTACCCAGACTGTTGGGGGCAAATTAGCTTACTTGCTGTTCACCGCTATGATCTTTGGAATAGCGGTATATAAATAAAACAAATTATTATTATTATTATTATTATGAAACTGTTTAAGTATATACCCCTAATGTTAGTGTTTCTAGTTTGGGCTTTTATTCATTACATCTCTCATTCGTAAGCCTAGGATACAAATCCATCACTGCAATGCTGAATGCCAGTTGCATTTTATAGCAAAGAAGCATTAAAGATGAATTTAGATACTAAATAATAATAATAAAATAGGCATAAGCATATAAAGAGAGGTTCAAGGAACAAAAGTGACATCCACCTCAGGGTCAAAAGACAGATTTTGAAACCAAGAGAGTTAGGCAACCTGCGTTACTTTCAAGGCTTGAGCACACAGAAAGGTCTAAATGGGAGACAAGACTTGAGCAAAGACCAACAGAGTGAAATCTCATTAGCACTGCTTCCCTTTGTATAATCTTAGTTAAAATACTATGACTATTGAGAATAATTTTGATGCTCACACTTTTTTTTAAAGAAACCAAATGTTCACAAGTAAAACCTGCTGATGTTGTGCTCCTGTGTAATAGCACTTTTGGGGGCAGAGACACACTTGTGTCAAATCCACTTTGACTATTTTTGGCTGCCCCTTCCATACCTGACCTGGGTTGTAGAGTAGCCAGGCAGGCCTGACAGAGGCTTTGCACAAATGGTAATATCACAAATCTCGCAGCCGTTGCAGGAAGAATGGCCACAAAACCAAGGGCAGAGTCACTAGTAGGGTTCCCAGGTCAGGAGCCCCCCAAAGGACTAAAACTGGAGACCCAGAGAGTTGGCTGATAAAGGACGATGTGACCCCTGAGAGCATCATAGAATCCTAGAGTTGGAAGAGACCCCAAGGGACCATCCAGTCTACCCCACTGCCATGACAGGAACTCACAATCAAAATACCCCTGACAGGTGGCCATCCAGCCTCTGTTTGAAAACCTCCCAAGAAGGAAAGCCCATCACACTCTGAGGCAGTGCCTTCCCAACTGTCAAACAGCTCTTACTGTCGGAGGGTGGTGGAGTCTCCTTCTTTGGAGGTTTTTAAACAGAGGCTGGATGACCATCTGACCAGGGAGTGCTTGATGGTGTCTTCCTGCCTGGCAGAATGGGGTTCATCTGGATGGCCCTTGGGGTATCTTCCAACTCTAGCATTCTATGAGTCTACGATTCTAACAAATACACACACTCACTTCTGAACGCAGTTTTCTCTCATCTTGAGATTCCTCACTTTACCCTGAGGAGCAGAGGAGAGGGTTGAGGCTGTGAGAATCTGGGCCAGGCCTGGAGATTTGGGAACCCCATTCACTGCCCCTGTAACTGAGGTCCACCAGTCACCCTTCAATTTAGGCTTACATTTCTGGAAGAAAGGAAGGTTACGAATGTGACGAAGCAATGATAAATGATACAAGAAGTCTCAAGTGAAATTCCTCAACTGCTGGCCTGCCTGTGCATCTGGGCCCAGCCAGCAGCACGTAACTGGTGACTGACATCCATTAGATTATCTCATCTCACCAATCTGCTGATGCATTTGCCGATACAACTGTAACTGATGGGAGAAACAGACATCATGCTGTAGAGTCATCAGCTTGCCGCTCCTTAAGCCAACCCTCGCGTCAGCCATTTAGATTTTAACGATGTAATCCTCCGCTTGAAGCCACAGCAGTTCTGGAAGCCAGAAAGAGAAGCAATTTAAGTCCATAAAAATGTATGCATTTGCAGGAATGAGGCTGGGCCTTCATCTAAAGACTTCCTTGAGGACTGTTTCTCTGAGGGCCGAGGGCTGCTGTACAGAATTTTAAGTGGAAAGTTGAGCTCTTGCCATGCCAAGATCACAACTGTGGTTGGATTAGAGCCCCCCCCCCAAATGTAGAACCAACTTGGTCTTTCTAGCAGCTGTGGATGGAGGATCTGGGATGATCCAGCAGATTGCAAGAACATAGGGATTGGATTAATCAGGTGCTGATGGAATCTTGGTGTTAAATGCTTCCATTTGTGTGCATCCAACAGTGGTGACTGAAGCCTCCCAGCTTCAATGAAGGACCCCCTTGGGTCCTAATGTGATGGACTGGGATAGAAAAATTATTCACAGATATTTGGAAAATGTTTGAAAAGCATGTTTTTTGAGTAGTGTGTAATCCTGATAGGAGAATTCTGGACTGGTGAAAATCTTCACAGTTTGGGGTTTATTCTGCATACAGAATTCTCCCTCCTTGCAAAAGAACATCTGAGTAATATGGGAGCAGACCCATCATCCAGCGTTCTCTCTCCTTTAATGGCTAGTGAATGTGGCATCTGCTGTCAAGGGGATGCTTTTTGGAGTAGCTGCCAGTATCCAAGGCAGTTCCATCAGTGTCTCAGTGGCAGAAGAGGGGATGATGGATGCTAGAATTAAGCCTCCTTGTTTATCCTTGGTGCAGTGTTCCAGCAGATAAGAGAACGAACAAAGCACCCACCTTCCTGTGAAAATGCTTCACCAAGCGACAGACTAGGGATGGAAAGAATATTTTAAAATGTTCCCAAAAAGGGGTGTAAAACTATGATTTTTGAGTATAATGAATGAGAGAGGAATCTCTGAGAAGATCTCTGATGGGAATCTTCACAGTTCAAGAATTATTCTGAACAAAGTTCACATGAGGTTGTTGTGTGTAGAAAATAGCATATTCTGAACAGAAATATTTGCGCTGGCTGAGATCCTACATCAGAGTCTACATTTTGTAACTTTGGCTCAAACAGATGGGCCAAAATGATTGCCATTGGGCTGCATTGGGGACATGGTGTTTAGACACCACACACCCCAAACATGGCTAGAAACTGTACCGTGGTCGCCCCAACCCAGAAGAAAGGAGTGACTGAAAACCGCTCCTTTTCTGCAGGCTGGAAGCTACCTGGATTGGGGCCGGATGCATGTGGTTGCTGTGGCCCCAGTGCACTGCATTTTCCCCACCCATCTGCTTGACCCATTTGTCTACATTCCATGCATCTAAGGAAGTAGACACAAGTCTAGGAAAGTTTATGCTACACTTCTTTCTTTCAGTTGGTCTCAAAGGTGCTACAAAATCCCTTTGCATACTGAGATTCCAGACTAACATGGCTATGTCTCTGAATTCCACAACAAAACTCTGCTAATGAATTACAGATTCACATCCAGCTGCTGGCAAGAGTGCACCAAAGCACACTGGGCATTTCTGATGTAGCTGTACATTGGGCATGTCTGATACACACTGGATATTCCTGTAGTGCTCCAGCATTTCCTAGCCAATTCTAGATGGGCATCAGGAAGGGTCCCAGTGGGGATCACTGCTTACTGCTCACCAGACCATGGTCACTCTGCCCATGCACAACAGATGCCTGTAGGTTGTAACATCACAGCAGCCCCAGGTGAACATGGCAAACTTACTCAATTTAATTTTGCACACACATTAAGGAAGATGAACGTCCCTCATAGAACGACGGCCATTATTTTCTGCACAGAAAATGCTGTAATTGGTGACTTTATCTGCACAAAATTTGCACATAGCCATGCTTTGCATGGATCTGCATGGATTCGTATGGCTGCACATTTTCAGTAGAGGGTGATCGAACAGATGAAAATTTCTGCAGGATAGTGAAGACAATTAACTGTTGATGTGACTGTGTGAAAATCTGCACCAACTTGCAAAATACAATGGGCCTTTCCCTTACATGTGGGATCCATTCTGGACCTCTGTGTGTAAGGGAAATTCCACGTATGCTCACGGCCCGTTGAAAACAATGGGGCGTGTGTGTGCAGCAGCATGCGGCACACATGCCATGGGCACATGCACCATATGTTTTACTATCACCGTATATAGTATGCCTGTGTACAGCGTGGTCGCATTATACAATTTGCATAATAATTTAGTGTAGACTAGCTTGTGTAGCTTCTGTTTTCTAACCTCTTAAAATGTCAGAAGCAAAGTAGTCGATGTCTGCTCAATAAGAATTTCTTTCTTTGGACCTACAATATTTAAAGCAGGAGTGAGAAGAGAGCAGCGTGAGAGCTTCATAGTCCTTTAGGCCTGTTCTTGAGGTGGCATTCCATGGCCCCAAACCTTTTTTGAGGGCATCAAAACTATTTCACCAAAAAAGTCCCCCAGTTCTCTCTCTCTCTCTCTCTCTTGAGAGAAGACCAGGCTGTTTTTTAAAAAGTAAAATGAACCACAAGATGCATAAAAGATTGTAAGTTCTTCTTTGAAAGAACATTATGGTCCAACCTCTTGAAAAGAATCAATTGTAAGACCTTTGTTGAAAAAAACCTTCATTGGAACTCACCTCCCTAAGTAACTATTATCCAGTCTCTGATCTCTCCTTTCTAAGCAAAGCCCTAGACTACAGTGAGTGGTGGCAATACAACTCCAGGCTTGGATGAAACATATTACCTGGACCCATCCCAACCTGGGTTCAGGCCTGGTTATGGATCAGCCTTGGTCATTTTAGTGGATGATGCACATTAGGATTTGGACAGGGGCATGAGTCCCTATTGATCCTCCTGGAACTGTCAGTGGCATTTGATACCATCAACCATTGTATTTTTTCAGGGTTATTTGGCTGATATTGGCCTTGGAGACATTGCTTTGCTGTCATTCTGGTCTTTCATGGGTGAAGGTTCCTAGAGGGTGATGCTGGGTATCAGGTGCATTTAGACGCAAAAAGATTCAGTTGGTGCAATGAGGGGCCACAACCTTCCAAGTTTCGTGCAGCCCCCTGACCTCCAACAGTGCCCTCCTTGCTGTTGTAAAGTGTGCCAAACTTTCCAAGCCATGATGTCAGACTATTCTTGATTCTTCTCAAAGGCTGCACTCTCCAAGAATATGAAGTTGCCAGTATTCCCTGCCGTGTTGGCTGCTTTGGTCTCCTCAGCCTCCCACTGGATGACACAGTTCTTAATTTAATGCAGCTCTTTTATTGATTCCTGATTGTTTACTTGGAGGTGGTCCCATTAATTTTAACAAAGCTGTTAATAAAATGTCAGTTCTCTCTTGCATTCTTTTCTCTCCCTGCTTCAAGTTGGCAGAGGGTTCCTCCTCTCTCTCCATCACCCAGTCCTACTCAAGTGGTTTCCATTGCTGTTACTCTTGCAATAACCGCCATGCATTGAATGTTTGTTTGGCTCAGGGAGAGAATGCTGTTGAGAATTAAATATTAACTATTTAAATATTTAACGGGGTGTCACTATGAGGATGGAGCAAGCTTGTTTTCTGTTGCTCCAGAGAATAGGATATGGAGCAATGGATGCAAACTACAGGAAAAGAGATTCCAGCTCAACTTTAGCAAG
This sequence comes from Sceloporus undulatus, assembly GCF_019175285.1. Taxonomy (NCBI): domain Eukaryota; kingdom Metazoa; phylum Chordata; class Lepidosauria; order Squamata; family Phrynosomatidae; genus Sceloporus; species Sceloporus undulatus. The sequence goes on from NC_056522.1 coordinate 380,067,416, forward strand.
ACCTTCCTGATGGTAAGAGTTGTTCCAAAATGGAAAATGCTGCTGCCTCAGAAGGTGGTGGAATCTACTTCTTTGGAGGATTTTAAAATCCATGCAGAATTCTATGATTCTATGAAGAATCTCTTTTCCTGTAGAATTCTATTATTCTGCAGGAAAAGAGATTCCGCTTAAACCTTAGGAAGAACTTCCTGGTGGTAAGAGATGTTCAGCAGTAGGAGATGCTGCCTCAGTGAGGCTTCTCATCTCTTTTCCTGTAGCTTGGACAGCTCCTGTGCCTTCCCCAGAAGCATTGTGAAAGTGGGTAATACAGTCATGGACTTAGAAGGGACCACAAGGGCCATCTTGTACAACACCCTTCCATGCACGAATGCACACTTGAAATCTCCCATCATGCTAGCTGAAATGGGCATTGCATTACTTCCTGACACCATTTCGAAAAAGGATGGAAGAAGGCAATTTCAGGGCAGTACAGGGCTCTGGGGTGATATTTTCTTGGGCGGGGGGGGATATCCTCATCTGTTTTCATGTGCTTGGGGGGCTTCTGCATGGTTTGGAGGCAAAATAATTGTACCATTTGTTTTTGTTTTTTAAAAAATAGGGGAGTTGGAAGACTAATGAGAGCTTCAGGGATCAAAAAAGGCCACACTTTGCCCATCTCTGGTATCATCAAAGGATGACTTTGTGGCAGAAGTGTGACTTCTGGTTCACACTTGATTTTTAATTTCTCTGGTTTTTCTCCTCCTAAGTGCCCCCTTCTTAACTTGGTTTCCCATCATGGCAGTTGAAAGGATTTCCTTTGTCCATCTCCGTCCGCCTTCCTCCTGATGAAGCACATGGTTTTGACATGGCTCCTCTTGATTTTTAACAGCTGCTACCCAACTCTCTTGTTGCACTGAGATCTCCTTATCCCTTAAAAGCAAAAAAAGAAAGCAACTTCCACTAGCACCAAGAGCAAAAACAAAAACAGCTGCAGGCATGTTTGTGAGGAAACATGCCATTTCCCTGATAAACTGCTCTTTCCAGGCTTTCTTGGGGTCTACGCATTCAAACCCAGCTCTGAACGAACCAAGATCTGACATTGATGCTTCCCCAGTCTGTGGAAGAGACAGCTGAGTGGCAGGAAGAAACATATTTGTTGATGCTCTGAGATTATTTGTTGAAATAGGAACTCAGGAGAAACCGTCTCCAAACATTTCTATTTTGAATTCCCCTCATCTCCATGCTGTCGGCTTACATCGGAGCCTCCTCCCTTTCTTCCGTCTGAGAAAGATGACACTAGCGTTCTTACTAACAGAGAGAGAGACACAAATACACACACATCATGGCCAGGTTCCAGTGGAATGGTTGCATAGATACTATATCACCATAAACCGGATGACTGAACAAAAATAAAATATGCTATTAATAATTAGCAATACATAATGTGTATGAGCCTTCAAGTCATTTCCAAATTACAGCAACCCTAACCTTTAATAGGGTTTTCTTGGCAAGATCTGTTTAGAGAAGGTTTGCCATTGCCTTCCTCTGAGGCTGAGAGATTGTGACTTGCCCATGGTCATCCAGAGGGTTTTGTGACCAAGGTGGGAATTGAACTCTAGAGTTGTAGTCTCCAGAGTTGTAGTCCAATGCTCAAAACACTACACTGTGATGTAATAGTGGGCTACTACACCACACTGGCTCTTGTGCTTCCTTTGCATGATGGGTAATAGCCCCCAGTCAAAGTGCAGTCGGGGCAAGCCTGCACAGCGCCACAGAAAGCACCACTTTGTGTGCTAATAGAGATACAATTCTTCATTAATTTCATTCTTGAAGGAATTGATTCTGAGCCATTTTCCTTCCACTGTGAGAAAACGTTGGAAAACAATGCAGTTTCTGAAGACTATTCACAGTATGGCACTTATTCTGTGCAAATTTCACACATGCTGTTTGTCTATGCTGTTTCCTAATCCAAAGACGCTGGGTTTTTTCAAGTGCAATAAAGCTGTGTGTGAATTTTGTGTAAAAGAAGTTCTGAACTGTGAGGATTCTCATCAGTCAAAGATTCTCCTCATCAGGGATTCCTGATAATCAAGAAACACATTTTCCAAGTGTTTTTCAAACATTTCCAAATGATCTTTCCATTCCTATGCCAGAGAAACTGTTTCCACAGCCAATACCAGGATGGGATCCATGCACAGCATCCTAAATGTAACCTCCCATAAGTCTGTGGTTTGAGGAGTACTTAGCCTAATGTCTGTCACCAAGAGGATTCCCAGGATGCCTAGGCAAATGCACATTTAGTTGTGTATATAGTTACACATTTGTATGTGCATTCAGCTGTGTGATGTTGCATTTCAGCAGAAGCGCTGCATTACACCATCAATGCACAATTCAAAGTATAGCTAAAAGAACTATTTGGAACAGTGTGTCAAACATAGTACAGAATGTCTTCTCCATAGGATTTTTAGTAGCAGGCAGGAATCTTCTGCATTCCTCCGTTGTCTCTTTAGGGAACCCATTGAGCTGGTGCTTGCATTAGCATTTTGCAGCAGAGCTATTGAGCTGGGACCTTGATGCAGACAAAGATAGATTTATTAACTTCACCCTGCAGGCCTCCTCCTCATAAGTCATTCAGATCTTGGGCACTCTGAAAAACAGAGATCATATCAGTTAAGAACATATCTGCTTTAATTTATGTCCCCAGTGACTTCAGCCAGGGTCTGCCATAGCAATAGGGAAGGAAGGCTCATGTGTCATGAGAGTGACCTCCTTCCCATGAAGGTTTGGGGCTTGTTCTGCTGACTGTTTGGCACTGATGGCAGAAATGTCGTGCTGCATAAGAAACAGCCATGTTTGAACATATGGTGGAACAGCACAGCCCAAGACCTCACTGGTTGGGCCTTAAGAGAGCTCGGAAAACTTATTTTCCTGGACCACAGCTCCTAGATTTTGCTAGTTAGTCCAAACAAAGTAAAGTTTTCAAGCTATGTGCCAGAAAGCAAGTCATATCCTGGAGAGAGTGGGGAACGTCGAGTGGCTCAAGCGAATGTGTCAAGCCATAGGCAGTGCATGGAGGTCAAACATTCGACTGTGTTGTTCTATTTTCACCATTTCTAGTTGGACTGAACCATTTAGGGCAAGAGTGGGGAAATGTTGACACTCCCAAATGTTGCTGGACCACAGTTCCCATCAGCCCTAGCTGTTGTAGCCAATGGAATTGCATGATAGGTGCTGTAAGCCTAGAACATCTAAAGCAGGGGTGGGTAACCTCTATCTATCTATCTATCTATCTACCTATCTATCTATCTATCTATTGCTGCAAAATGTCTTTCAGTCTCAGGAACTGACTAGTTAGATTACCTTTGCCCACAGAGGCTATATTTGGCCACTGTGTCTAATAATCCTTGGCAGATCTTTAGGTGAACCTCAGGTAAACTGTTGTTTTGGCTCCTAAACAATGTCCCAGCCCTGATTGAAACCTTTCCAACCTCCAGTCAGTCTTCTTTGTGCTGATGAATGTAGAATGTCAACAACCAAAATCTGAGCAACAGGAAGGAAACTGTGGCTACCCAGAGTACCAAAATATTTAGATGGCATGTCATCATATTGTTATCCAGAACCAAGATTGTTTTTTGTCATGTTGAAAGACATAGCCATGTTATTCTGGAATATCAGTATGCAAAGGGATTGTGTAACATCTTTGAGACTGATGTATGGAAAGAAGTTGTAGCATAAGCTTTCACAGATTTAGTCTCCTTCTTCAGATGCATAGAGTGAATTGGTGCCCAGAAAGGACCTTTATAATCAGATTGTATGAATAGCCATTGAAATACAAAACTTGTGAGTGTGATGGTATGATGTCAAATGTAGTTTTAAAGAAGGTTGTTCAGGGACAAAGGCAGGAGAAAAGATGTTGCCTAAGGCAAGGGTGGGTGGGTGGCCATATAAATGGTGGAGGGAGTTTTGGAATTGATGATGGTTTCAAATGATTACTTATTTGGTTCTGCAGTGTCATGATTCTCTAAAAATGTGGTGTAGTGCAACCAGGGCAAAATTCTGAGCATAAGGTTAAGCTATGTCTCTTCAGTACAAAATCTTGGCCAGGCCTTGTCAAGTCCAGACCAGCAACAATATATATTCCATCATTGCACAATCTGACTAGTGGAAGCATCTATGAGGCTGGGGTGTTAAACAATGTAATAATATGTGTAGTGTACCAGGAAACCATGCCTCTGTTTAACTCACTGTGGATGGACTGGAATTTGTGGATGTATTCCAATGAATCTTTTCCTCTTTCCAATCTTCCTTTGTACTTTCTTTGCCCAAGGACAGCTGTCCTGAGGTCAGAGGTAGAGTGCCCAGGGAGACTGAAATGTTCTGCAACTGGTTTTTGTGTATTCACATTCCTAATAACTGATTTATGTTCTGTTATCCTCTGGCACAGAGATGGGCCTGTTTGCCCAATACGGAGTTCTGAAGAGCACGTTTTGCCATGTGGTTACCATGTCTTGTTGTTATCCACAACTAAAACTGGGTTGTGTTTTTTCCTTTCCATGTCATGGATACCATCAAACCACTCTAGGCTTTGTTCTGGACATTAACATAGTGAACATGTTCTGGGCTGAGGGATAAACACTATGGAGAGCTGAGAATAGGTTCAGTACTTTGGACAGCTCCACTGGACCAACCTCCATTATGTTCAGCGTTGGTAACCTATTACCTTGGTAATAGGTAAAGGTAACTTGGACAGCTCCTTTAAAGCTATCTATAGGTTCATCTATGGGTTAAGATAAAACTGTCATACTTACATACATTAGAAAAGACCATAATGCTAAGGACGGTGCAGGGAAGAAGAAAGAGAGAAAGACTACATGCTAGATGAGATGGACTCCATTAAGGAGGTCATGGATATGAATCTGCAAGACCTAAGGAAAATATTGGAAGATAGGAAGTCTTGGAGATGTCTCATCCACAGGGTTGCCATGAGTCCAGATTGACTCAAGGGTGGTTAACAACAACAAAAATGGGCTCCGCAAACCCCAAAATAAATTCAGCACAGTGGACAACTTCTTTAAAGCCAAGCCCTACGATGAAACCTTGAATGGATTCACCACTGGTGTGGAAGCCATGGACTGCTGCTCATCCTGACTGTAAGTCAGCTCAGTGAGCACTGAGTGTGACCATCATTCAGCAAGGATGGCCTCCTTCCGTACTCTGTAGCTGGAAGATCCCAGATAGTGAGTTCCACATACATCCAGGCCTCCTTGACTTGGCACAATCACAATGCTAGTGAGAGCTTCTGGGAAGAGGTTGCACATATGCCTTATGAAAACAAAATAGAATCATAGGATCCTAGAACTGGAAGGGACACCAAGGTCCATCCAATCCAATCCATTCTTCTATTCAGGAAGACATGCTCCAAGCACTCCCTGTGACAGAGGACCATCCAGTCTCTGTTTGAAAGCCTCCATAGAAAGAGACTCCAACACATGCTGAGCCAGAAGTATCATCCACTATTGAACAGCTCTTACCAGCAGGAACTTCTTTCTAAGGTTTAGGTTGAATTTCTCTTCTTGGACTTAGAATCCATTGTTTCCTAGAATCATAGGATTATAGAATCATAGAGTTGGAGGAGATCCCAAGGGCCATCCAGTCCAATCCCATTCTGCCATTCAGGAATATACAATCAGAGCACTCCTGACAGATGGCCATCCAGCTCTGTTTAAAACACCCCAAAGAAGGAGACTCCATCACACTCTGAGCAGAATGAATTGCCTTAAGGGAGAGAAAGAAAAAACAATAGAACAGCAGCCTGGAAGAGAGTCGGCTTCTTTTCATGTCCCTGAAGGTTCCTCAAGGGAGGAAGGTGAATGTACCATCTTTTTTCCCACTTACTTGGAGTTGTTTATGACAGGGTTTTTTTTCCAGCTACTCTTTTGATTTTCTGCCCTTTCCTCAGCCCTAAGGAAAACCAGTGTCTCCTTTGGGGCTGGGAGTACCAAGAGGAAAGGCTGGTAAAGTGGCTCAATTGACTGATCAGGAACGCCAGCCGGTTGGGAGGACAGTGGCATTGTGTGAAGTCTAACAAGTGCATGGCTGATAAGGGCCTTGATAGCTCACCTCTGAGAAAATTGCTGAAAGAAGCCACTTGGGTGCCCAGGCTTCTGCAAACAGACTCCTCAGACTAGACTAGAATCACACTCCAGGGGTAGATATTAGTAGGATACAGCAACTAGTTTGGGCAGACATTTGCAGAGCTGATCCCAAGGTGATAAAAAAAAAAATTTAAGAAAGGAAAGATGTGGTTTATTTTCAAGTGCAGTTCATGCATCCATCTGTCTATCCATCTCTTTCTGTTCACCTTTTTCTATATTCCTTTCACTTTCTTTCCTTTTCATACGTGAAGGTGGGTCACCTATCATAAACTATGGTGGTGTCTACTGTTGCATTCCCTCTCTCTTTGAGAAGCAGATGGGATACAAATTAAGTAGAGAGCCAGTCTGGTCTGGTGGTTTGAGCAGAGAACTAAGACACTGGAGATCAGTGTTGGATTCCTCACTCAGCTATAAAATTCCACTGGATGACCTTGGGTGAGTCACAGACTCTCAGCCCCAGAAAAACCTGTGATAGGTTTGCCGTAGGGTCTCCTAAACTGGAAATTATTTGAAGGCATCCAACAATGGCAAGAGTAACATAAATTAAATAACAACATGGGATTGGAATTCTGCATCAGCTACTTAGTTAAGTCTGGTACACTAGTTACTTGACCCAACTCCCCCAAACCCTCCTTTTTGGACAGCAGCTACTCCCGGATCAGGACACCCATTCTGCTGGAATTCAGAATACAGATGGATGATCCTCCTACCACTTTTCCAGTAGTAAGGCTGTGATGACAATTTGCAACCGGGACCTGCTTATTATTGTTGCAGCCTCATTTGCTTGGGGGGGGATGATGGAAACATCATCCTCTTTATACCCCGATTCCTAGCAGAACAGACCTCCTTCTCTAGAAGCAGCTGCTACCCAGTGAAGAAGGTTGGGGAGGGCAGTACCATATTGGTGATTACATAGGAATCATGAATATGGAGGAGCTATAAATGTACAACTCTACATTATGTACTCATAACTGCCATAGTGAATGTCAGCCACTGTTTTAATTCTCTACCCCATTTTGACATATCTTTTGCCAATATAACTGCTTTTCTTGCATCTATGGAATCATAAAATCCCAGCCTTGGAAGAGACCCCAAGGCCATCTATTCCTACCCCATTTTGCCATGCATGTTTAGATATTTGAAGGGATGTTATATTGAGGATGGAGCAAGCTTGTTTTCTGCTTGCTCTGGAGAATAGGACATGGAAAAATTGGATGCAAGCTACAGGAAAACAGATTCCACCTAAACATTAGAGGAACTTCTTTAGAGTAAGAGTTGTTCAATAGTGGAATACATTGCAGCCTTGGAGAGTGGTAGAGTCTCCTTCTTTGGAAGTTTTTAGTCAGAGAGGCTGGATGGCCATCTCTTGGGGGCTCTTTGATTCTGCATGACAGAAAAGGGTTGGACTGGAGGGCCACTGGGGTCTCTTCCAACACTAGGATTCTAGGAATATCACACTCTGAGCCATTGTTGATGATGCTTAAAGGATCATGCTTACTGACATCCCTAGCAGCTACCACTTGTAACATCACCCGGATCTGCCCACTGTAACATATCAAGGGATTGTCCCTAGGTTTTAGGTGTGGGCCTGAAAGTCTCAGGGCCTGGGGCAATCCTGACCTGGTAACCCTATTAGTAACATATACTTACACTTAAAGAAATATTTGTATGCTGATAGTTCTACTTTTTAAGTGTTGGGACAGACTGTGTTGCAGGCAGGCAGAGTTCTGGTAGAATAATAGTTATGCAAGTGATGATAGTACTTCTCATGGCATTTGGTAGCTCACTTTGACTAGATCCTCTTGCCCATTGCACAATACAAGTACTCACTGGCACGATGCAGGTATTTGTGCAGAGCTGCGATCCCATATACAGGTGTCATAGTACACCTAAGGCATAGTTATGCTGCTGTAACTTTAGACGATGCATTGAGTTTTGGTCTCTATTGGCTGGGACACTAGCAATTCTTTACTCAGCCTTGAATCAGATGTTAGTACTCACTAGACATTCCTGACTTGTTTGTGAACAAACTGTTTTATCAATGTGGAAATAGTGTGTATTGGAAGAAAGCTAGCCACTAAAGCAAATGGCAAACCCAGTTGTCTACATTAGGATCCCAAACAGCAACTATGCTCTCCTAGTTTTCGCCAGTAATCTTGTGAGGGAGGGGCACTGACCTGGATCTAATAGATAGATTTGCCCATATCATCATTGGTCAATTGCTGGTTTGATTTTTGAATACAGGACACATGCTCATACTAATGTGTTCCTGTATCAGGGTTGCATTGGATAAAACTTCATGAGTGACATTACACTTCAATTGTTATTGGCAACCCTTGTGTTGAATGGCAATACCATTCAACTGAACCAAGACAGCAAATACACAATGAAATGTGAATGTACGTTATTATACTATTATTATTATTTTGTTTTCTTATATCTTGCCTTTCTCCCAATATATAGATTCAGGGTGGCATATATACAATGGTATGACATGCACAACTTTGGTCCAAAACACACTGCAGAAATAACCCACTTTGAGGCCGCTTTAACTGCCCTGGCTCAATGCTAGGGAAGCATAGTGTTTGTGAGACATTTAGCCTTCTCTGTCAGAGAGCTCTGGGGCCACAGGAAACTGCAAAATACTTTTAAAAACCCCAAATGAACATGTGTTTGAGTGTTGGGAAGAATCTTGGACTGACAAGAATCTTTGCAATCCAGAACTTATTCTGCACAAAGGAATAGCACTTTCTGCATAGCTAATAATATTTCCACATCTATTATTTTCAGTGCAGAAAAGACCTGTTTTGTCTGCAAACCAGCCATGCATGAATTTTGCACATAATAAGTCCTAAATTGCAAATAGGCTTCCAAAAGTGCATGGTTTTCAAAGACCTTCTTGAAGCAGAAAGAGGATTCTTAAAATTACTCACCCCTTCCTTCAAGAAGAAACCAAGTGAAGAATTCCCTCTCCGTTCAAAGGTTTTCTTTCCACCTGTTGGGCAAAATTTCAAAAACTTTCCTGTGCCATTTATATATTTTCATTTCACCACTTTCTTGGCAAAAATTGTTCCAGTTTTCTTTTTAATAATAATAATAATAGAAAAAGAGCAATAGCCACTCTGAGAAAACGTATAGAAGAAAGGTATTGCCCTCTCCCAGGAACCAGGTTGACTGCTCAGTGGAGTTTAAGGATGTCAAACACTCAGCCAAGAAGTCACAATTCTGCATCTCCGTCTCCTTTCATCTCAAATGTCTTGTGATTCTCCTTGACCTTTTGTCTGCCTGAGTGGTACTGCACTCCTCTCCCCTTCAAATGGAGGCCTCTGAGTCTAGCTGTATTGCTTTCTTTTGCTTATATTTTACTCTGAGGACTAAGATTCCTCCTGACAATACAGCCTGCCAGAGATCCCTCAAAACAATGACGACAACAAAAGAGACCAGCCTTGTCCTTTGTGTGGCAGTAAATAGCCATTTTGGTATTGTAGCAGTATTGATGGAGAAGTCCAGAGCACTATTTCAAAGCCCATCACCGGAAGTAAAAAAAAAAAAGGCCTTTTGTGTCCACTTTCCGTGCGGTTTGTTTTTGCGTTGATGCTCAATGCCCCTCGTGAGTGTGAAAATGACCCTGCTTTTGCAGGATTTTTCCTGGGTTTAAATCTTGTTTTTGCACGGGATTTAGGCACTTAGCCTCCCGTGTGATAAACTCCTAGGTCTATGAAGATGACAGCCTCAGTTTGATCAGCTTGGCTTCCAAGGAGATTTCTGGTTTGCTCTCTTTAAGGACTCATTTGTTTGTCTTTTTGGCCATCCATTGTATCCTCAGCACTCTTCTCCAGAACCACATCTCCAATGAGTTGATTTTCTTTCTGTCTGCTTTCTCCACTGTCCAGCTCTCGCATCCATGCACCGTGATGAGAAATACATCTTGGATGTGGCTGGGATGATTCTTACTTTAGTGCTCAGTTGTATATCTTTACATTTTAGGACCTTTTATCATTCTTTATTAGCTGCCCTCCCCATTCATAGTCTTCTCATTTCTTGATTGCAGTCCCCATTCAGTGTTTGATCCATGTATGAGAACTCTTTTACTATTTCAGTGGACTAGATTGAATGTGTGTAGATCTTCTGTGGTCATTATTTTTGTTTTCTTTATGTTCAGCATTAAGCCTGCCTTTCTGCTTTAATTATAATGTCTGAAACTCAAGAAAGGTGGCTGTCTTCATGAGTCCCTGTGCTGGGGGAACAGGGAAATGTAAGTCGCACTACTACTACTACTACTACTAATAATAATAATAATAACAATAATAGTGCAGCTTCACCCCTATAGGTCTTGAGGGCTGGTGTGTATAGCCCAAGGGCTGTGCTTTAGGAAGGTCTGCTTTCAAATTATGGAGAGGATCTGCCTCAACAAGCCCCCTTTGACCCTCAAAGCAATATCTTTCAGGAAAGGAGAGGCCACCACGTTCATGTTAGTCCTCCTGCCATGTAGAAAGCCTCCCTTCCCTCCTCCCTGCCTCCTTCTCGCTGTGCCTGATTTTTAGAGATTAGACTAATGTCATTAGTTCTTTACGAAAACTCATCAGCTTTCTAAATTGCCTTCTTAGGATGACAGTTTAGGTGAGCTGCCAGGGCTTTTGACATGATGGATCAGTGTGCTTTATTAATTCTTGACAAACCTGGGTGGGTTGGGAGGGTAGAAACCTTCCTCTACACACACACACACACACACACACACACACACACACACACCATACCTGTTTTCACAGCTGGGAAACCAGTGCAGATAACTATCAGGATTTGAGCTGTATCTAACATCCAGAAAAATGACAAGGTACATCAAAATGAAGTTAAATGCAGCCTGAATTTTAGAAGGTAGCTTATTAGGTTCCTTAGGCAGAACAACTGATGGAGTTGTTGTCACAGAGCAAGAAAAGATGCAGTCCTCTTTGGAATACCCTCCTAGGGATCATAACTTATTGTGTCCCTCTGAGTTTGAAAACTTTAATCTTTCTCGGAATCAACTGTTTCTGGGAAGCCTCTGAAGCCATGAGTCTGTGTTTATTTTATTTTATTCTCTTCTATTTTTTAATTTTATTGGACTTTTGGGATAGTTGATTCCTTATCAGAGCCAGCATTGTGGAGTGGTTTAAATGTTGGACTAAGACTCTGGAGAGCAGGGTTTGCATCCCAGATCAGCCATATAAACCCACTGGGTAACCTTGGGCAAGTCACACTCTCTCAACTTCAGAGGATGGCAATGGCAAACCTCCTCTGAACAAATCTTGCCAAAGCCCAATGATAGGGTCACAATGTTGGAAACAACTTGAAGGCACACAACAACAACTCCCTGAGAGTCCTTATTACCAGGTGGATCCATTCTACAATCTTCATCAGCAACATGGTGAAATACTAAAAGCTGTCCAGGGGCATGAAAAGGAGTGATTTGTTTGCAGTAAGCCATGCTGAATAGTTTGAGCTTTACCTTGGGAACATGTGGGGGTAGTTGTGTTGGCCATATAGCAAATCCAATAACATCAAAAATATCATAGCTATTGGATAGAAGATAGATCACACCTGCACAGCTCAGTTTCTCTTGTTCACTTCTGCCCTAAGTAATCCCAAGGATCCATCTTCCAGTTATGATACTTGGGAGATGTGCCCACAGGGAGTCTCTTAGCCGGACACTGAGATCTGTTGTGTTGGTGCTGGGATGGTCCGGGTAAAATTCTTTGCATAGTTCTACCACTTGCTGTGCAGGGATGCTAAGAGCCATCAGTTGAAAGGCTGAGGTGCTTATCCATAATAGGTTGCATCCACACTGCAGAAATAATCCAGTTTGACATCACTTTAACTGCCATGGCTCAATGCTATGGAATTCTGAGTAGTTTTGTGAGACGTTTAAGTTTCTCAGTCAAAGAGTTTTGCCGCCACAACAAACAATTCCCAGAATTCCACAGCATTGAGCCATGGCAGTTAAAGTGGTGTCACACTGATGAGTGCAGATGCCCCCGTCATGACATTTTTGGTACCAACCAAAGCCCTGGGGGAAGGCCTGAGATTTCAGCCAGTTCCAGTTCAGAACAATCTCTTAGTTAGAAAACTAGTTTATGCAACTCCTTGGACCAAGGAAGTTTGAAGGGTGTTGGAAAGAGAAACAGCAGCACTAAGATGTATCCAGAAACTCCAGTCCATCCAGAGCAGGTTGAACAGAGACAGTTGTTTCTGGGCATACTACACATAATAAAACACTAGTTAACATCCCAGCCACAAGTAGGCTGTCATGACTGATTTATCACCTCTCTTTTCTGGTTTCCCATCCAGTGTCATACAGCATTCCAAAAATTCCCTCTGCTATTCATATGAATATCTTGGCCTTAGGCAAAACCCTTCCTCCCAGCCTTGTCTCTGAACGGCCATCATTAAGACTGAACCTTCACCTTATTGCCATTTCTACAAGTTTTGGAATTCTGTTGCTATTCACACATCCACACCATCCATTCATGGACATAAGTGTTGATCCCTAGACACTTCACTGCATGAAATAGAGCCAGGTCCAATCCACACTGCAGAAATAGCATTTTGCTACCTAATTTTCAGATTGAGTCCTATATTGATGTCATCCTATACATTAATGCAAAAAATTGGTCCCTCCCCCCCCCCCCATGGTTTAACAAAAAAATATTAAGGGGGTTTGTGAAGTCGAAGGCTTTCACGAATGGCATCCATAGTTTTTGTGGGGTTTTTGTGGCTATGAGGCCATGTTCTAGAAGAGTTTCTTCTTGATGTTTGGCCAGCATCTGTGGTTGGCATCTTCAGAGAATGCTGGCATGGAAGAGAGTGGAGTATATATACTGTTGGCTGAGTGGATGTGATTTGCATGTTAATCTGTGTATTGTTCTGTTGTTGAATAGCAAGGTCTCAGGGTGGCTATTTCATTAATGACCCATGGTCTGCTAGGAAACCCCCTCACCCTGGACATCACCCAGGACAAAAAAGAAGCACAATAAAAACACTGGTAGAGCATGCAAAATGGATCTGTGAACCCCACTTCTTGGAAGATGAACTGAAGCACTTGGACCGGGCTCTACAGGCCAATGGTTATTCCAGCTCAGACATCAGAAGGGCTGCCAGGCCTAGGAAAACCCAGAGAAGTGAAAACAAACAACTACCCAAAGGGAAGGTATTTTACCATACGTCAAAGGAGTCACAGACAGAATAGACGAAGTGGTGAGGAAACACAACCTCCAAAATAGTCTACAAACTGACTAAGAAAAGCCTGCAAATGCTGCTCTCAGCGAAGGACAAGAGAGACCCTCTCATGGCTGCAGGAGTTTACTGCATACCATGAAACTCAGGACAAGTCTACATAAGGACCACCAAAATGCAGTGTTCAAACAGTTCCCAGGATTCTCTAGCACTGAGCCAGGGCAGTTAAAGTGGTCCTAAACTGAATTATTTCTGAAGTGTGTTTTGGGCCCCAGCCTGTGAGATCGTATGATACAAATGTCTTTCTCTCACTTAGTCTCAAAGAACCCATTGCATACTGTTACAGATTAACACAGCTATGTCTTTGGCCTATCCTAAATGTGGGCATCTAAGGACTTGTCTACACTAGCTAGAATACAGTGACCTGTTGGCAGTGAAACCCCCTACCTTGAAAAGATGAGTTTTTAGAATGTAAGTTAGGGGGAAGCAAGCCCCAAATTGTGTGCAGTCATCACAAAGACCATCCAGACCCAATTTGGGGTTTTGGCCCTGCATCGTGTAAACAGATTGTGGTGAACCCGGGGGAATGTGGAGTAAAACAGCCATGTAGACAATGTCAATGTTGGATTTTAGAGCAGGGAACCTTCCCTCTCATAACAGGTAAGGTGCCATGAAGCTGAAACTGTTACATCAAGAAAAGCAGCATCCATAAATCCTTCCCTTGTGTTGCTAGTCCAAGCTAGAAAAAGAGGAAGATTGCGGCATTTTCTGAGAATCCTGAGAAGTCCTTAGTCTGCAATGTCCTGTCTTTCCAACAAGATCAGAGGAGACTTTATGCATCTATTTATTTCTCTCTCACTCATTTTTCTGCCTAAGAAGTGCATAAAGCAGCAAAGAAACCACATCTGTACATTAAAGCGAATCATCTTCAAAATTAGAACAGGCCAGTATAAAAGCAATAACCCATAAAAAGAAATAGCAGAGATAAAGCTTGCAGAGGAGTCATTAAATGACTGGTAGAATAAGTAACCGATAACCATTATCATCATCATCACCGCCACCACTGCCATCTTTTTCGCAGCCCATTTAACAGCAAGCAAAGGAAAAGGCTGAGTGATCACATAATTCTAAAAATGAGGTGTTCTCACTGAGAAGACCCTGTCCTAATGCCATGAAGACGTCTCCCATGAAGACATAACATGGAGCAGAGCCTCTCAAACCAATCTCAGTACTTGTGGCTGGTATTGAGACCCCCTTCCCAGAAATAACAGCACTTTCCCAGTGTAAAATTGTCCTACAACGTATAGGTGAGTAAGGAGAGAGTCCAGTGGCTAAAAAGCTGAACCCCATCTTGGGCGTGCAAGCAAGGTAGTCAGTGGAAATTGAGATGTAGGCACTGCAGGCAATGAGAATTACCTTAGCTGTAGGAATTGACAAAAGTATAGCTGGATGACCACACAGGCATCCTGGTATTGATGGATCGATTAACACACATTAGTGTGATGCAAAGCCCTTAACCATTTTCAGGATGCAGGAAACATGGAATCATAGAACTGGAAGAGACCCCCAGGGCCATCCAGTCCAATCTCGTTCGGACATGCAGGAAGACACAATCCAAGTCCTTCCAACAGATGCCCATGCAGCTTCTGTTTCAACAGCTCAGAAGGAGGAGACTCCACCACTCTCCCAGGGAGCATCTTCCACTGTCCAACAATTCTTACCATCGGGAAGTTCTTCCTAAGATTGAGTTGGAATCTCTTTCCCCCCAGCTTGCATCCATTGCTCCATGTCCTATTTTCTGGAGCAACATAAAATAAGCTCTCTCCATCCTCTATATGATATCCCTTCAGATATTTAAACAAGGCTATCATATCACCTCTTAACCTTCTCTTCTCCAGGCTAAACATACCCAGCTTTCCTCATAGAGCATGGTTTATAGACCCTTCACCATTTTGGTTCCCCTCCTTTGGACATGCTCCAGCTTCTCAACATCCTTCTTCATTGTGGTGCCCAGAACTGGACACAGCATTCTAGGTGAGGCCTGACAAAAGCAGAATATAATGGCACTAGTACTATTGGTGTTTTGCTTTTTTCAGTTTGGGAAGAGAGGCTGAATAATTGCAGCACTTTTACAGGTTGAGGGGTAATATGAGAGCCGTCTTCAAGCATCTGAAGAGTTGTCAGGTGGATGATGGAGTAAGCTTCTTTTCTGCTGCCCACTGAGACCCACTGAATCCATTGTTTTGACATGAATGTTGACTCACCATTCAACAAATGCTCTCATTGAAACTAACCAACCAGCATGGTTCCATCCATTATTCAAAACCTTAAATGTAGATAGAAGGGGGGGGGACCTTTAAAAAAAGAAGAAAATAAATATTCTAAAAGAAGAGAAAACAAATTTAAATACATTAATTAAAAATGGCTGCAGTCTTTTTTAATTTTTTAAAACTTTGTTTTTTCTTCTTTTAGAATAGTTCTCTTCTTTCCTTTTTCTAAAGTAACAGAGTCACAGATGGAGTTACTAATAATAATAATAATAATAATAATAAAATTTATTTATATACCGCTATTCCATGGATCATAGCGGTTTACAGCATAGTAAAAACAATTTTAAAACACAATATACAATAAAATAACAAGATAAAAACAGCAATACAATTACAAGGCTGACAGAATAGTGGATCATGCTCTATGCAGCTAAAGTGGCATAACTAAGTAACTGAATGGGGCATGTAGAATTTTGTAATTAAATAGGACATGAAAAATGTGGTAACTATATAGGATATGTAGTATTTTGTAACTAAATAAGGCATATAGAATTTTGTAACTCAATAGGCATTTAATATTTTGGCCATTTAAAAACAAAAACAAAAAACAGACACAATTAAAACAGGCAGGGAAATTGAGAAGCAATAAATAAATAAGTTCCTTTATTTTTATCCCGCCTCTCTGTCAAGAGAGACTCGAATCTTTGTTGTCTGCTGGAAACTCTGGAGGGACAGAGCCATCCTGGCTTGCTCTGCAGGGGAGTTCCCTCAGTTGGGTTGCCGCTGTGGAGAAGGCCCTGCATCTTGTACATTCGCCAACCCTTTGGCTGACTTTAGCTCAGAAACGCAAACTTCCGTGCAAAACAGAAAGCTTTATTCAGAAACCAAAGCAGTTCACAGTATGACAGTGTTGTTAGGACTGAAGCAGTTTGAGAATAAAAGCACAAAGGATTTCAAACCCTTTCACATGCTTGAAACCCATTCGTTCCTAAATCAAAACATCCCTCTTCCCAGGGATCGTATCTCTATGTAGCAGGCATCCCCCTAGAACAGACCTTCACAATGTTGGTGCCTATTAGCTCCCCTTCACATCTGTTGGTTAACCAGCTCCAGCATAAGTATTCTTTTCACCCAACAATACCAAAGATATGATGCATCCCATCATCCAGCAATGCAATGCAAAACATATACAGTATAAATGACCAACAAGTGTGGCAAGACTCTGGGGAACTCAGATCCTTATATCCAGCCTCAAACTAGCGACCTTGTGCCCATTGCAATGGGCTCTATCACTTTTTTGCCCATGTGGCTCACAGCAAAGTCAGGATCTAGCCTCCTCATGTTTTATTTTTGCCCGCTTTCCTTTCTTGAATGGTCTAGCACACAGCCTAAAACTTTATTATGTTGGGATGAGAAGCCGTACTTAATAATAGTCTGCAATCCAGGGCTTGCAGCTAATGGAGATGAGTTCATTATTTTTAGCCCATGAGGGACTTTTAAAATTAAGCCTTGGTTGACACAATTTCTGTTTTTAATGCAATTATGCAATGAAAAGGCTTGGGAAGTTATGGGTGAAGGAAGTTAGTACTCCCCGGTTAATAGTCAATAACAAACATTAATAACCAAGCAGTCTATCTTTGATAAGTCTGAACAAATATTAATTGCATACGGAAATCCTACCGGGAGATCCTTGGAGTCCAATATATGAAAATGCGATTTGGACGGAGCCAGGCGGCTGAATCAGCGTCCCACCGTTGCTTTTCCTGGGAAAAACATGGAAGCTGTTATTTCCACCGAAATTGTTTTTCTTCTGGGGCCAAATAACCTTTTGAAAACCCCTTGATTCATCCCTGTGGTCCAGCATTCTTTCACCAAAGCTGTTTCCTAAGCAACAGCCACATTCCAGCATCCTTCATTTAAACAGTAGAGAAGCTTCTTCAAGATGGAAGTATCAGGCCTGGGAGGAATCTGTCATGTCACCACCGAGTCCTGCACAAACCCTTTCATAATTTATTTTTAGAGCTCTTAGCTTTCTCCTTTCTCTTCCCCTCCCCATACACAGTTTCTAAAAGCAATGCTTATCCATCTTTTTTTTGCCAACTGAAATGCAAGAAAACCTTGAAGATGAATGGGTGCAATTCAGTGATAGAAGGAAGGTGGAGCCAGGGAATGGAGAGAGAAATGCTGGTTGAGATCTTGTGTCAAGGGTTTAAAGCCTAATTTTACAGTCCTGGGGTTACATGTCAATTAGAGAGTGTCCTGTCATTAGTTAATTGCCAAACAGCACAACTGAATATGAAACTAATTTGAATGTTTTATTTTATTTTATATACCGCTATTCCAAAGATCATAGCGGTAAACAGCAAGTAAGCTAATTAGCAAGTAAGCTAATGTGCATCAGGAGGTGGAATGTGCATTGCACATGATGCACAATGTACAATTTCATTTGTGCAACCTTCAGCTGAACACCACTGTGGGATTTCATTGTGTAAATTTATGCATAAAGAATTATTAATGTTACACATTTATGGTATTACATATCAGTTGTGCTGCATGGCAATGTTGTACTACTGAACACAAAGCCAAATGTGAATGATGATGTAGAATCAATACATATGTGCATCTTTGTCTTAGGTAGAGTAGGACTATTAATTAAGTTGGATTTACCTGCATATTGGTTCAGTGTTTAACCATTAAGTCAATGAGCCTATTCTAGTTGGGGCTGGTCAACAGGATCCCAGACACTGTATTTTACACAGTTTTGTCCAATTCAGAAGTCTGCTTTTGGTTTAAGGTTAAAAACATTGAGTTTTCCATGCAGGGTGCATTTAGTACCATTCTGCACTGTCCACTGTGCCTGTAGATGTGCAATATGAATTGAGCCTTGTAAATGCAAATGTGCACTGTGCAATCCAATCATACATTTTACAGTTGTGTGCCCATTCAGATATCCAGTGTTGCATGTCATTACTGCACAACTGTCAGGTAGCTCTGTGAGGGTAAAGCTACATTCCATCTCCTTGCTGAAGCATCTTAACCTATCTCTGCTATTTCCCTTCCTTCGTTGTTCTTGGGGTTGGCTTTGACCAACATTCCCCTCCATCTGCCTTCTAATCATTAATTTCCTGTTCATTTCTAAAATTAATTCAAAACTATGTGTTGCACCGAAGTCTGAATGCAGCCTGGGAATTTTTTTTAAAATGGAATTGTGGCAGATTAAACAGCTATTACACTGGGTCCATTCCACAAACATTGAATCTTTTACATGCAGCACCTCAAAGCTTTAATGGTGTGGTTAATCCCAACTAGAGAAGACTCATCGAATCAGTAAGTGTCAGTAATAAATTCCTCTTGATTCAATGGATCTACTCTGGTTGGGAATGACACCTGGATTTAGGCAGGGTTGGCTGATGGATGAGGTTAGGGGATAAGCCATGAGGGTGGCAAGCCCCCTTCACTTTTATGGCTGCCCTTCCCATACCTGCTCTTGGTTGTACAGGAGACATTCAGGTCTGGAATCACTGGTAGGATTCCCAGGCCAGAAGAAAGCAAATGCAGTTCTAAGGTGCATCAGTCGGAGTATAGCTTAAGAGAACTATGAGTACCACTCTCTTCTGCTTTGGTCAGACCTCACCTAGAATAGTGTGCCCAGCTGTGGGCACCACAATTCAAAAAGACAAGAACTATCAAGCCCTATGAAGAGCAGCATAGGGAGCTGGGCATGTTTATCTTGGAGAAGAGAAGTTAAAGGGTGACATGAGAGCCATGTTTAAATGTTTGAAGAGATGACATATAGAGAATGATAGAGCAAGCTTGTTTTCTGCAGCTCCAGAGACTAGGACGCGGAGCAATGGATTTAAACTACAGGAAAAGCAATTCCACCTAAACATTAGGAAGAACGTCCTGAGAGTAAGAGCTGTCTGACTGTGGAACACACTGCCTTGGATGGCGGTGGAGTCTCCTTCTTTGGAGGCTGTTTTTAAACAAGGGCTGGGTGCTCATCTGTCAAGGGTGCTTTGATCATCTTCTTGCATGGCCCTCAGGGTCTCTTTCAACTCTATGATTCTATGCTTGCGCTGAACAGGAGAGGAAGGAGGGAATCTTGCCCTTCCCAGTAGGCTCAGGCAAAAACAAACTGCTGCCGCTTCTCCTTGCTTGTCAGTTCTTCCTTGCAATTAGCTTTTTCCATCTTGGCCACACTCTGATGTTGTTTGAGTACATGTGTTCCAGCTTTCATCCATGAAATGTTGGAGGGTATGTGTTAACATTCTGGCATAGCGACATCTTCAGATGTGTTTGGCCTGGTCCAGCAAATCTTCCGTTCTTGTATTTTCATTTTTGGGTTGGTGAAAGAGAAAGACACAGCAGTTGGGTTACATCAATAACAAGCGAGAGGACTGGCTTTGCCTGCCTTCGCTAATGCCGGGTGACCCCAAAGGGCCTTTCCCGATTGGCTTTGGTTCTCTGAATGAGCTGGCAAAGGAGCCGGGTGCCCTTGGGCAATTTAATTAAGGAGGTCAGGAGAGGAAGTGCCCACCCGAGGCTGGCTTCGGACTGGAGCTCGTGGTTCGTAACTGATTCATTAACTATCATTTAGGATTGGATTAATCTTGGTCTATACTGCCATCCTTCATCAAGATCAGAGTAAGCTCTACACGTTCCATAAATCCTCTCTTGAAGAGCCCATGGAGGAAGAGGAAGAGGAGGAGGAGGAGGAAAAAGAAGAAAGGGAGAAAAAAAGGGGAGGAACTACTATTCTATTCATTTCTAATTAAATACTTTCCAGAAACCATGGGGACAGGTCCTTATACTAGTCTACAGAAACTGTAAAAGGTAAAGAGATAACCACATACAGAAAGCTGTGGGCTATACAAATAAACAGATCCCAATAATCAGGAAACCACTTGGCTCCCAAATTGGTGCATCTCATTTAATCTTTCTGTTCTCCTTCTCTCACACACATTTCTTTCTTTCTTTCTTTCTTTCTTTCTTTCTTTCTTTCTTCCTCCTCCTCCTCCTTCTTCTTCCTGAATTGAGTAGAAGATCTGGCCAGAAAGTTGAAATCAGGTGAAATTCTGCCAGGCTTTGCTCCCAGTTGTCATCTTGCTTCACTTCTTCTAGTGCCTTGATGTTGTATGGCCAGTCCTTTCCTGCCAAAGGTCAGAAGCCCCACAAAAGCCATTAAATGTTACAAACTGACCTTTTTCTTCATTCTCAGACACTTTAATGTTTGCTAACATTCTGTTGGAGGAAGCATTCAAGTGCATCATGCAAATTTTCCATCTTAACAAAGGGGAGAAACCAACACAAACAGTCAAACCATGCTAGCAATCCAAGGAAAATCCTGATGAGACAGTTACCTTCTCTGTCAGAGAGCCACAACAAGCTACACATCCCAGGATTCCATAGGATGGAGCCGTATCAGTTGAAGTGGTGTCAAACTGCATTAATTCTTCAGCTTCACACACAGATTTCTTGTTTGGAAATCTTTGCCAATTGGGTTGTTCCTAGATCGAGGTGAAATGAGGGGATTATTCCTTCTTCCTTAGTTTGGGAGATGGAATGAGGACAAGTTAATGTATCCTACTTGCTTCTAGCCAGATGGTGGGTGCGAAGCAGAGCAGAGGATGAGTGACTGGGAGGGAAGAGGGAAGTAAACACACAGGTCCCCTGGAGAGTCTCTGCAAGTTGCAGTAACAAATCAATTAATCTTTGCAAATTTTAGCACGTTACTGCTCTATTAGATGAGTTGGAGATCTCCACACAGTGAGCCCACCAAAACTGGAGAATGTTTACCTGTTTGGAGAGAAGTCATGAAAACTGGAAATTGAGGGCCAGAACCTGGTATATGCCAAGTGTAACCCCCATCCAAGCCTTTGATCAGATGTCCTCTATACCAGTGTCATTCCTCCATTCTTGAATGTTCTTACTTCCATATCTTCCAACATTTCTCATATGAAAACTAGGGCACACATGGCCAAATGGTAAGAGCTGCTCAACAGCAGAAGATGCTGCTGACTTGAAGGGTGGTGGAGTCTCCTTTTTGGAGGCTTTTAAACAGAGGCTGGATGGCCATTTGTCAGGAGTGCTTCGACTAAGTATTCCTGCATGGCATGGAGTTGGACTGGATGACCCTTAGGGTCTCTTCCAACTCTAGGGTCCTCGGATTTCTACTCAGCTCCCTAACCTGCATCTCATAGGGCTTGGTGGTTTCCAGACCTTTCACCATTTTGGTCTCCTTCCTCTGGACATGCTCCAGCTTGCCAACGTCCCCCTTGAATTGCAGTGTCCAAGGATTTCCACTTCAACATTAGGAAGAATCTCCTGAGGGTAAGAGCTGTGACAGTGGAAGATGCCCCCTTGAAGAGTGGTGCAGTCTCTTTCTTCGGAGGTTTTTAAACAGAGGCATCCGCAACAGAGAGGGCTTGGATTGTGTCTTCATGTATAGGGCTGGACTGGATGGCCTTTGAGGGTCCCTTCAAACTCTTTGATTCTATGATCTCTTGAGATGTCCAAAGTACAATAACCTTAGTTTAGTCTTTTTAGTCACTGTGTAAGCAAGAGCCCTGCTCAAGTTTTCCAAACTCAGAAACATGGCTTCCTTGATAGAGTCTATCCACTTGGAGTGGAGTCTCTTTCCTTGGAGGTCTTTAAGCAGAGGCTGGATGGCCATCTCTCAGGGGTGCTTTGATTGTGATTTCCTGCATGGCAGGGGTTGGACTGGATGGCCCTTGGGGTCTCTTCTGACTCTATGATTCTGCCTGTAATGAGATTTTCCTCTTTTCCTACTCCCTTCTACCTTACCAAGCATGATTGTCTTTTCTAGTGAGTCATGCCTTCTCATGCCCAAAGTATGCCAACCTCAATTTAGTCATCTTTGCTTCTAGGGAGATGTTGGCTTTTATTTGTCCTCAGACCCATTCTTTTGTCTTTTTGGCAGTCCACAGTATCTACAGAATGGTCTCCCAGCACATTTCAAAGACATTGATTCTTTTCCTGCCATCATTCTTCACTATCAAGCTTTCATGGTCATTAGAAATTCTATGGCCTGGATGACCTTGACTTTGGTATTCAATGGGCTCGTTCCCACTATGATTTAAACTGATTTTCTGGTTGGTTTATATGTGCCTCATTCACACTGGAAACACTTTCAGACCCATCTGTGTTTGGTCTGAGTCACATTGAAGCAAGGCAAATGCAAAAAAAATTGACCTCTTCGAAGACGGATCGTTTGGTCGTTCTTTGGAAAAGAGGTGATTTTGAAGCGTATTCAACAAGTGTCAATGACATTTGGATCTGAATCACATTGAACTGGAGGGGAGGGACTAATGGGAGAGGGTTGGTACAGGGGTATGACCCACCCCACCCCAGATTTTTGGGAAATCTGCCATTTTCCCTCCTTCCCTCCCTTCCTTCTCAGGGCAAGGTGCCAAAGTCCCAGTCCATTGGCCTCTTTCCTTATCTGCTGCTGGGGCTGGCCTAGGAAACAGGGAAGGTGTGGAGTGGGAAGAGAAAGACTGGCTGCCGCTTGCCAGACCTTCGCAGGTAGTTGAGGAAGGCCATCGAGGGAGCAGCGGTGCTCATGGGAATGGATTCCCAGGAATCAGGGATGAGTGGGTCAGGGAGCTAGGAGGGAGGGAGGCAGAGGTGGCCAAAAGATGCTCAGTCTGTGGGGTGAGAGACTTCTTTCCTGTCAAGTACAGTGCCTTGGAAGGAGGGTAACCAGGGATGTCTTCCTTTTCCAGGACACATCTTCCATTCCAGCCTTCTCTCTAAGGAAGAGTTCCCAAATGGTGGGAGTTCCCTTTGGTGAAGGACTAAGAAGCATAGGTTGACACTTTTAGGATCAGTGTTTTGGAGCTTTTCTTAGAGTGTGTGCTACATCTTTCTGAAGTGTCCTCCATTTTGCAGCCCCTGGTCCTTCTTGGCGGTGAGGACCCAGCTTGAAAGACGGCCCCCTCCAAGGTGGCAGAATTCGAAGAGATAGACATTTTGAGCTGGACTAAAAGGCATGCATTGAAATTCCTAGCAGTGTTTTGGGCATTTTTGCCCCCCTCTATTTGGGGGGGGGGGGATGCCTGGTCCTCCCAGCCCTCCCATCCCTTTCTCTCTCCTTCCTTGCGTCACCGATGACGCATCATATGACATTTTTTAAAAATGTGGGATGAATCTAACACAATCAATATTAAGCACGCTTTCTGTAGCGACACAAATCTAATGGGAACGACAATTGTGTCAAAAAAGACATGGATGCATGGAATAAGGAAATAATTCGCTTCCATAATGGGAACTACGCATCGGCCTGAATCAATTCAGTGAACTCGTGTCAATGCGGCTCACAAACCGGTTTAAATGAAAGTGGGAATGAGCCCAATGATACATCTTTACACTTCAGGATCTTGTCTAATTCCTGCATAGTTGCCCTTCCAAATCCTAGTCTTCTTCTGGGTCTCCATTTTGATCTATGACTGAGCCAAGGCATAGGAAAACTTTACTTATTTCAATTTGAATTCCATAGGCCATAGTCACTGTGGCTAAAGTACCTGATGGCATCCCTGGTCATCGTAAATAATAAATAAATAAAAATTGTATTTATATACCGCCCTTCTATGAACCAGGGCGGTGTACAACATAAAATCATATACAATACATACAATAAAAACAGCAAATACATTAAAAGCATATACATTAAGTCGTAGTACCTGACTTCCCAAGGAATTGGCATAGGGAACATATTAGTTTTGTCCATTGTTTCCGGCACCCCAAGCTTTGGAGGTAGCTTATTTGCTCAGGTGTCACCATCATTCTTGCCCCAGCAAAGAACTAAAAATTATTATAAATGTAATGCTATATTACGCTTCAGATTTACATGCCCCATCATCAAGGAAGCAGAGAGTTATGGTCCACCAGCCAGTCATAGCTCATCTGAGTTACCTGTGAGGATTCCCAGGCTGCATCTGCCAAAATGACTTACAGGGCCTGAGCTCCCCTTGCAATGGATGGAAGGTGAGCAGGAGTCCCCATCTATTTGCTTATAGTCTTCCATTTCGGCTGGCTTGAAATGCACAACAGGGACACATTTGCCCAGAAAGCTGGAATAATTTGCCTGTTGTTACTCTCAAATCTCAGCCTTCATAGCCATTTGTCATCCTCAGTGTTGGCTCTTGGTTTGTTGATTGCTTTCCCCCTTGGCTTGTTGGTTTTATTTGTGCTGTTACTGGGCTACTAGCAAAGAGTCATGTTTCCGATGGCACACAAGCAAAGGATGGTTGAAGTGGAATTCAGTCCAGGGAAGAGAGAAAAGGAGCCCTTTCCCTGAACATATGGGGACAAGTGCTTAGACTGGGCTACTGAAATGAAAGACAAAGAAGTAGCCACTAATAGAAATCTGATGGCTATAAAAATAAATAAATCCCAATAATCAGAAATCCACCTGGCTCCCAAATTGATGCACCTTATTTCATCTTTCTGTTGTCTTTCTCTCTCTTTCTTTTACTTTGTATGCATCCCATGTCTAAAAAGAAGAAGGTGGGTTAGATGATGGTAACAACAACAACAACAACAACAAGAACAGAAGGTAGAGAGGCCTTGCATTGGTGGGGAAGGAGAGTGAGATGATAGAGTAGGGTGATGCACCATCCCAACTGTCTGGTTGTTGTTCGGTTACCTTCCCACCAGCCAATAAAGGACCATAGAAGCATCCTTGGGGCTTGCTAAATGGAACACACAACTCTATTGTTTCCAGTCCATTGCCAGGCACAATTCAAAGTGCTGGCTTTGATCCATAAACCCTTATATGGGTCAGGGCCAGGTTATATGAAAAACTGGATTCTCCCTGATGAACATGCCTATCTTTTGAAAATTGGCCCCACCATCTTTACTGGTACATCAGGTGGGAACACAGGAGACGGCGCCTTCTTGTTGGCTGCTCCCAGGCTCAGGAACTCCCTTCCTAGAGAATTTAGACTGGCACCCTCCCTACTGTCTTTTCCCAAACAAGGAAAGACCTTTCTATTTCATCAGGCATTTGGGGAGTGACTGTGTAAGGTCCATCTCACCTAAACAAATGCAATGGATCTTGCTAATTATTGTGCTGGGGTGTGTACATTTCAGTCTGGTTTTAAAGCTTTGATTGCTTAATCTTGTTTTATCTTTTGCATCTTATGAACGTTTAACAGTGTGTTAAGGTAAAATTTGCAAAAGTTAATTGATTTATTGCTGAAGCTTGCAAAGACACTCCTGTGTGTTTACTTCCTCCTTCCCTTCCAGTCACTCTGCATCCTCTGCTCTGCTTTGCCCTCACCATCTGGCTTGAAGCAAGTAGGCTACATGAAATTTTCCTTACCCCATCTTCCAAAGTAAATAAGAAGGAATAATCCCCTCATTTCACCTCACTGTGTCACTGTGACATGTGTCACTATGGCACTCATCCAACAAATTTTTCCAGAAGACATCACAGCCCTGATCAAACATTGCCTCACCACAAGCTCCTTCCAGTGGGACAATGGATTCTATGAGCAGAGAGATGGAGTAGCAATGGGAAGCCCTCTGAGCCCTGGGATAGCAAATTTTTAAATGGAACACTTTGAAAAGCAAGCCCTGGAAACAGCACCAAAAAAGCCCACAACTTGGTTCCAGTTTGCAGATGACATTTTCACCATCTGGAGCCACAAAGAAGAAGATCTGGCCCTGTATCTGTACCATCTGAACAACATCCAGCCAAACATCCAATTCACGATAGAGAAAGAAAAGGAAGGAACCTTGCCATTCTTGGATGTATCCACAAACCGAACCAACTTTTGGGCCACACAATTTACAGAAAATGTACACACATGGAAAGAAACCTGCACAAGAACGCCAACCATCATCCAGGACAAAATAAAAGCACCGGTCCAAAAAGATCTGTGAACCCCACTTAGAATAATAGAATCAGAATTAAAGCACCTAGAATGGGCTCCACAGGCTGATGGTTGCTCCAGCTCAGACATCAAAAGTGCTGCTAGACCCAGAAAAACCCAGAGGAGTGAAGACACCCAAAGCGAAGGTATTTTTATCATACAGCAAAGGAGTCTCAGAAAGAATAGGGAAACTGGTGAGGAAACACAACCTCCAAATGGTCTACAAACTGACCAAGAAAATCCAGCAAATGCTGCTCTCAGCGAAAGACAAGAGAGACCTTCTCACAGTCACAGGAGTTTACCGCAAACCAAATGCAGTGTTCAAACACAAATCAAGGAACACAAGAGACACTGCAGACTGGGTCAGCCAGAAAAAAATCAGCAGTAGCAGAACATGTTGTAAACCATTCTGGGCATCAAATGCTGTTTGAAAACACTGAAATTCTGGACCATGCCAACAAGTACCAGGGCAGAATGCACAGGGAAGCCACTGAAATCCACAAACACCTGGACAACTTCAACAGGAAAGAAGAAACCCTGAAAGTAAACAAAGATTGGCTACCAGTCCTGAAAAACACCAAAACCAAGACCCAGCAAATGCAAATCAAACCCCCGCCAGGGTGAGGGGGGTTTCCCAGCAGACATGAAATAGACACCCTGAGGCCTTGCCATTCAACAACAGAGCAATACACAGATTGACTTGCAAATCACTTCCTCTCAACCAACAGTATCTATACCCCACTTTCTTCCATGCCAGCGTTCTCTGGAGATGCCAGCCACAGTTGCAGCTGAAATGTCAGGAATAAATTCTTCCAAACATGGTCACATAGCCCTAAAACCCCACAAAATACTATGGATGCTGGCTGTGAAAACCTTTGACTTCACAACGTGTTTTTTAATTTGTTGAAAGCTGCTTTGAACTGGGAAGAATATAGGATAGAAATAATAATAACAATAATAGAAAAATACATCAAGGTGCAAGTGCAGCACAGAACTACGTGTACAGAACATATTGCTCTGCAAACTCTGCCATTATCTAACTCCCTTTGTTGTCACTCCTATTCCACTTATGGTGCCTGTATGAATCAGAGGCCTCCAAAAGACCCTGACTGGAATTCAGTAGGGGATTTATGTCTACATAAGTGGACTTCTTTCTGCAGGACATAGAACTGAGCAGTTTAACAACAGCTATATTCAGCCAGAGCTGCTACGATGTTATTACACAAGGCAGCCAGAAAAGTGACAATCGTGCAATGAGACACCAGCTAGTGGGTCCTGATGCATTTTTGCAATTCACTAGAGGCATTCCACAGCACCCCACTATTATGTAGCTAAGCATGATAAAAGCATGCATCGCAGATCATGAAATGGATTCACAGACCCTGTTCTCAACAGCCCTGCTCAGATCTTGCAAAGGGCTTCTGTGACTGAGTCAATTCACCTGCATTGTGGTTGTCCTCTTTTCCAATTGCTTTCCATCTTCCTCAGCAGTACCATATTTTCCAGTCGGTTACATCATCTCACAATATGTCCAAAGGACAATAGCCTCAGTTTAGTAATTTTGACATCAAGCGAGAGTTCAGGCTTGAAATGCCCTTGGATCCTTTGAATGGTCTTCTTGACTATTGTGTTGCTGTTGTAACTTGCTTCCATGTTGACTTTGATATCCCCTAAACGAGGGACCTCCAAGTTGTTGTTCTTGTTGTGTCTCAGTCATTTCTGATATATGGTGACACTAAGGCAACCCTATCCTGGGGTTATCTTGGCAAGATTTGTTCATAAGAGGTTTGTCATTGCACTCCCTTGAGGCTGTGAGTGTGTGAATTACTCAAGGTCTACCAGTGGGTTTCCGTTACTAAGTGGAATTTCAAATCCTGGTCTCCAGAGTCATAGTCCAATGCTGAAACCTCTATACCACACTGGCTCTCTAATACTCTGTTGTTGTTGTTGTTGTTGTTGTTGTTGTTGTCATTGTCATTATCATTGAACAGCCCAGCTCAGACCTTGCAAACTCAGGGCAGTCATAGCTCTCTTGATTGGGACCATCCACCTGCAATGTGGTCTTTCTTATTTCCTATCCCCTCCCACTTTACCAAACATCCCCATCTTTTCCAGTGAGTCGTGGTGTCTCATGATATCAGTTCAGGCCTGATTTACTCTCAGACCCATTTGTTGTTGTTGTTGTTTTTAAAGCCATCTAAATGGGTGTCCATCACTCTCTTTGAGCAGCAGATGCTATAAATTAAATAAACAGATCAAGAAACCTTTGGGTTGTATTTTTCTACTGCCTCATGGTAAACTGTCTAAATTGGAAAGGCTCTTTTAACATAGAATGCAGACGGATGGGATTTTTGAAAGTAAAATGTTCCCCAGAATCATAGCATCCTAGACTTGGAAGAGACCTCCAAGGAAGGACCATCCTGACAAACCCCTTTCTACCAAGCAAGAAGACACCATCAAAGCACCCCTAATAGATGGCCATCCAGCCTCTGTTTAAAGACCTTCAAAGAAGGAGGCTCCACTGTCCTTCGAGGGAGTGTCTTCCTCTGTCAAACAGCTCTTTCTGACAGGAGGTTCTTCCTAATGTTGAAGTGAAATCTCTTTTCCTGCAGCTTGCATCCATTGCTCCCTGTCCTATTCTCTGGTGCAGCAGAAAACAATCTTGCTCCATCCTCCATGTGACATCCCTTCAAATATTTAAACAGGACTATCATGTCAGCTCTTCACTTTCTCTTCTCCAGGCTAAACATACCCAGCTCCTGTTTGTGTGTACCATTTTAGTCACCCTTCTCTGGACACACTCCAGCTTGTCAACATCTATTTTGAACTGTGGTGCCCTGAACTCAATGTTGTATTCAAGGTGGGGCCTGACCAAAACAGAATAGTGTGGCACTATTATTTCCTTTGATCTAGACACTATACTTCTATTGATGCAGCCTAGAATCGCATTGGGTTTTTTAGCTGCCGCATCACACTGTTGACTCATGTTCAACTTGTGGTCCACAAAGACTCCTAGACTCCTTTTGCATATACTGCTGTCAAGCCAGATGTCCCCCATCCTATATCCGTATATTTCATTTTTACTGCTCAGGTGTAGTATCCTACATTTTTCCCTGCTGAAATTAATCTATTATGATTTCCCACTGTTGCATCCTTATTCTCGAAACTCCCTCCCTTAGGGATCTCAAAGGCCCTCACATTTCTGTTCTTAAGATGGCAACTTTTTGAAAAATAAGAACAACAACACATACTCATTTGCACAGGCTTTTAGGGAAGGAGCAAGTGTTTAATATGCCTTTCACTGCTGCTCATCTGTATTGATTTAATGGTATTTTAGCAGATGCTTTAATTTGCAGCTTTATTTATTTGCGATGTTAGACATGTACTTTGCAGTTTCAGATTTGTGATTTTATGAGTGTTTGCTGTGTGGATTGTTTGCTGCCCTGAGCTCATATGAAAAAGAGCTGAAATTCTGTGGGATACACACTGAACAGATGGAAATCATGGTGGTGGTGATAATGATGATGGTGGTGGCCAGGATGATGAGGATAACTGAGATCCTTCATCAAATAGTTGGAGTGCAACTTTACACTCAGGGAGTTAGATGGTGATTATGCATGAGTGAAATGCAAGAGCATGCCACTGGATGCCCAAACAAAAGTGAAATGCATGACTGCAATGGGCAAGGCACAGTAAACATCTGCATGCACAGCTCTGCTTCTTCAGCTGAATACTGACTTCTTGTGTGCCTTCAAGTCGATTCATGGCAACCCTACTCCTATGGTGGGGTTTTCTTGGCATGTTTCTTCAGCGTGGGTTTGCCATTGCCATCTTTTGAGGCTGAGAGAGCTTGACTTGCTCAAGTGGGTTTCCATGGCTGAGCTGGGATTCAAACCCTGGTCTTCAGAGACATAGTCCAAATCTCAAACCACTATACTATGCTGGCTCTCCAAATATTGACTTACACATCAGGGGGAAAAAATCCATCAGCTTGAGAAGGGGAGCTTGGCAACACCCAAATAACTACCAAGGTGTCAGATTATGTTTTCCAGAGCATGTTCCTGACTTCTGTCTCATTGCAGTGGTTTCCATGCAAGAGCCAGCATGGTGGAGTGCTATGAGCTTGGACTATGACTCTGGAGACCAGGGTTCGAGTCCCTTCTGGACCATGGAAACCTGCCATGTTTAATCAGGCTCAGAGAAAGGCAGTGGCACCTCAAACAAATCTTGCTCTTGATAAGTTTTCCTTAGGTTTGCAACACAACCTTTTTCTCCTGAGAAAAAGCTGCATATCTACCCCAGAAACCTCATGCATTGCAGGAAATTTTGAGCCCCATTCTACAGTGTTCATTCACCCAGTATTGGCTGCCCAGTTCAAACTGGGACAATGATGTCCCCCAACACTCTCATGCAATTGATTGTAATTTGTAGCAATCAAGACTTGGCCATCTTGCATGAAAACTTGGCTTCCATTAATGCAGCTATCTACTGGGGCTGCCTCATGAGGTTCGACATCCTGATAAGGTTTCCCAGGACAAAAATTGAAATACACATCCCATGGTATTCCAATCCCAGCCCAAGGTAGGGAGTTTGATTCAGAGAATCGTCCATGGATTGGGCACAATTTAACAAGCAAATGGCCAGGTTGTGGTACATTTAGGGTCGCTAGATGTCCTCCTTTTCCTGGACATGTCCTACATTTCAACATTCTATCCAGAAGGAATTCCAAAATTCCCTCCATTTTGAGTATACTAAGAAACCCATTGAATAACACTATATTTACTCTTTCCCTTTGTCTACTTGGCAGCATGTATTGTCACTGCAAATAGGGGCATAGGTTGAATCCTTCTGGCGCTCATTTTTCCTCAGAGCAGCAGCAGGCAAGACTTGCACTCAGAGCTCAGGACACATTTGTTTCTTGGAGGAGAAGAGAATAGCAAATGTGTTGGGGAATGGGCTTCTTCGGGATAAAGGCTTTTTTCTTAATGTCAGCACACTGGATAAATGAAGGGAATGATTTAAATACAGATTCAGTAAAAGGGTTTGTCACTAGTAAAGTACAGTTTGTCTTGCTCAGTGTTCTAGAAGTATTTTCCAAGCCAACAAAGCATTATAACTAAGATTAGGTTAATCAGAAAAATTCGGTTGCATACATAATAAAATACAGTATATGGCATATAGCTGTAAATAAACCATATGCAATTAATTTAAATTTCTTTCAGTGTTTTGGCTTTTATTTTGTAACGTCCTACATTTTTTCTTACATGCCCTACATTTTGGTGCCTTGTCCTCCTTTGCAGTTATGACATCTGCTCACCCTGAGCACATCGGATGCCGCGTGGAGCTTGGATGCGCAAGAACCCATTTGAATTTTTTCCTAGTGTAGATAAGGTTAAAGATAAGGGCGGGGAGGGACAATAAAACCTCTCGAATAAAATACTTTGTTGAGGAAATGTAATGGCAGAAATAAAGCCGTTTTTAAGGAGTGCTTCTCTCCCTGTGACTTTGGTGTGCAGAGCATATAATTTATAGGGCCTTAAAGAGCCATTTGGTGAAAATCTCCTTGAGTTTTCCAAAGGTAACAACACCTGCATGCTAAGAAAAACTGTTGAGAAAGCAAGCAGGAGGAACACAACCTGCGCTGCATGAATTCTTATTTGTTTAAAAACATTTTCAACCAGGAATATCCCCAGCTTGATGTTTTGTGGTTAAATAGGAGGAGGATGAAGGTTAGGTGGGATGCAATTGTGTTTTGCAGACTATCCTTCAATATTCCTCCAACAATCTCTTATTTATTTCTTTTTTTAAAAGTTCTTTGTATCCAGCTCTTTATCTAGAGAGCTTAAGAGGCATTTGATGAAACCAATCTAACTAATTTAAAACATTATACGTAAGTGCTAATAGAAAGGCTTAAAAAGAAAGAATGAAAGAAAGAAAGAAAGAATTAGCAAACTAAATGACAGATTAAAAGGGTTCATGCAGTTGTATAATAGTTTAAAATGTATTAAGATGGTGTATATGGGAAGGATTTTGTAAAACCATTTAGGTCTCCAAAACTTTCAGAAACAGCGATAGTTTCACTAGGCAAAAAAGCAAGCAGCAGTGATGTATACAAGTCTTTTACTCCAAGGCTGCACCCGCATTGCAGAAACAATCTGGCTTGACACTACTTTAACTGCCATTACTCAAGGCTATGGAATTCTGGGAATGGTAGTTTGTTGTGGCCCCAGAGCAGAGCAGAGTTGTGGTCTGGGAGCACAACAAACTACCATTCCCAGAATTCCATAGCCTTGAGCCATGGCAGTTAAAGTGGTGTCAAGGTAGATTATTTCTGCAGCGTGGAGGTGGCCTAAGTCTCAAGTCCTTGCAAGATACTTTCAAGTCAAATCTTAAGTCTGGGGGCCAACTTTTAGACCCCTCCCCCAAAAAGGGGGGAGGTGGGGTCACCTCTGGTCCTTCCAAGAGCAAAGCTGCCTTCCATCCAGGAAGGAAGATCAAAAATCCAAAATATGCCAACGACACCCTACTGCTAGCAGAAAACATCACAGACCGGGGTGGGGGGGTGGGTAGGTGGGGGGGACTACTCAGGAAGTTCAAGGAAGAAAGTGCTAAGCCATGTTTGATCCCAGGGGCTCCAAGGTCTACTCAGCCTTGCATCCTTCTGTAGGGTGCTAAAATGAATACCCAGCTTGTTGGGGACAATTGGCTTACAGATTGTAAACCACTTAGGGAGTGCTTAGTTCACTGATAAGCAGTATAGAAATGTTCTTGCTACGGCTATTGCTGTGTCATCTCCATGTTGCTGTCTTGGGCCATAATGGGGAGGAAGTCATGTGAGGCTTCCAGGTGATTCTCCTCTCCAGCTGGTACCAAGCTGGCAAGCAAAGTTGTGTGTGATTTGTCTAATGACGGCATTCCCAAAATATGGTCTGTATTTTCTATCAGCTACTTAGTTAAGTCTGTATACAAAGGGATCTTGCAGCACCTTTGAGACTAACAGAAAGAGATTTTAGTAGCATGAGCTTTCATAAACCTGAGCCTACTACTCCCTCAGATTCATTAAAGTCTGCTTAATGAAGTAACCTGTCCTGAGATGGACTAGGTGGCCCTCAGAGGTATCTTCCAAGTCTTTCAGTCTACTTCTTTTCTGGCCTGCCGTCTTCGATTGCTGCCCTCTAAGAAAGGGCCAAATGGCTTTTGTGCTTTGGAACTGCTCCTTTGCTCCAGGGGTTTGTCCTGTGTCCTTCTCCAGTCTGTAAACCAGTCAGCGTTAATGCATTTTGCAGAGCAAATTGCCAGGGTTCGTTTGTGTGGGTTTGTGTGTCTGTCTGTATGATGGTCCCCAAATCATCACTTTACTTGTGGTGCTTTTCTCCTGCTGCACAAAGAAAGCATTTTTTGCAGCTGAATGCGAAAACGACAAAGAAGAGGTGTCACGCATAGTTGGTAGTTTTGAGCTCTCCTCCTTGTGGTTTGCACTTTAGAGGTGTGAAACAGGCATATTGATCAGATGACTGTTGTCAGGGCTGGCCCACTGGACCTTCTGTACAAAGAACTCAGAGAGACAGAAAAACCCATCACTTAACCATCTGTTCCTTGGAAAGTAAACCCTCTTTTTCTGCCTTGTATTTATATCACAAAAAAGAGTTATTTTAAGATGACGTGAGCTTGCATTGCTGTCACTTTTCCCAATTAAGATTTGTGGAAGTCACAGCTGTTGCTGACAAGGACAGAAGGAGGTCCCTCCAAATGCCACAAAGGAACAATGTGATACAGAGAGAACAAATAAGTATGTTTGCAATGGATTTTTTTTAAAATCAAATTGGCCAGAATCTCGTTGGTGTCATACTCTGGCGTCACTTCTCTTATCTTATGTTGTTCTTTCTTGTGTATTGTGCAATGGACAGATTCAGTTAATGGTTGCCTAATCTGATCACAGAATCACACAAGCGCAGAATCACACCATCCAGTCTAACCCCCTTCTGCCATGCAGGAACTCACAATCAAAGCATCCCCAACAGATGGCCATCCAACCTTTGTTTAAAAACCTCCAAAGAAAGAGACTCCCCCACACTCTGAGGGAGTGTGTTCCACTGTCCAACATCTGCTGTTGTTGCTGTGTTCAACAGGTCTTACTCTCAGGAAGTTCCTCCTAATGTTGAGGTAGGATCTCTTTTCCTGCAGTTTGCATCCATTATTCCATGTTCCAGTCTCTTGAGCAGCAGAAAAAAAGCTTGCTCCATCCTCAGTGTGACATCTCTTCAAATACTTAAACAGGGCTATCATATCACCTCTTAATCTTCTCTTCTCCAGGTTAAACATACCCAGCTCCATAAGTCATTCCTCAAAGGGCATGGTTTCCAGACCCTTCACCATTTTGGCTTCCCTCCTCTGGACACGCTCCAGCTTCTCAACATCCTTTTTGAATTGTGGTGCCTAGAACTGGAGTTCTGCAAGTGGAACCATTTCACATGCAGTTGTCAGTTCTTACCTGGTAGATGACTCTACTGGTGCCCCTTGATTTATTAGGGTTGTGGAAACAACATTTCATAGACTGGCATCCAGTTCAGATGACATCTGCTGTTATTGGTGTGTGTCCTCAAGTCATTTCTGGTTGAAATGCCAACAAAGCAAACCTATCACAGGGTTTCCTTGGCAAGATTTGTTCAGAAAGTGTTTGCCTTTACCTTCCTTTGAGGCTGAGAGAGTGCAACTTGCCCAACATCATCCAGTGATGAAAACCGAGTGGGTTTTCAGGGCTGAGTGGGGATTTGAACCCTGGTCTCACAATCCAGGGAATAAGTTGGCGGCTTTTTTCTACTTCTCTTTTTACCATTCTGGTAGAAGTTGTTTTCAAATTTCTCTGGCTTTATAGATACTTAGCTTGGTTATACCTATACACATTTATGTGTGAGCCAGTGTGGCATAGTGCTTTGAGCACTGGACTACGGTTCTGGAGACCAGTGTTTGATTCTCAACTCAGCCATTAAACCCCTTCTCAGCCTCAAGAGAAAGCAATGGGAAACCTCCTTTGATCAAATCTTGCTAAGAAAACCCCAGGATGGGTTTGCCTTACGGTTGTGTGAAGGTACACAACAACAACAAAAACTCAGTTCAAAACTCAAACCACTACACCACATTGGCTCTTGTGCCACACTGGCTCTAACATGTGTATGCAAAGGGATCTTGTAGCTCCTTTGAGACTAACTGAAAGAAAGAAGTTGGTAGCATGAAGTTTTTGTAGACTTCAGCCTCCTTCCTCAGATGCATGTTTGGAGTGAACATTTGTGTATCTAACATCTGTGCATGTCTTTTGTTTGACCATTGCAAGGGTTGGTATCTCTCACCTTCTCCAATGACCAAAGCTCTCCCTGAGACTCACCATTTAGCCAATGCAGCTGCCCTATACTCATTCTATTGCTAGTGGAAGGTGGAAAATGAAGGGACCAGGACAAAATGTCTGGCTGTGTCCCTACAGCCAGAAACATACCAATGGCATTATCTCAGTGGATCTCAGCAGAAGATGTCCTTGGTCCACTCAGTTTGGTGGGATAGAAGGATCTGAGATTCTAAAGTTAGAATCATCCAAGCCATTGTATTCCCCAATTCAGATGCAAGAGTTGGACAGTGAAGAAGGCAGATAAGTTGAAAATCAACTCTTTTGGAATATGGTGCCAGAGAAGAGTGCTGGGGATACCATGGATGGCCAAAAGGACAAAGAAACGAGTCCTTGAACAGATCAAGAAAGAATATCCTTGGAAGCTAAGATAGTCAAATTGAGGCTGTCCTGCTTTGGCCACATCATGAGAAGGCAGGACTCATCAGAAAAGGCAATGATGCTGGGAAAGGTAGAGCAAAGTAGAAAGAGAGGAAGACCACATGGCAGGTGGATGGACTCTATGAAGGATCTCATGGCCATGAATTTACAGGACCTAAGCTGAGAAGTGGAGGAAAGGGGGGCTTGGAGATGTCTCATCCACGGGTTCACAATGGGTTGGGAACAATTTAAGGGCAGTTAACAACAACAACAACAACAACAACAACAACCATAACAGCAAGGCCTTTAGCTAGGGACCCCCATTACTGCTGAACAAAACCCATTCTGAAGAGTCCTTCCTCTTCCTAGGAGGAACCTGAACAGATTTGATGTTGCATGAAAGACTGCAAGCATGTGCTTGGTGGCCCTCCCCTGGTAGCCTCCATAGCACAAAGAAGCATCCATGTTGTTGTAGTTGTGTGCCTTCATGTCATGGCTGACCTATGTCAACCTTAAGGCAAGCCTATCATGAGGTTTTCTGGGGCTCACCCAAGGTCATCCAGTGAGTTTTCATGGCTGAGTGTGGAACTGAACCCGGCTCTCCAGATTGGTAGTCCAACACTCAAACCACTACAAAGTCTTTGTGAAAGACTACAAATGTGTACTCAGTGGCCTTCCCAGCAGCTTCTATGACACACAAAAACATATCTGCTTTTTTAAAAATAATTAATTTCCCATCGAGTCGGAAGGGCATTGTGTGGTCTGGGACTTTTTATGAAGCGTGGCGTGCCGAGAATCGCTAAACGATTTAGGCAGAGAGGAAGGGAACAGTGACAGACTTGTCAGCAGAAGAGAAAGAAGTATAGCAGAAAAATGCATTTTTACAACCCTGGAGGAGCGGAGCAAAATACATTATATTCTGTTTCATTGTGTTCCTTTTTCTGTTCTATTTGTCATGTACCTCTCCAGGAACAGGCGTCAAGAAATTGAATTCCATTTCCTGACTCATTTCTTTGCTGTTCCTATTTGTGTTTGTCATTGTCCTGACCACCTACATGAACCTGCATCGCCTTCAGATACTCTCTCTCATTCTCTCTCTCTCTGTGTGTGTGTGTGTGTCTGTGTGTAACGGTGTGTGTATCTGTCTATTTCTGTCTTATAATATCACTGCTCTACTCTCCGAGGTTTTATTGCAATGCGCAGTGCAGGGGATATTTCCAAGCAAAGCAAAGCAAGAATGTTAATTGGGAAGGAGATGGTTTACAAGCAACCTTCCCAAACCTGGCACTCTTCAAGGGTAAAGATCCCGTTATCTATCCTCAGCCAAGATAGCCTTTGGCTGGTTTATAAACACCACCAAATCAATTGGTAAACTCAGAAGCAGGAATTCTGTACTCCCAATTAGACTCTTGTTATTGTTAACTGCCCTCGTGCCAACTTCAGCTCAGGGTGGCCCTATAGATGGGGCATCTCTAAGACCCCTTCTCCTCCAGTGTTCTGCTGAGGTCCTGCAGGTTCAGGCCCATGACCTCCCTGGTTGAGTCCATCTGGCATGTGGCCTTCCTGTCTTTCTACTGCCTTCTACCTTTCCAAGCATTATTGTCTTTTCTAGTGACTCAGGCCTTCTCATGATGAGGCCAAAGTATGGCAGCCTCAGTTTGATCATCTTGGCTTCCAGGGAGAGGAGAGAAAAGGGCACTATAGTGGCAAAGATTTGTAGAAGTTTGTACATTTGTCCAACTGCGTACAAAAAGCCACATGGAAATAAATGTATATATTTCTTTGGAAATAGAACATTTCATGGAAACTCTTTTCTTCTTTCATTCTTCTCCCATCCCAAAATTTTATTTTATTTTATTTTATTTTATAATGCTAGGATTGTTTTTGGCATGGACAAGCACCACCACCACCTGCAGTGTGGCTGACTCCACTCTTTGGCTTCATCTGAAGTGCAGATAAAGTGCAGTTTGGCACCACTACAAGTGTCATGGCTCAATGCTATGGAACTGTGGGATTTGTAGTTTTGTTAGATATTTAGTCTTCTCTGCCAGAGAACTCTCGTGCCACAATGCATTACAGATCCTAGGATCCCATAGCACCGAGAGAGGGCAGTTAAAGTGCTGTCAAACTGCATTAATATTTCAGTGCAGATGCAGGCCTAGTTGTTATGTGTGTCAAGTTCAGAAACTTCAACTGGTATGGAAGATGGCAGCCAGGCTGGTTACTGGCACATCAAGATTTACACCAGTTTTAAAATCCCTCCACTGGCTGCCTGTTAGTTTCCGGGCAAGATACAAGGTGTTGGTTTTAACCTACACGGCTTGGGTCCTGACTTCTTGCAGGAACGCCTTCTCCCATATCATCCTCCCCGCACTCTTCGTTCTGCTGGGAAGAATCTGCTTCAACCAAACTTTCGGCAGTGACCCAGTGTTCCTTTTCAGCACTTGCTCCTAGACTCTGGAATGACCTGCTGGATGAGATCCATCAGATTACCACCTTGGAAACCTTTAAGGCTATTAAGATGGATCTCTTCCTGCAGGCCTTCCCAGACTAGGTCCACCTCTATTTTCCTGCCTCCCCCCCCCCTTCACTTCTCTCCTCTTTTCTCCATCCCCTTTTCCATCCTATCTGGACCCCTACTATACAGTTCTTTTTTGCAAATCTTCTACTGATTTTAACTGTGATTTTATACTATTGTTTTAATATCTCTCTAGTTTAATCTCTTTTTAGTATTACTATGTTTTCATACTGGGGGGAGGGATAGTTTTTTTTTAGAATTTTAACTGTATCTTGTTTTATTGTTGTAATCCGCTTGGATTCCAAGTGATTAAGTGGAATATAAATTATTATTATTATTATTATTATTATTATCATCATCATCATCTAGTTATGGTGACCCTCTTGATTTTGTCCATCTGTCCTACCAAACATGAGGACCTCCTCCTGTCCCACTGCTCTGGATATCTACTCTGAAGTCCTCTTCAATGCCCTTGTGGCTCCCATGTGAGCTTTTATTCAACTTCTGTCTCCACTAGACATGACCACTTCTGCCACCAGAGACATCGAAGTTTATCGCACTGGGGTTAAAACGTTCCCCAGTGCGTTCTAATGTACCCACGTGCGGGCGTGCACGGAACGTGACGGGAATGTGATGGGGCCAAGAACCCCATTTTTAGCAATACTTGACCGCCGCCTTGCGCCAGGCGTTCCAGTCATGTTCCTGTTGAGTTCCAGAGCGGCACCATTTCTGAGAATGCTTTAAAACAGTTCTCAGAAATGGCGCCCTCTGGAACTCAACAGGAACACGATTGGAACGCCCGGCGGCAAAGGCGGCGTTCCAGCGTGCAGTAAAATTGGGTTCTTGGCCCCATCGTGTTCCCATCACGTTCCGTGCATGCCCCTGCGGGGGCACATTAGAACACACTGGGGAACGTTTTAACCCCAGTGCGATAAACTTCATCATAACTGAACTCAGGCTTTTCAGTATGTCACATTTCCAGATGCAAAAGCATATAATAAAACCACTACAGCACACTGCCTCTCTACTGGTTTCCTTTATCACTCACCATCCCAACTCCTTATTTCCATGCTTCTTCTTGTTGTTGTTAACACTCTTGAGTCAGCCTTGATTCATGGCATCCTTGTGAATGAGACACCTCCAAGCTCCCCTATCCTTAACTGTCCTGCAGGTTCATGGCCATGGGCTCCTTAATTGAGTCTAGTCATCTGGTGCATGGTCTTCCTCTCTTTCTACTGCCTTCCACCTTTCCTAGCATTATTGCCCTTTCTTTCTGATGGGTTGTGCCTTTTCATGATGTGGCCAAAGTACAACAGCCTCAATATAGTCACTTGGCTTCCAGGGAAAGTTCAGGCTTGATCTGTTCAAGGTCCCATTTGTTTGTCTTTTTTGGCCATCCAAGGTATCCTCAGCACTCTTCTCCAGCACAACATCTCAAATGAAACAATTTTCTTCTTATCCATTTTCTTCACTGTACAGCTCTCACATCTGTACATGGTAATGGTGAATACGGTGCGTTGGATGATTCTAACGTTCATGCTCAGCTGTATGCTTTCATGCTCAGCTCTTTATGATCATGTCGAATTCTTTCATAGCTGCCCTTCCCAATCCTACTCTTCTCCTGATTTCTTGACTGCAATCATGCTTTATTGATTAAATGTCAATTGTGGAGAAACAAACACACAAAAAGAGAGATGACCTCAAAAGAGATATTACCCACAATCCTTCCTTGGTTTCCACTTGAAGCTTAATGCCATTACAGGTTCACCTTAGGGTCCCCATAAGTTGTAAACGAATTGAAGGCACCCAACAACAGCAGCTTGCTTGTCAAATCCATTTAACACAAAAGAGACAGAAATCCTGGAACTCTACTCTTGGTTTTACCCATAATTTTTGGAAATAGTGAAAAACAGGAGATTTTTCTTTATTTTCTGCTAGATCCGTTGGACATGTTTTGCTTTTCCTATTTGGTTCCATCTCCATTGGATCTTTGAAAAATTCCCCAGAGTACCACCTCCTGTCTTTTCAGTATGTTTCTCATTTCTTTGTTAATAAAGAGTGGGGGAGGAGGAGAGACCTGCATTTGACAGCCCTCTAGAAAGAAAGAAAAGGACTTAATTTCCTAACTGTGCTTAATGCACCGTTAAATTTTTGGTGTGAATCAACCTATTCATCAAGGCAATGCAACGTGAAAATTAGTTGAGAAGGGCAGAGCTTTTGCAAGCATGCAGGGCAGGAAAAGAGGGAGGGAGGACAGAGGGTCCTTCTTTAAAAAGATTGCTGGGGGTGGGAGGTTGTGACGTGGGCCTCCGCCTTCTGGGGGCGTGCGGCTTTGAGAGATTGCAAAGGACTGGAAGAGAACACTGAAACTCTGCTTGATACTCTTGCCCTGGGGCCAAGCGGAGAGCATTAATGCTCTCTTCCAGCAAAGCCAAGCTGCAGGCTGCATGGTGAGGAAGCTTGCAAACTGTTAGTTTTGTGGGACTACAGCTCCCAAAATCTCTCCATCCAGGCTGGTGAAGCGTATTCTGGGAGTTGGTTTCCAAAAAGTAACTTTTCCCAAGCTTGGTTTATGGCCAAAGGGTTGTGTAATGTAGTGCATTGCTTGTGGAGTTGGATATTGCTTGGACTGTGCAACCTTTTTTTTGAACAGAGACACTGGAAAATGAGAGGTGTACTCCAGTGATTTTGTTGAACAAAATATTGTTAAGCCATGTTGTTAAAAGAAGGAGCCTTGGTGGCGCAG
The DNA here is from genome assembly GCF_019175285.1 of Sceloporus undulatus. Taxonomy (NCBI): domain Eukaryota; kingdom Metazoa; phylum Chordata; class Lepidosauria; order Squamata; family Phrynosomatidae; genus Sceloporus; species Sceloporus undulatus. The sequence continues at coordinate 380,108,948 of NC_056522.1, forward strand.
CCATTAAAAGCCGGTATTGCAGCCATAAGGTTGTGAGTTCAAGCCTAGAGGAGAGCTCCAAGTTGACTCAGCCTTCCATTCTTTCATAGGTCTGGTAAAATGAGTACCCAGCTTGTTGGGGGCAATTGGCTTACAGATTGTAAACCACTTAGGGCAGTGATGGTGAACCTTTTACAGACCGAGTGCCCAAACTGCAACCCAGACACCACTTATTTATTGCAAAGTGCCACATCCCTCTGGCTTTCTAGTAAGAAACTCTGCAACTCTGTGCTAGGGCGACAGCATGTGTGCCCACAGAGAGGGCTCTGAGTGCCACCTCTGGCACGCGTGCCATAGGTTCGCCATCACTGGCTTAGGGAGTGCTTAGTTTACTGATAAGTGGTATAGAAATGTACTTGCTATTGCTATTTGTCTTGCTGGCAGGTTTCAGGAAAACCCTTCTTCTGAGGAGCTGATTCTTCTATTTTTCTTTCTCTGTAGCGAGAGTTTCTAGCATTAATCCTACCAATGTTGACCAGCTAAACCAAGATAGCAAGTGTGCAACTGTATGCACAAACAATATATACAACAAGTGTGCAACTGTATGCTAGTGTGCAACAATGCATACAGCAAGTGTACAACTGTATGCACAAACAATACATCTGCATGATGCACAAACACAGCGCTACCACATGTTTAATTCTGCTACTACAGTCTTTACCTTAATACAAACACTGCACCATACCCAAAAGCTATAGTAAGTCACTAACTGGAATGCCCCATTTGACCACAAACCCCACTGGGTGGGTTTGGGCAAGTCACATGCTCTCAGCCTCAGGGGAAGGCAATGAAGAAATCTTGCCAAGGAAACCGTATGCAAGTTATACCTCTCTTAAGTAAGGCCTGATACAGATGGGCAGAAAGCAGCGCCGAGACACCACCCATTTCTGTCCCACATGGCGGTTGCAGCAACCAAATGCCGTGGCCTCCAGGAGCCCCAAAAAGAACCCGCTCCTGGCAGGTTCTTTTTAGGACTCGTGTGCCTATCTGTTTTGTAATGAATTTTAAACACATTTTGCTAAGCTAATTTTAAAAATCTATCTATCTGCTCGTAATTATATCCCTGTGTTTTATTTTAGTTTTCATATGATTCGTTCTTACTTTCCAATATGGAGTGCTCACACTTTTGTATATAAGTGTGTAAGATGTATATAACTGTTGGGGTCTTTTGGTTGGTTTTGTTGTTGTTGTTGCTGTACTTTTGCCTTATGGTTTGTAAACTGTAATAGAGGCTTGACTGGCTGACAGAAAACCCCATGATAGGGCTACCATAGTCAGAAACTTAGTCTGAAATGACTTGCAGGAGCACACAACAACAACAACAATAACTGGATGCCAGCATTGTTATAGCATTCACATTAAAACAGAATCACACTATCTACAACACTGAGTAGAGTTTGAAATATTTGAATATTTGTATGCTTGAGATATACAGCTGGCACACTAGTTTCAACTATGTAAATGCACTCCTGGCCCACATTTGAAACTCGGGCATCCAGACTCAGATCCGAATGCAGGAAGAAAACACCCCAGCGGTGAGCCTGAGATTTCATGGCGAGTGTAACCCCATCGTACGCAGGCAAAATCTCTGTTCCCTGAGCAACCTTTCAACTGACCTCCATCTTGTCTGGATTAAGTTTCAGTTTGTTTGCCCTCATCCAGTCCTCATACTGGCAACAGACATTGGTTCAGCTGGAATATGGACGACTTTGGTACTTTGGAGTGGTTCAAGGTGCAGGGATGGTGAGAGGGGGGAGCTGGGGCTGGGTGTTGGAGTAGGTTTACATTTTGATTGGTGTGGCTGTTTGTGTTGCTTGGTTTGTAATCCTCTCTTGTGTACCTTTTTTTAGATAGGCTGCGATAGAAATTTCAGAAATAATAATAGTTCATAAGCCGTGAAATTTGACAGAAAGCTTCACTGTAATGCTCAAAAGCATAGCGAGGATGCAGGAATGAACACGTAATATCAAGTCATAAAGAGATGTGAGCTTGGTTGATGACTAATCCAGGAATGCAATTTTACAAATGAAAGAACTTCTCCTTTGCTTTGAGTGCTGTATTAGACATCCAAGCGGAGGCACAGCTGGCCCATAATGGCCCTCGGAGGTGGGGATGTGCTGGTGGTGGCTCGCCCTGGAGTTGGCACCGCAAACCCACTGAAGTCTCAGAATTTACATGGATGATGGAGGACTTCATGCAGTGGTCAGAATCCTGTGGATCTTAGAAATAATGCAGTTTGACAGTACTTTAACTGTCATGGTTCAATGCTATGGAATGCTGGGATTTGTAGTTTGGTCGTGCACCACAACTCTCTGACAGAGAAGGCTAAATATCTCACAAACTACAAAATTAGATAGATAGATAGATAGATAGATAGATAGATAGATAGATAGATAGATAGA
>NC_056522.1:380111398-380126247 GCF_019175285.1 Sceloporus undulatus
CAGACAGAGTGGACCTTTGGTATCCACTGGGGCTTGGTTCCAGGGCTCCCTGTGGATGCTCAGTTCCTATTAAATACAATGGCATAGTGAAATGGTGTCCCTTATATAAAATGGCAATATCAAGGTTTGTTTTTGAGAATATATATATATATATATATATATATTTGAATAGTTTCAAGCCATAGATGGTTGAATCAAATCTGTGGATATAGAGGGTCAACTGTATATATAAATACAAGACATTTAAAAATCAATTCAAAGACAAAATATAAAAATCAACTCAACCGTGCATCATTAAAGCTCATTGCAGTCAGTTCCTAAAATCCTCCACTTGTGCTGTTATGCCTTCCATGTGGGCATCTTGGAAGCATTGTTGTTCTTATTAACTGCCATTAGGTTGACTTTGACTTACAGTGACTATCCATCTGCAATGTGGTCTTTCTCTTTTCCTGCTGCCTTACTGAAAATTATTGTCTTTTCTAATGGGTCATGTCTTCAAAACAGCTTCCACTTGGTCCTCTTAGCTTCTAGGAAAGCTCAGGCCTGATTTGCTGTGGAACCCATTTATTTGTCTTTTTGGCAGTCCATAGAACTCTCCTCCAGCACCAAATGAACCTCTTCCCATCAGCTTTCTTCACTTTCCATATGTTTCTTTCACAGATATTAGACAAATATAGAACTGGAGGCAGGGTAGAGGTGGGCCTCCAGTTAATCCGTGAGAGCTCTCCTTATCAGGAGGGGTAAAGCGAAAAACCAAGACCAGAATTGCCATTTCTGCTGCACTGACGCTGGGCCTGTTTTAGCTAAGGGCCAGCTCAGTGCCCTACGGCTGGCTGTGTTCTGTGATGCAAAGTAAATGGTTTGTAGTTTGGAACTCAGCGTAGGAAGCTCTGAGTCATCCGGAAGAAGTTCAGCCTCCACAAGAGAGGTCTCCTGGGGTTGCCTCTTTGCTTTCCCCCATTAGACAGTTTTCTGTGATATGGGCAGGAATGTGCTGAATGAGGGGAGAAGCTGTGGGCTGATACAAAACCTGGTCTCTGCCCCTGGTATTGAGTTTCTGGAGACACAGACTTTGGTGTCTTTGGGCACCGACATAGATGCCTTTCCATGAGATCTGTAGGGTATGAAGGCCCAAAAGACTATTCAGCAAGCTTTGCTAGTAGCATACCTTCCACCTGCCCTGATTTGACAAGGGCAGTCCTGATTAATCCTCTGCATTCCCACATTCCCACTCACTTTTTAAATGTTCTGGTTTCTCTCTTCTCCTACCATTTTCCACCATTGTGCTCAGCTTATTTCATTCGCTGCCAGTTGACTTCAAAGTGCAAAAGTAGCTTGCACTCAGTTAGCTCAGCAAAGGAAGAGGACAGGAGGGGCAGAATCTCACCCTTCCCAGTAGTCTCAGACAAACTGCTGCAGACACTTTTGCAGAGCACTGCGGAGCACTGTCAGGTGGTTGTTTACAAATATCCAGCTGGCACCACCATTGCTGGCATCAGTCATTCCCTCTCAGTCACAGCGAGGCACCCAGCCTTGTGATCGACACTGGGCAGCTTGTTTTTACCTCAGAGGGAGTGACCTGCACCAGCAGTGGTGATGCCAGGTGGCACAGTGCAACACTGTACCAACAGCCACCCAACATTTCTCCAGAATGCACAGATAATGGTACAAATTTGAGGCAGCTTTGAAGCCAGAAAACTTTGGGACCAGCTTGGAGTATTATGGCCAGTGTTGAGAGCCAGTGTGGCATAGTGGTTTGAGTGTTGGACAACAACTCTGGAGACCTGGGTTCAATTCCCAGCTTGGCATGAAACCCATCGGGTGACCTTGGGCAAATAAAACTCACTCAGTCTCAGAGGATGGTAATGGCAAACCTCTGCTGAACAAATCTTGTCAAGAAACCTCCAGGATAGGTTTGCCTTAGGGTTGCCATAAATTGGAAATGACTTGAAGGCCACACAGCAACAAACAAAAAAAGACCTGCCCTTAAAGGCATATATCATCATCAATAACAAGGTCCTGCTAGATGGGTTATTCCTTAGTCTGGTCGTTCAAGGATATATCATCAGCTGGGAACAGAGCAGGGGCAGACTCTCCTGTTAGCAACCTGCTTGTACTGTTTGCAAAAATGTTAGGATGGGAGATGGGTCACTTTTGTGCAGTTTAGTCACCTTGTTTGGCTCTGCTCTATATAATCAAGTTCTACCACTTGCTGTGTGAGGATGCTGGAACCCATCTTCTGAAGGGCTTTGATGCTTTTCTATGCTGTAGTGTAGACCACCTTCTGCAACCATTTGCCACTGAAAAAGCTTGCCTTATAGCAATGATGTGTACCAATTTTTGATTCTGTGCAAAACCTTAAGGAGGTCAGTAATTGCCACTACTTCCAGCTCTCAAACCATGTTTTTATCCTATACTGATTCACCTGCTGGTCTTCCCAGGAGCAGTCACACCTCCTTCTCCTTCAAAGTGGCCACCCTCCTCTGTCCTTCAAAGAGCTGTTCCTCAGTTTCAGAGACCAACTGAGTATCACTCTCAAGGGATGAGCCAGTGAATGGACTTTCCAGGCCAAAGTCCTCAGGCTGCAATAATGCAATGTTCTTGAAACAAATGTCACTAGACAGAGCCATGGAAGCATTTGCTATTTGAACTGAACTTAAGCATCTGAGTTAAGACAAGTACAGATGAATAAATCCTAACCTTGCTTAACCAATAACTCAGAGGAGGCCCTTGAGGTCTCCTTAAGATCACAGTGAGGTGTTCTTTCTAACCTTGGCTTTAGAACTTGGGACAGGTCAGACAGATGGTTCTGCAAATTTTGGCCTTATTGCTGTGTGCCTTCAAGACATCTCCAGGTTATTGTATTCTTGTGGGCCTTCAAGCATTTCTTACTTTTGATGATCCTAAAGCCTAGAATACAAAAACCTATCATGGGATTTTCTGAGGCTGTGTATATGTGTCCTGCCAAAGATCACCCATTAGGTTTCCATGGCTCAGTGAGGATTCAAACCCTTGTCTCTAGAGTCAGAGTCCAGTGCTAAAACTAATATACCACACTGACTTCTATTTATGGCTTATGGAGACCCTGGGGTTTTTTTTTTGGGGGGGGGGGAAGGTTCTATTCCAAGGAGGGTTGCCTTTGCCTTCCTCTGAAGCTGAGAGAGTGTGGGTTGGGATTTGAACCATGATCTCCCAGAATCCTAGTCCAACACTCAAACCACTGTACCACACTTGCTCTACGCTGCCAAGTACAGATGTACATTTTTCAACTATTTAATCTTTCCGTGTAAGGACAACTAATTTCTACAGTTTTCTCTCTGATGGAGGAGAAAAGGGTTTTCTCCTGGTATTTGCCAATTCCCCAAGTTTTCCAGGGAATGAGTCAGTGCAGAAACAGGGGATTTTTGCACCATCCCTTCCCAGCATTTCTTGTGCTGAACAACACATGTTACTTCTGCAACAAAATAATACACCCAGAACACATGGGGAATGTGCAAATACTGGGAGAAAATTGTAGGAAAGCATTGTTGTTCCTTTCTTCATCCTGAGGTGTTTTAGGAGAAACCTCTTTTCTCATCCAGGACATGAATACCAGTGAATATTCCTCCCAGCGCCACTGCAAGGATACAAAGATGGTGGGAAAGGACTCCTCAGGTGCCGTTGCTGCACCATAACAGATATTCTGAAGGTCTCTGGTGTGGTGTTTTGTTGTGCTGGACACATCTGTCACTCCAACATGCATTTTGCACTACTTGCATGTGAGAAGAGTTCTAAAAGTGGCCATCTCAATTGCTGCATACATGCACCTATTGAGTGAGAGCACAGAAAGGGATCCTGATGCAATTGGGCCATTGCATTAAGATGTGCTTTTGTAATGGTGCTTCAGTCAAGGCAAAAATGCTCTGGTGTATATTGGTGAAAGTTCCAAGAAATATAGACAGCCTAAAATTGTGGTAGATGCCACATGGATAATGGGGTTGGGGAGGGTAGGAAAATGGTGGGTTCTATCAAAGCAATCTTCCTCTGGCTAGTGGCCCCCAAATGTCTCAGGTCTAATCTGGACTGCCGAAATAATACAGTTTGACACTTCTTTAACTCTCATGGGTCCGTCCTTTGGAATCCTGGGAACTGTAGTTTGTTGTGGTACCAGGGCTCTCTGGCAGAGAATCCTAAATGCCTCAAAAAAACTACAAATTGCATTGAGCCGTGGCAGTTAAAATGGTGTCAAACTGTATTATTAGACCTTAGACTGTGTACCTTCCAGTTGGGCAGCAGCAGTGACCTGATTAATCTTCTGCCATTCCACTTTTAAAACTGCTTTTAAAATCTCCTCATTTCTCTCTCCTCCTCTGATCCCATCCTCTTTGTCTTCTGCTTACTTACTCAATTCAATGGGGAGAGCGAGGAGAGGAGGTGAAATCCTGCCCTTCTCAGTAGTCTCAGATAAAAGCAAGCTGCTGCAGTCACTCCTAGATGGTCTGTTCTTCCTCGTGAATATCTTTGGCTGTCCTGACCACACTCTGATGTTACTTGGCTGCACATGCCCTGGTTTTCATCTATGAAATAATGGAGGGTATCAAACAGTGAATCCTGGAATCCCCAGCCAGAACTATTGCAAGTCAAGGCCAAATTCCCATATGCTTTTATTGCATATAAAAGTAATAAAGGAACCAGCATGGATTGATCAGCTTAGCTCCCTGTCAATTGGTTTGTTTATACAATTGCTAAGTCCTTGTCTTTATTCCACCTAGGCCATCAGGCCTTAGAAGGAAGCCCTTTGATAGAAATCAATCCCATTGAACATTATTTCAGAGCTAATTAAGCCCGAGAAAGATCTTTTCACAATCCTATACCTATTGACTCAGTCAGCCTTCCCGTGAAAGGTGGGAAACAGAGCAGAATGCCCTCAGAATATGCTTCCATGTGTCGTGTTGTGCTGCTTCAGAGGACAGGGCCTGATCTACTGCAGGGTGTTTTTATCAGTGTGCAGGGAGTGCAGACCGCACTGGGTGACCCTTCACAAAGGGGTGTCTGCCTTCCAGTGTGGAAAGAAAGTCCTGGGAAGAACCCAGTCAATCTTTTTGGAGGCAGAGAGGAGGCTGGCCAGGATGCTGTTGGCCTCTAACAGTGAACTCCTGGAGGCCTTTCCCGTCACTGAATGGGGTCTGGACCCCTTGGGGATTTGTGAATGAAGCAGACGGAGGTTCTGGAAACCACCAAGCCCTATGAAGAACGACTTAGGGAGCTGGGTATCTTTAGTCTGGACATAGAAAGTTAATTTGAAGGGATGCCATATTGAGGACAGAGCAAGCTTATTTTCTGCTGCTCCAGAGACTAGGACACAGAGCAATGGATGCAAGCGCCAGGAAAAGAGATTTCACCCAAACTTCCTGGCAGTAAGGGCTGTTTGACAGTGGAAGACACTCCCTCAGATTGTGGTGGAGTCTCCTTCTTTAGAGGTCTTTAAACAGAGGGCGGATGGCCATCTCTCTGGGATGCTTTGACTGTGTGTTCCTGCATGGCAGGGGGTTGGACTGGATGGCCCTTGAGGTCTTTTTCAGCTCTGTGATTCTATGATTCAGTGTAGAGCAGAACAACTTGGCAGTCCATTCAGATACCCCGGTCTATCAGCCATCAGCGGCAAGTAGACCAGAACTTTTCTTTTCCATAGCATCCTGATCTACTCCTGAAGGACCATTGCTCTGGTGGCTCTGAGCCTGGGGGTGACAGCATGAGCTACCACACTGGGTGACACCATCCCTAGTGACACCATTGATCCACTGGAAGAAAACAGGTTTCAGCAAAATGTTAGGAGGCAGTTCCTGATGATCTGAGCTGCTTGGAAGTGCAGTAGATTGGCTTAGAATCTACTGTATTGGCTTGATGGATTCTCCTTCATTGGAGGTCTTTTAAAAAAGATGGGACGGTCATCTGTTGGACTTCCTTGGTCATAGATACCTACACTAGCAAGGAATTGGATTAGGTCTTGTTTGGAATCCCTTTCAGATAGACATTTCTATGGTTCTATAATCCCCGGTATTCTCTGGTGCTGTCTCACCCAGGTTTTAACCAGGCCCAATTCTGCTTCACTTTTACTATTAGACAAGATCAAGGATGGCATCCTTTTAGTGACTTGGGCATGGGTACGTTTCCTTACACATGTGGTTGTACTGTTTTCTCCAGGACACGAGATCACATTGAGTAGAAGATTGCAGAAGCAAAGTGTGCCTTTGCACATGGGCTTCCATTGTCTACTGCCCATGTAGATACAAACTGCTCACTGTAGTCATGCATTCCCCAGTTGTTTGCACATTAACTTGTGTGGGTTCACAGTTCACTAATCCACAAGCAGCATGTAACTCCATGAGTGTAAGTGTAAGTTGCACTCCTTGATCTGGGATCTTGATCTCCTTGATCAGTCTCTTTGATGTGGGATCTCATCCTAGGTATATCCCAGTGGTTTAGTTTATGAACTATATCAGGGGTAGGCAACCTGCGGCCCGCGGGCCGAATGCGGCCCAGCGAGGCCTTGGGACCGGCCCCAGCCCGGTCCTGCCGCCGATTGCCGCCAGGGCCTTTGATGTCTCGCGGGAGGGGCATGGTGGGGCAATTGTCTATAGAAGCCTCAGAAACATGCATTTATCTTAACATTTTTTAAAAAATCAGCAAATTTTTTCGCGTGTCCTCCATTTTTTATTTAAAAAGTGCCCTCCATTTGAAAATTTTGTCCTACATTTGTGCCGGTTTATTTATTTAATTAATTTTTAAAAAATTATTTAATTATTTATTTTTTGGCTTCGGCCCCCCAGTTGTCTGAGGGACAGCAACCCGGCCCCCAGGTCAAAAAGGTTGCCTACCCCTGAAATATATGATGCAAAGAATTTCAAGAGAAGAATTGAAGTTTCAATAAGTTTAACAAAATGTCTCAGCTGAGATGGAAAATGTGGATATCCCCAGCATCAAACTTTGCAGCCTGCCATGAAGCAAAAGTTTTTAGGGAACATTCATCAAGTGACTTTCTGGGGCACTTCACCTTTGGCCCTTATAAGAGCTGGAAAATAGAAAGAGTCAGAACAGAAGTAAATCTGTCACAAAGCAGAGATGAAAGTTAATCTAGTAGAAGATGCTATTTAGAACTTAATGGACTCTGAGCTTCATAATGATGAGGTAGGGTTTTATTTAAGCTTCTCCACATTTCTGAATATTTGATTCAATCTCCCTTTTGGTGCCTCACCCACGATCAGGGATAGGTGTGGTATGGCCAGTGGCCACAAACAGCCCTTAGGCACTGTTTTTGTGGCCTCCAAAACCATCAACCCTCATTAAAAAAAAACCTGATTATTTTGACAGTTTTTGTCCTCAAACCATCTGTCCATCACTTAACAACCATGTAGCAAGTGCCCAGATACACTGGAACACATGTAAATATTCCACTCCATCCCCACAAACATGTCACTAGTGTTGATGTCACCCAGTGCAGGGGTATGCGAACTGCCTTGTCCCCACCACTTGGCCAGACTGCCACCCTCCAGCCTCCAGCCTCCAAAAGCACTGCCCCTGCCCCCAGCTTCCACTGCTACTGAGAGGGGCAGCTTTGTGGCCTCAGGACGACCCATTTAGGGTCTGGTGCAGATGCTGTGCAAGCAGGAAAGCACCCTTTCTCACTTGCCCAGTAGCCATGCCAGTCCCTCTGGTTGTACCACCTCACCAGGTGAAACCCTCCTCTGGTACAGTTGGTACCCCCTGCGCTCCCTTGTGATGCCACTGCCCACAACTACCCCAGAATCCTTTGCTACCCTCAAATACCTCCATTTTCCTCTACTGTCCCTCTCAAAATGGTGACAGGAAAGAGATGCAACATTACTCCTATTGCCATTTTGAGAGGGACTTCAGATGTCATTGGTACTGAGGTATTGAGTTTGTTGTATGTGTGTGGGAGGCAGGTGGAACTGACCCCTGGCCTCCAAACAGTTGCCCAGCCCTTCTCAAGATGGTCTAGAAATTTCTGGCCTAAATCCAGCAGGTAGAATCATGTGAGTGTCTTAAATATGCATACGTTCTGCAGAAGCAGTTGGGCATTTTGTTTGATATGGCCATCGCATGTCACTATACATCCAAATACACAGGACATGTGGACACAAATGAATGTGCAAGGTATGTTTAGCTTAAAGGAGAGAAGGCTAAGAGATGACATGATAGTCCTGTGTAAATATTTGAAGGGATGTCAGATTGAGGATGGAGCACGCTTGTTTTCTGTTGCTCCAGAGAGTAGGACCTGGAGGAATGAATGTAAACAACAGGAAAAGAGGTTCCACCTCAACATTATGAAGAATTTCTTGACTGTAAGAGCTGTTTGGCAAGGGGACACACTCCCTTGGAAGGTGGCGGAGTTTCCTTCTTTGGAGATTTTTAAACAAAGGTTGTATGGCCATCGGTCCCAGAGAGGGCTTGGATTGTGTCTTCCTGCATGGCACAATGGAGTTGGACTGGATTGCCCTTAGGGTTGACTCCAATTCTCGGATTCTGTGATTCTAAGACTCAGAAGCGCATATGCACTTTTCAGTTCAAGACGAGTGTGAGTTTAGTTGTGTAACATTAGCCCACCCACTCACCACAGATGGGAAAAATATGGGCAGATGCACCCCATATTGTTGAATGGGTAGCAAGGTGTGTGTGTTTCCATGAGTGAGTCGGTGTGCATGCACTGCCTCTGAATAATATGGGGCATAGTGAGCTGTGGATGCTCCAGCCTGTGGATTGCTAGCCTGCTGATGTGGCCGGCTCTCTCTACATTAAGATCCTTGCATAAAGCACTGAGGGCAGTGTGAAATATTTACAAGGCAGAGAACTTGTCTCTTGTTATGGAATAAGGCAAGCCTGCATTGCACACAGAGGATCAGAGAGCAAGCCCTTGGGCACACCATGAAAATCCTCTGGCAGCACTTCTTTTAGAAACAAAGACATGCTGCTACCCAGAAAGCTAAGCAATACTGGAATCTTTGTCCTTGATTCCTTGGCCTTCTCTGTTCTGATTTTCCTCCACTGTACTCCACCCCCCCCCCTTCTGTAGCAACTTCCTTGCAGGTAGGTGCCCAATATTTAGGCAGAGCTATAGGCAACTCCATTTCTCCAGAAGAAAGCATTCTCTTTCCTATTTCCCTCTTTGTTGTTGTGTGCCTCCAGGTTGCTAAAACAACCTGAAAGAGCAATTTCCCCTCCCCTATACAAGCACAATCAGATTTCAGATGCAAATTAAATGGAGATTTTTCTAAGTTATTTTAATGCCCAACGATTTCTTACTGGACCCAAGAAATATCCTTCATTCAAGGGATATAAATTCATTAACATGTCCAGGGGAGGGAAAAATGTATTTTCCCCCCAGACATTTTTATCAAGGACCCAAGGGTTTCATCCAATTTGCATAGAGATTTGCATAGTTGCATATGCACTCTTTTTAACCATCAATCTGAATTTCACCATGGTGCAATTAGAATGCTCAAAGCATGGATGAATAGCTATACAGTAATAGAGTTTAGAAGTTAGACAAGTTGCAGGAACCTTCCTTGATTCTTTGTTCTGCTCCTTCTCCTCCTCCTCATTCTGGGCTTGGGAGAAGTGATTTTAGGATGGAATTCTGTTAGAACCATGAAATCATAGGACTGGAAGGGACTGCAAGGGCAAACTAGTCCAGTCCCTGCCATGCAGGAATATGGGATCAGCCGTCCATCTCCATGGATTCTCTCTAGTTACAGTACTTAAATTGCTGGGAGTCCTGAGAAGGCACCCATAAATTGTATTCAATGTGGAAATTACTAATTTAACAATGAGAAGGCCAGGGTAACCTCTGGCTGACACCTTGGTCTATATATCATAGTTCTAAACCCAGAGAACTCCAGAGGCCATTTCCAAATTAATATGGTTCATTTATACAAGGGGAATCAACACGCACACAAACACTCTCTCACACATACGGACAAGAACGAAGAAAGAAAAAGTGTTAGAATACAGTGAATTGCAGGGTTGCTAAGAGACAATACTGTACCAACCCTGAAGTGTGGCTCCAATCTCAGGGATACTGGAATGTAGGTAGTTCAGTGGCCACCTGCAGAACATGGGCTGGCTGGCTACTGAAGTATCCAGATGAAATCGAACAGAGATTCTGCCCTGTTTCAGACTAGACTGATTCATTAGTGCCGAGGAACCTACACTTAGTCTCAGAAATGGGTCCTAAGGGCAGTATTTCAGGAGTTGGTGGGCTTAAGTAACTTTCCCAGGGAAGATGACTAGGGTGCAATATGTAATAATGACTGGACAATTGGTGTGAATGTTCTCAGATGAAGAGTTTAATACACAGAAGGAAAGTCCTGTGTCTGTTCTATGCAAACAGTTTCCAAGTCCATCTCTTCACCATCCCTCACCTTAGTGTAGGGATTATGCTGATTCCAATCTCAAGAGATTCCACCAAGGCTAAGTGCCTTTGCTTTCTCCCATGCTGAGCCATCCGGTTTTCCAAACACAGTATGGCTAGTTTCCAGTGATGGAAACCCTCCTTTTTGGACTACTTGCATAAAATGTCACTTTTTTATATATAGAATTGATATCAACGGTCATAGAAGGGTGACTGAGAGCTGGATCTTGGGCTCCACTCTGCATGGCTGAGTAGGTCTGGAGAGGCAGTTACAGCCATTGCAATAGTGCCACAGCCATGACTGCATAGTGACCGTGAATATAGTTCTGTTTTGTTGTTGTTTGTCTTCATGTCATCTCTGACTTACAATGATCCTAAGGTGAATCTATCACAGGATTTGTGTGTGTGTGTGGGGGGGGGTTCCTTTGCTTCCCTCTGAGGCTGAGAGAGTGCAACATGCCCAAGGTCATCCAACAGGTTTCCATGATTGAGCAGAGGTTCGAATCCTAGCTTCTCAGAGTCTTAGTCTAATGCTCAAGTAACTGCAACACGCTGGCTCTCATTGGCAGGATTTATTCAGAATAGATTTATCATGCATGGCCTTCCTCTGAGCCTGAAGATGCATCTACACTGAAGGAATAATACAGTTTGACACCACTTGAACTGCCATGGTTCCATCCTACATAATCTTGGGATTTGTAGTCTTGTGAGGCACCAGCACTCTTGGGCAGAGAAGGTAAATGACCTTGTAAAACTACCAGTCCCAGGAGGATTTCACTTAAAGTGGTGTCAAACAGCATTGTGTCTACAGTGTAGATGCATCCCAAGAGGGTGTGAGTTTTTGTGACCGAGGAAGGATTTGAACCCTGGCCTTTTGCAGCCCTAGTCTGACACAAAACCACTATGCCATGCGAGTTCCTCAGAGGGGGTTGGCGACCTTAAATTTCTCTACGCTGTCTTGTCTGCTGAACTCTTACCCCAGAGGGAAAGCTGGCTATTTTTAATATGTATTCTTTATAGTTCAAGACACTTGAAATGAAAGAAGTATGAAGATAAGTGCCTAGGAGCCCCTTGGCTGTGTCACAAAGCATAAGCCACAGTCTTCCAGGAGACTGTTTTGTACCTACAGAGCCAGGCTAAAAATAAGAGCGGCAGTATGTTGCTTTTCATGATGCCGGGAGGGTGGAAACACTGAAAAATAGGCCATGACTTCTCTCCACAATGTTAGTATGCATGTGCATGCGCAGAGATGCAGAGAGACACATTCCAGCTCAGAGGCCCCATGGTCAGTCTGCCTCTTGAAACCCCAGTCCCCAAGAAAGGGAGGGTGGGACCCTATTGCTTTCTTACACCTTGTGTCTTCGTATTGAAATAAAGGTTGGATATAAATAAAATAACAACAACTACTATGCCTGTGGAGGGTTCTTATGGAAGCCGTTGGACATTTTTGTCTTGTGCAGAATGCCCACATTCAGGATTGCAGACCCAGAGCTGAGTATGCAGTACGAAGATCTGTATTGCACACCGAAGCTGATTTTGCATTGATGTGCAATATGCATTCCTCATGTGTGCACATCGTACATGCACATTGGCTGTGTATTCAGGTGCATTCAGTTGCATAATTACAGTCTTGGTTCAGTGCTGCAATATCACCATTCAGTAAAAAGCTTTACGTGCAACCACAAGGCAGTATCTTAACCAGTGTTTTTCATACAGCTTAACATTCTTATGTTTCTTACCCCAATGGAAGAGAGGACTGTTTTGGGCTTCCCATTATGGTGATAATGGCTGGGAGGTAGCTTGATTATCATGGCCCCTCTTAACTTCCTCTGTTTTAATATTGTAATAATTTAATTCTATTGTCATTGTTCAGAGGAGGTTTGCAATTGCTTTCTATTGAGGCTGAGAGAGTGTTGCATGCCCAAGGTCACTCAGTGGTTGTGGCATGTGTGGGATCTCCTTCTTTGGAGGTTTTTAAAGAAAGGCTGGATGGCCATCTGTCACAGGGAGGACATGGATTCTATGCTTCTCTGGGTCATCAGAAGTTTTTGAAGACTCTTCAAAGGTCGTCCTGCATAAAGCGTGTTACAGCAACCCACACAGGATTCAAATTCCAGGAATAGAAATTCCACTTTAGAAAGAACGTCCTGACAGTATGAGATATGTAACAGTGGAACACATTCCCACAGAGTGTGGTGGAGTCTCCCTCTTTGGAGGTCTTTAAGCAGAGGCTGGATGGCCTTTTGTTGGGGATGCTTTGATTGTGAGTTCCTGCATGGCAGAATGGAGTTGGACTGGGTGGCCCTTGGCATCTCTTCCAACTCTTGGATTCTAGGATTCTGTGAATCTGTATGAACGGAAACAGATGGTGCATGTGTTGTTTATATTGGACAGACTCCTATTTTGCTTTGTGGAAGTAGATGGACTTTTGTTGTTGTTGTCTAATGCAGAATTTCCACAGTAATTTCAGCAATGTGGTAACAAAACGTGTTGCTCTGTTGTGCATGAAAGCACATTGAACATAGAGGTACAAGCATACTGAGTTGTACATCCAGTGGCACATTTGTGGGATATAAATAAATATAATAAGGATGTTCATAATAATTTCTGAGTATGCAGAGAATGGTAGGGTTTGAGTAGACCTTGTTGTAGACCATCTAGTCCAGTGTTTCTTATACTAGTCTATAGTGTACTTCTTGTTATGATATCTGATGTGTGGACTGACCAAGGTTTTCTCCCAGTGTGCCAAGATCAGCACCACATTTGTGCCCACTGACTACCACTCTTTTGTTATTTCCTGGTAACTCTCCAGAGACTGGCAACCAATGGCTCAAAGACCAGCTCTGGTCCAGGAAACCCCATGTTGAGTAGCAACGATATAGTTACTACCTGACGTATTTCAGGAAGTCTGTAGAATCATAGAATTCTTAGTGGAAAATGACTCAGTCCAACTTCTTGCAAATGCAGGAATCCACCATTAAACTATCCCTGACAGTTGGGTCATCTAGATTTTGTTTAAAACCATTCCACCATGAAACAGCTCTTACCATCAGGATGCTCTTCCTAGTGTTCATCAGCATCTCCTTCCTTGGTCCAAAACCCACTGCAGAAATAATCCAGTTTGAGGCTGCTTTAACTGCCCTGGCTTATTGCTAGGGAATCCTGGGGATTGTAGTTTATTGTGGCACAGAGCTCTCTGACAGAGAAGGCTAAATGTCTCACAGAACTCCAGTTCCCAAGATTCCTTAGCAGACTGAGTCAAGGCAGTTAAAGCAGTCTCAGACTGGATTATTTCTGCAGTGTGTTTTGGACCCTTGTCCTTTGAACTCACTGGTATGGGTCCTTCCCTGTGGAATGGCAGAAAACAATCATTCTTCATCTTCTACATGACCTCCCTCCAGTTATTTAATATGACCATCATATCATTTCTCTACTTTCTGTCCTCCGGGCTAAACATGCCCAGCACCCTAAGCTGTCCTTCATAGGGCATGGCTTCCACACTTTCTGCCACCTTGGTTGCCCTCTTATATGCACATCCCAGAGTGACAGCTTCCTTAATCCAAAACTGGACACAATAATCCAAATGAAGTCTGCTCAATGCGTAATAGAGATGTACCATTTCTTTCCTTTAGTCTATTGCTTCACGTTTGACTTGTGGACTAGCAAGACCCTTCAGTCCTTTCCTATGTGCTGCTCTCAAGCCAGATGGTTGCCAGTTTTACATTTTCCTTTTGATTCCCCCCCTCCCCCCGCCTAAATGTAGAGCCTGATCCATTGCGTTAGTGTTATTCCAACTCTGAGACAAGGACCAAGAGCAATGGATTCAAATGAGAGGAAAAGAGGTTCCATCTTAACATTGGGAAGAACAACTTGATGGTAGGAGCTGTTTGACAGAGGGATAATATGCTGCTTTGAAGAATGGCAGAATCTCCTTCTTTATAGGTTTTCAGAAGCTGGATGGCCATCCATCAGGATTGCTTTGATGGTGTCTCCCTGCATGGCAGGGTATTGGACTGGATGGCCCCTTGGGGTCTCTTCCAAGTCTATGATTCTATTGTACTGTTTTGTATTATATTGTATGCTACCGTGAACCGCTTTGATCAGACGGAAAAGCGGTATACCAATATTATTATTATTATTATTATTATTATTATTCTATCAGCTCAAATCCAGGTTCCCCCTTGTTTTTAGCTACGTCTTCCAGTTTGGCGTCATTTGCTAAGCTAGAACACCCCTTACTGTCCAGCATCCTCTTCAAATGATGAACATGCAAGAATTAGGTATGTTCACTACTTGGTTAAACGGACATAAGACAAAACAAAAAGAAAATAAGTGAGGTCAGATATTTGACTATTGTTAAAAAAAGAAATGGTCATAACTGGTCTGAAAAGATGATGATGATGATGATGATGATGATGATGATGATGATGATGATGATGAT
>NC_056522.1:380126257-380126865 GCF_019175285.1 Sceloporus undulatus
ATTTTTTTAATTTGGTCAAGATCAGGAACTGTATACTTTATAAGCTGAGAGACGAAAAAGGAAAATAGGTTGGTTTTTGAAATGAAAGTCAGAAAGGGAAGCATTTAAAATTGCATGTTTTAGCATATTAGATTACAAAGGGAAGTGTAAAGCATAAAGTTAAGTAGAAAATAAGAAGAAGACATTGATAGTTATAGAAAGAATAATATTGGAATGTGACATGGAAAGCATCTTTAATTTATGTTTTGTACAAAGATTTTAATTGGGAAAAATGTCCAGTAAGTGTGCATCCTGTATTCTTCTAGATGAGGGATGGAGAGCCATTGAGACTCAGGGGCCAGACTGAGTTCTTAGGGGGCCTTGTTATACCTTGAAAATCCTGATGCTGTTTTATTATTTTATTTCTTTTTATTCATTTTATTTATATGCAGCCTTTCTCCTAGAAGGGACCCAAGGCAGCTCACAAATAAAAACATTTTTAAAAAATACAATAACATTTAAAATAATTAAAATTATCTAAGAACAGCATCAAATCTCATAAAAACTGATTGTTCCCATAGATAGATAGATAGATAGATAGATAGATAGATAGATAGATAGATAGATAG
>NC_056522.1:380126875-380146280 GCF_019175285.1 Sceloporus undulatus
TGTTGTATATAGTGTTGTTGATACTCTTTGGTTTCTAAGGTTGAGTTTCTGCAAGTCTCATTTAGATATGATGGCAGAGCTCCATTCTTCCAGCTATGTTTCCTGTTCCTGGATCTCAGCCATTATATACAAAACATGATCATAAAATCCCAAAACCCACAATTTACCCAGCGCTGTCAGTTAAACAGCAGTGTAACTCCATTGCAAACAATAATCTAGCAGGCCTAATAACATCCCAGCGTGATGCCACTGAGATCAGCTTAAAACGCATCAAAATCTTTTCCCAGCATGTTTTCAAACCAGCAGCATCTTCTCACTTTGAAGAGAGACCAACGTGGAGTCCACTCAAAGATGTATATTGACAGGACCGTACGTGACCCCAGTTTGGGAACAATCAGTCCTCAAACATCTGTTGGAATAGAACAAAAATATTGCTTGATGGCAAAACAATAGCAAGGAATCAGCCATCCTTGCTTCCCTGGGAGGTGAGTTCCAGAATCTGGGGCAGCCATGGAGAAGGCCCTCTCTTGCCCATAGATCAAGGCTGAGGAAACCTACGGTTGAAGGTCCAAATATAATACTGTATAGATGTAATTTATTGGGATTGCATTCCATGGGTGAGCAAGGCTAGAGGCAAACTCATGGACCCAAAATATAACAGCAGATTTTAGTTTGGCAGTATGCAAAGGGAGCTTGGAACACTTTTGAGACTAACCGAGCAAAAGATGTCATAGCACAATGTTTTGTAGACTCCGTCTTCTTCCTCAGATGCATGGAGTTAGACCACAATCTGATCTGTACTGCAGAAATAGTGCACTTTGGCATCACTTTAAATGCCGTGGCCCAATGCTATGAAATCACAGGATTTGTGATTTTGTGAGACATTTAATCTTTGTGAGAAAACTGGCGCCACAAACTACAAACCCCAGGCTTCCATAGCATGAAGCCATGGCAGTTAAAGGGGTGTCAAACGGCATTATTGTTGCAGTGCAGATTACACCAAAGTCTATGAAAGCTTACACTACAGAAAGAGCAAAAGATGCTTGCTTTAGGGTCTTAGTTGTTGACAAAAACGGTAGAATTCAGAGACCGCGGGAGTCTAGAATACCAGAAGCACAAAGGGATTTTGCAGCAGCTTTGAGTAACTGAGCAAAGTACGAAAGCTCATGCTGCCAATTTCTTTCTTTCAGTTAGTCTCAAAGGTGCTGCAAGATCTCTCTGCATACTGATTCTACAGACTAACGTGGCTATATCTTTGGGCAAAATATGTTACATACTGATATTCCAGACTCACATGGCTAGATACTCTCTGCAATCTGCTTTTGTTGCCAATATCTAAGACTTGAGAAGCATTTCAATATATTGGAATGGGGAAAACAGTGTACAAAAGGTATGAAACCCAACTTTGAGCCCATGTTAGGGAAAGGAGGGATATAAATGAGTAAAATAAGAATGAGGACAAGGTAGTAGTAGTGGTGGTGACAGTAGTGGTTTCCCACCCCTGTCTTCATCTGGCCAAAGACTCCCAAACCCTGTGTTGCAGAATAACCCTTGGAGCTTAATTCATCTTCAAGAGAAAGGTATAGAGAGCGAAAGAACCCTCTCTACAATATGCCCTTCTCAGCAGAAAGTGAGCATAAAAACACATTGAATTGCTGTGCCCTAGTTGCTTTCTGAAAGGGCAGGCCCAGAACAACAACAACAAAAGGCCTTTAGGGCAAAACATCTGAAGGATGCCAAGGAACACAAGTGTGCTCGAGTGTGTGTGTGTGTGTTGGCGGGGGAGGCTTCTGCATACCCCCGTTTAAGAATTCCTAAGGGTAGCTTGCTTTACCAAGTCAACCACCACCAACACAACAAAAACATGCCCCATTCATCCTGAAACTCTTTTGCTTTCAAAGACTAACCACATCCCCAAGCACCCAGCTTTTCTTGTGCAGCTAAAAACGGAGTGACCCTCAAGCATTTTTCGCTCTTTCTATGCCCTGACTGAACACTGGTCCTTCCTTGGTGTGTGTACAACTTCGCACCCTGCGAAGGCGGGTGAGCAGCTGCCCCTGCCAGGCCGCCAATGCCGGGCTTCACATGCTCTCAAAGAGAATCCCTCCATTGTGGGAAGACAAGAAAGGCAGCCGTCCCTTCCTTCCTCCCCTGACATCCTACGTGCCATCTCCTTGCAAGCTCTCTGGCGAGGGACAGGGCCGATGAATAGCCGGTGGGTGGCATGGCAAAGGTGGCAGAAAAGACTCTGGTGGTAATGGTGGCACCTCCGTGCAGCCAGTTTCATTGCAAGTAAAAGACACAGCTGGGGGGGGCTAAAGACCCAGCCACGAAAATTACCCTTCTTTGGTGCTTGATCCCTGATGTTCGCTGTCTGTGTGGACATCTGCTTTGGCAGTATTTAAAACACGCACATGCAAATACACACCCGCTGGCCAGAATCCTGTTTTAGGCTGCATCCACAGCCTAAATTGAGTTAGGTCCAAAACACACTGCAAAAGTAATCCAGTTTGAGACTGCTTTAACTGCCTTGGCTCAGTGCTAGGGAATCCTGGGAACTGTAGCTTGTTTTGGCACCAGAGTCCTCTGATAGAGAAGGCTCAAAGTCTCACAAAATTCCAGTTCCCAGAATCCCCCAGCATTGAGCCACGGCAGTTAAAGTGGTCTCAGACTGGATTATTTCTGCAGTGTGTTTTGGACCTAAGTTTCTAGAGTTTCTTCTCTAAGGAAGCAATGAGGAATTTTATTCATTTTCTTCCTACTGTGGGAAAGGCTTTGAAAACCACACTGTTTTTGAAGCCTGTTTATCCACTGTGTGAGACGTTTCTGTGCAAAATCACGTGTGGCTGTTTTGCACAGTGAACAGCATTTTCTGTTCAGGAAACAGCTTTCTCTGTCCAGAAAAATAACAATTCCGCATGGAAATATTATTTCCTACATACCAAAAAAGAAAAAGAAAACAAAAAGAAGCTACTTCCTGCCCAGAGAAGGCTGTTTTCAGTGCAAATCAAACACATGTGAATATTGCATGGAATGTCCCCAACTGCAGTATTTTCTGTACAGAAAAATGCAGATGTGTGTGTAGCTCTGCCTGGGCAGTTCTGAATCTTCCCACCTTCTAGCATCTGTCCAGGCCCAGGAGGGGCACCTGCTCTGGGGGAAAGCTGGAAGAAAGGAGATCATGAAGGAGCAGCTGGTCTCAGCTTGGTAGGGAAGAGAAATGAGGAAGCACTCTGAAATGGAGTGCTGCCTTCTTTCCCTCCAGATCTTCATGATCTGGATCTCCTCCACCTTCCTTCTCTGTGCACTGGTAGGAGATAGCAGGCAAGTTACCTCCTGGGATTTGACACCTCCCTGATGTTTCTGCATGCATTAGGAAGTCAAAGAATAGCCCTCTGCATCTCCTACACTCAAACCTCTACTGCACAAATGCATTGACAAGCTGGAGTGTGTCCAGAGAAGGGCAACCAAAATGGCAAAGGGTCTGAAAACCATGCCTTAGAGAAGAGACTTAGGGAGCTGGGTATCTTTAGCCTGGAGAAGAGACAGTTATAAGATGACATGATAGCCCTGTTTGAGTATTTGACAGGAGTGTCATTTTGAAGCTGGAGCAAGATGGTTTTCTGCTGCTCCAGAAACTAGGAAGCAGTGGATGCACGCTACAGGAAACGAGATTCCACCTAAACATTAGGATGAATTTCCTGACAGTCAGAGTTGTTAATAGTGGAAGACACTCCCTTAGAGAGTGTTGCAGTCTCCCTCCTTGGAAGTTTTGAAACAGAGGCTGGATGGCCATCTGTTGGGGATGCTTTGATTGTGAGTTCCTGCATGGCAGAATGGGGTTGGATTGGATGGCCCTTGGGGTCTCTGCCAGCTCTATGATTCTATTATCATTAACAGGATACTGCCTACTGTTTTCTGTACAAGAAACTCATTTGTCTGTCCCCCAAAATGTGCATTTTTGTATAGCGTAATTCTCCAACAGACTTGTCAAACTGCAAAGACTCTTTCCACTTCTCTCTTCTTTTTATGACAATATCTTGAGTCAGACTTCCTCTTATTCAGCAGAGAAACAAATAGCAATGTCACCTCCCTCCATCCTGACTGGAGACGCAACAGCAGATTGCCAGGGAAGGGTCCTCAAACACTTCCGTCAAAACCAGCCATGGTTCTCATGTGGAGAACAATCACACAATGGTGATTGCGTTTGAGAACCCTTTGGTTTTGTCAGCTTGGTTTCTGCTAAAAATGATTTTTTTAAAGAGGAAATAAAGGCTGATTTCCCTTTTTAAAGGGGACAATAAACTTGGCCTTGCAAGATGATATTCACTGATATCCTACACCAGCAAGTCCACCTTAACAGCCTGCAGCTGCATCAACTAATGGAGGTCTGCTTAGCTTCTGAAAGGGATGCAAGGAGGAGGTTGTTTCCACCACTACCCCCTTCCCACAAGTAAGTAACTCTGCAATGTAGATTTGCAATAAGGATCTTATTTCTGGTTCTCGAAACATCCTCCTTTTTGCTCCCCAATCAGCAATTGAACAGTTTAGATGGGCTGGGGAGGCATTTATATTTATGTGCCATGGCCATGCATTAACATCCAGTATGGCATAGTGGTTTGAGCATTGGATTCTGACTCTGGAGACCAGCGTTTGTTTCCCATCCCTGCCATGAACCCACTGGGTGACCTTGGGCAAGTCACACTCTCATAGCCTCAGAGAGTGACAATGACAAACTTCTGAATGCCATGAAAACCCTATCATCGGGTTGCCATAAATTGAAAATGACCTGAAGATATACAACAACCACTATCGTCATGACTGAATAGTAGTCATGTTGTTACAACTGAATATGGAGCTGTTATGGATCTGTAACTCTACATTACAAATCTGTAACTGCAATACAGAATGCCAGCCACTGTTTATGGAAAGCAGCCAAGACACATCATTAGTAAAACCTTTACTAAAAAAGTGTTAAGGAAAATGCAACATGGGACATACAGTAGAAGAAATAAAACATGTATGTGAAAGTCACAATGACTAAGCAAGAGCAATTAACAAGCTACACAGGTGAAAAAGCTAATGTAATTTAGAAGTCTTGAATGCCAAGGACAGAATTATGGAATGTACAATTGGAAACACCTGAGATTCATTAAGTGTACAAGGTGAAATGATGAAATACTTAAGTATGGGTTGAATTATGTGAACCAATCAAAATAAGTGTACATGCCCACTGGGTGGAAACTGACTAAGTGGGTGGTGTTTAACAATGGCTATAATAATTGCTATGTTTGCCTATGTATTTTGTGGAGTAGATTGGAGTAGTTTGGGTAGTTGTGGATAGTTGGAGTGTTTTGGAGATATTGGAGATTGTAGAGATTGTGAGGGCATTAGTATTTGTATATAGTAGAATAAAGTAGATCTTTTATATAAGACTACTGAGTTGTCTGGTGTCTTGAGTGAAGATACAAGAGCCAGCAGAATCCTGGAGAAGTTTGAAGACATCTCAGGAAGAAGAGTGAGAAGGCTTGGAGAGTTTGTCAGGGTCTTCAGCCTATTCTCTGAAACTCTGCTGCTTTGGAGAAAAGCATTAACCACTGGCCAAAGCTGGTCAGCTCCGCTGCATAACAAGGTGGTGAGTTAGAGCCAGAGGTGAAGAGCTACAACTCCCATCATCCTTGACAAAAAGCCCTCCCTAGACTCCCTAATTCGGAACAATTATCGGCCTGTCTCGCTGCTGCCGTTTTTAGGGAAGGTGATCGAGAGGGCGGTTGCCTTCCAGCTTCAAGGGTTCTTGGATGAAACAGGCGGGATGTTTGGGCACGCCCTCTGAGGGAGAAGCAGCGTCGGCTTCGCCTTCGCCGCCGCCTCCGTTGAGCCGGGCCTGGATGGAAATCAAGAAGAAGCTGTCTCTGGATGCCATTCTCCATGAAATGCCAAAGAAGCAAATTAGCACAGTTCTGTTGGCAGATGCTGTAGTGCTGAAGAGAAACAGTTCTTTGTGGGTGAATAAGCTTTAGCGACTGCAACTCAATATAGCCTTCCAAGCATTCTTGTCTTCAAGAACCAAAAACAGTGAAGAAAATAATCAGCCATATGTATATATAGTACAAGCCAAATGGCAAGGTTTTCCAGCAAGATTTGGAACTGGACTTTTTTATGCTATAAGATGGATGAAACAGATTTTCTAGACCCATTTCAAACCGGCTTCCGGTTGGGCTATGGAGTTGAGACCACCATGGTCGCCCTGGTAGATGATCTCCATCTGGGCATGGACAGGGGTAGCGTATCCCTGTTGGTGCTTTTGGACATCTTGGCAGCCTTTGATACCATTGACCATGGTATCCTTCTGGAATGCCTGGGGGAGTTAGGGATCGGGGGCACTGCGCTCCAGTGGTTCCATTCCTACCTCTCGGGTAGATTCCAGATGGTGCAGCTGGGAGACTGTCGCTCCAATAAGAGGGCGCTTACATCTGGTGTCCCTCAGGGAGCGATTCTGTCCCCCATGCTATTTAACATTTACATGAAGCCGCTGGGAGAGATCATCCAGAGACACGGGGCACGGTGTTATCAGTACGCTGATGACACCCAAATATGTTTCTCTGTGTCTCCGACTGATGCAGTGACCAGGGATGGCATCTCCCCTCTAGATGCCTGTCTGGAGTCAGTAATGGGCTGGATGAGGGAAAACAGACTCAGCCTGAATCCAGAGAAAACGGAAGTACTCGTGATAGGTTCCCCGGGCCCAGGGAAGGATATTTGTCCACCTGTCCTGAATGGGGTCACGCTTCCCCTGAAGAACTCAGTTCGCAGACTGGGGGTGCTTCTGGATTCGTCGCTTCACCTTACATCTCAAGTGAATGCGACGGTCAGGAGTACCTGTTATCAGCTTCGGCTGATACGCCAGCTGCGACCCTACCTGGGCCGGGGGGACCTTGAAACAGTGGTACATACTCTGGTAACCTCTCGGTTGGATTTCTGTAATGCGCTCTACATGGGGCAACCCTTGTACCAAACTCAGAAGCTACAACTGGTTCAGAATATGGCAGCAAGGCTGGTCAATGGATGTTCCAGGACTAGCCATATAACACCTATATTGCAAGATCTACATTGGCTATACGCTTCTGGGTGCAATACAAGGTGTTGGTAATGACCTATAAAGCCCTAAATGGCTTGGGCCCAGGGTACTTGGAGGACCACCTCTCCCCATACAATCTGCCCTGCACTCTCAGATCGGGTGGAAAACATCTATTAAGAGTTCCTAGGGCAAGGTTTGTGTCTTCGTCACAAAGGGCATTTTCCATCGTGGCCCCCCAGACCTGGAACTCTTTGTCCGACGAGCTCCGCTCAGCAACCTCCCTAGATCTCTTTAGGAAAAAACTGAGGACTTTTCTTTTCTGTCAAGCCTTCCCCCATGTGCCTTGATGTTATCCTTTCTCTCCCTTGTGCATATTGCTTGATCCAGCTAATTCGTTGTATGGTTTTAATTGGTTTTTAGATTGTGAATGATTGTATGAAATGTCTTAGGATACTTTGCATTGTTTTTAAATTAGTATGGTGGGTTTTTGTATTATTGGGTTATGGGTTGATGTGTTGTAGTGTCTTTTGATGGTGATTTTTGTAAACCGCTGTGATCTGCAAGGAATAGCGGTATAGAAATAAAATTTCATTCATTCATTCATTCATTCATGCGTGGCCACTCTGCATCAGAAGCCAGCTAAGCCAAATACTGGAAATTCTGCTTTAGGGGGACTTAGAAGAGAAACTTGGATTTTTCCAAAGGTCCTTGTGCCAAATTTCACATTCCAAGACCTGAAGAGTAACAGAATATGAAAATGCCTCAGGGTTCAAAGGGGTGGTTTTTTTCTTGGGATGGTGGTAGAAGGATGTCATGATCTGTTGGGGATTGGAACTAAGTGGTCTTTTGTAGAACCATCCCGTGTGACTACCTCATTCGTTGCTCCAGATAAATCCTCTGGTTTGTTGCTTTGGGATCTGCTTTCACATATCCATGCTCTTTGATTCTTGTAAGGCGTCTCTATAATGGTAGCTCTTGTGGCTTTGGAAAAGGGGGTCCTTTCAGATGTGATGAGAAGGGAAAAGAGAGAACAACAGGGATCATGGCAGCAGAGAAAGGGTGAGGAGCTAATGCAGAGGACAATACTTTAGGTGGGTGGCCACACCATCACACTTCACTAGTGTGGGCCATGATCAAAGGTTGGCTTGGGTGAAGAAGACATGGGAGAGAGCCTAACTGAACCCCTTGCTTGGACCCCTCTGTGCTCTCTTTCCAACAGTAGGCAATGTTTGGTCTCATAACCTCTGGAGATTCATATTTCTGGCATTTAGAAACCAAATGTGACACACATGCCTATCTTTCCAGCCAAGAAGCACAGTCAGCAGCTTTCTTCCAGTTGTGGGACACATTTAACCAAGCACTTTTGGCAGGACCCTGAGGGCTCTGTGTGGCGGCCTGTTCCTGACATGTTCCACAACCAGGAGAGTGCTGCGCAGAAATCATTTCCCAGTGCCACAGTCTTCAATAGCTGGCTTAAAGGATAGTTGGGGGGAGGGTTGATGTTGCCAGATGTAAATATGGGGACAGAGCTCCATAGTTGTTATTTCTGACAATGCAAGATCTCAGCCATTATTTTAGTACTTTTTTGCATTAATTTTTTTTCTTATTGTTTTTGTTGTGTGCCTACAAATAGTCTCCAACTTATATCAACCCTAAGGCAAATCTAGCACATGGTTTTCTGGAGCTGAGAATGTGTGATTTGTCCAAGATCCTCCAGTGGGTTTCCATGGCTGAGCAGGGAATCAAAACCGTGATCTTTAGAGTCATAATTCAATGCTCTAACCACTGCATTATGCTGATTTTTTTTGTTGCTGTGTGCCTTCAAGTCATTTTGATTTATGGCAACCCTAGGGTAAATCTTGGGATGCGGTGGCTTAGTAGTTAGAAGGTCGGCAGTTCGAGGCCCAAGTGTTGCATGATGGGGTGAGCCAGGGACGTAGCCAAGGGGGGGGATCTTGGGGTCTGGACCCCCCTTCCATTAGAAAAATGAATGTTGTGTGCTGCTGCGCTGCTGCACCCAAGCCCCATTATAATGGTGGCACTTAGTCTGGATCCCCCCTTCCTAAAATCCTGGCTACATCCCTGGGTGAGCTCCTGTCACTAGTCCCAGCTTCTGCCAACATAGCAGTTTGAAAGCATGCAAATGCAAGTAGATACATAGGTACCACTTCTCAGTGGGAAGGTAACCACCAGAGCAGTCCTCTGACAACACTGGCTCTTTGGCTTAGAAGTGGAGGTGAGCAACACCCCTACAGTTGTTTATGAGTAGACATTCATGTCAAGGGACCACCTTTACCTTTTTACCTTACAGTAAATCTATCATAGGGTTTTCTTGGCATGATTCTTCAGAGGAGGTTGCCGTTGCCATCCTCTAAGGCTGAAAGATTGTGACTTGCCCATGGTCGCCCAGTGGGATTTGAACTCTGCTCTCCAGAGTCATAGTCCAACACTCAAACCACTACCTCACACTGCTGGCACTGAAGTGCAAATCATAATCTGGATTATGGACACCACCACCATCATCATCGCGTGTTGGTTGCCCATTTTCTCAAGAATACGGAATGTGGTAGGTGACAATTTGTGCAATACGTCTATTTTTCTTTGCAGAAGAAGTAACCTGTGAGTATTCTTTGCCTTCGTAGAAGAAACAGGAAACAGGCTGAGAAAGTTCAATGTTTCCTATTCCAGAAAACAAGAGCAGCTCTGGGAATGGATTTCAGGACCACAGACAGAACTCAGAAAGACAGTCTTCCAACAAAAGCCTCAGCCCAACCCACTTCCTCTTCTTGATTAGTTACATCATTATTTATTTATTCAATCAATTTATATCTCATCTTTTCCCCAGCACAGACTCCAACATGCATACAACAAACAGAAACAAAGCATTGCTGCTACTGCTATTATTATTATTATTATTATTATTATTATTATTATTATTATTTTACTGACTTTTAAAAAACAATTATAGAGGCTAAATTAAAACTATATAAAACAAATTATATAAAAACTATATAATATAATTATAGAGGCTAAATTAAAACTATACACACACACACACATATATGTACACATACATACAGCACACCCCATTAAAATCCTCTTCAGTCCCATGAATTAAGCAGCAAAGGCCTGCCTAAACAAAAACCTTTCTATTAAGGCAAGCCTTTGGCTCTTAACTCTTATGGCAGCAGGCGGTTTTCTTAATGGGGCTTTAATGTGGTTTTAAACTGTTTTAATTTAGTACATTCAATTTGTTTTTGTTGTTGTGTGCCTTCAAGTCATTTCCAACTTATGGCAACCCTAAGGCAAACCTATCATGGGGTTTTCTTGGCAGGATTTGTTCAGAGGGAGCTTGCCATTGCCATTTGTAGGCCTGACAAGATGTCTCGAGAGGTGTGTTGTCTTCCAGGTGCAAAGATCCGTGATGTGACAGAGAGGCTGACAAGACCTGCGTCAAGCCTACATGACAAATACCCCTTCCTTTTGGTCCCCGTGGGAACTAATGATACTGCATCCTTTCAGCTTCCTTCAGAACATCAAAAGGGATCGAGGCGTTGGTAGGAACTGAAGGAATGGATGTACGGTTGTTCATCTCGTCTCTTATGCTAGTTGAAGGGCATGGTCCAGGAAGGGAGAGGAAAATGCGGATGTGAACAACTGGCTTTGCCAGATGGTGCCGCCGAGAAGGATTTGGATTCTTCGATCATGGGCTGCGGTTCCATGAGGAGGGACTTCTTGCAACGGACGGGTTGCATCTCACGCCAGTTGGAAGAAATGTTTTGCCAACAGTCTCAAGAACTTGATCAGGAGGGCTTTAAAAAATGAGTTCCGAGGGAAGGGGGACATATTAAGGAAGGCGAAAGGGATGGCGAAAATAGTCCAAACTGACATAGAGGAAACAAGCCAAACAGTGCAAGGACCAAACGTGGGAGGCAAAAAACTTGCACAGGCAGCAAGTAAAGGGACCCATGGTTGCGATGTCTCCTACACTAATGCACAGAGATGGAAATAAGCAAGATGAACTCGAACTCCTAGTACAACAAAGCAAATATGATTAATAGGCATCACTGAAACCTGGTGGGATGAGTCTCATGATGGAATGTGAAATAGAGGGGTATAACCTTTTTAGAGAATGGCCAAACAGGAAGGAGGAGGAATAGCACATATGTCCAGAGATTTACACGAGTGAAGAGATCCTGGACATCAATCATGGAAGCCGGGAGGAGAGCATCTGGATAAGAATCAAAGGGGAGGGAAAGAAAAGACAAGGATGTTACGGTGGGAGTCTACTACAGACCCCCAAGTCAGACGGAGGAATTGGTGATATCTTTCTAGAACAGATGACCACACAGTCAAGAAAGAGAGATGTAGTAGTGATGGCGATTCAACTATCCTGATATTTGCTTGGAAGTCAAACTCAGCAAATCCTCAAGGCCTAGCAAATTCCTCACTTGCCTGGAAGACAATTTCATGGTCCAAAAGGTGGAAGAGGCAACAAGGGGGTCAGCTATTTTAGATCTGATCCTAACCAACAAGGATGACTTGGTTAATGGAGTGCAAGTGGTGGGATCATTAGGTGGAAGTGACCATGTTCTCCTGGAGTTTGTTAATACAGTGGAAAGGAGAAGCCAGGGAAAGTCAGACTTTAGGAGAGCGGATTTCCGTAAACTTAAGAAGTATTGAGGGCAATTCCATGGTCAGAAATACTAAAGTAAAGGGTTCAGGACGGATGGGACTTTCTCAAAGGGAGATACTGAAGGCACAATTTCCAAACAGTTCCAGTGAGAAAGAAAACGGGAGAGTGTCTCAAGAAACCAGGATGGATGACTAAGGAACTTTCAACCGAGTTAGTTTTGAAACGGAAGATGTATAAGAAATGGAAAAGGGGGAAATCACAAAAAGGAATTCAAAGAAATAGCAGGCATTTGTGGGTAAAGTCAGAAAAGCTAAAGCGCAGAATGAACTCCGGCTTGCTAGAGAGGTTAAGAACAATAAAAAGGGCTTTTTTTGGATATGTCCACAGCAAAAGAGAAGAAGAAGGAGGACAAAAGTAGTGGCCACTGCGTGGAGAAGATGGCAATGCTAACAGAAGACAGAGAAAAGGCAGATTACTCAACCCTTCTTTGCCTCAGTCTTCTCAGAAAAGGCAAAGGGTGCTCAACCTGAGGATAATGAGGAGCAGAGGACAGAATAGGGGCATTTCAGCACAGAATAAGTAAGAGATAGTAGAGGACACCTTATTAATCTAATGGATTTAAGTCTCCGGGACCAGAATGAACTCCATCCAAAGGTATTAAAAGAAACTGGCAAATGTAATATCGGAGCCATTGGCAATAATCTTTGAAAACTCCTGTAAAACGGAGAGATCCCAGCGAATGGAGGAGGGCAAACGTTGTCCCCATCTTCAAAAAGGGGAAAAAAGGGTCCCACAATTATCGTCCAGTTAGTCGACCTCAGTACTAGGAAAGATTCTGGAGCAGATCATTAAACAGAGAGTCTGTGAACATCTAGAAGGCAATGCCATCATCACAAAAAGTCAACATGGGTTTCAGGAAACAAGTCATGCCAGACAAACTAACTCTTTCTTGATAAAATTACCAGCTTGGTAATGAAGGGAATGCTGTGGATATAGTATATCTTGATTTCAGAAAGGCCTTTGACAAGTTCCCATGACATTCTTGCAAACAAGCTTGTAAAATGTGGGCTAGACAAAAGAACTGTTAAATGGATCTGTAATTGGTTGACCGCCGGGCCGAACCCAAAGGGTGCTCAACAATGGCTTCCTTTTCCTCCTGGAGAGGGTGCCCAGTGGGGTCCCACAGGGCTCTGTCCTGGGCCCAGTGCTATTCAACATCTTTATCAATGACCTGGATGACAGAATTGGGAGCATACTTATCAACATTTGCAGATGACACCAAATTAGGGGGAATAGCTAATACCCCAGAGGACAGGATCAAGATTCAAAATGACCTGAATAGACTAGAAGCTGGGCCAAGCTAACAAAATGATTTCAACACGGAGAAATGTAAGGTATTGCACTTAGGGCGGAAAAATAAAATGCACAGATATAGGATGGGTGACACCTGGCTGAATGAAACTACGTGTGAAGGGATCTAGGAGTCCAAGTGAACCACAAGTTGAACATGAGTGAACAGTGTGATGCGGCAGCTAAAAGGCCAATGCTTTTTGGCTGCATCAATAGAAGTATAGTGTCTATATCAAGAGAAGTAATAGTGCCACTGTATTCTGCTCTGGTCAGGCCCCACCTAGAAATTGTGACCAGTTCTGGGCGCCACAATTCAAAGGACATTGAGAAACTGGAGCGTGTCCAAAGGAGGGCGACAAAAATGGTGAGGGTCTTGAAACCATGCCCTATGGAACGACTTAGGGAGCTGGGGATGTTTAGCCTGGAGAAAAAAGGTTAAGAGGCGATATGATCGCCCTGTTTAAATATTTGAAGGGATGTCATATTGAAGAGGGAGCAAGCTTGTTTTCTCTGCTCCAGAGACAGGACCCGGACAATGGATGCAAGCTCCAGGAAAAGGGATTCCACCTGAACATTAGAGGAACTTCCTGACAGTCAGGGCTGTTCGACAATGGAATGCACTCCTTCCTCGGGGGTGATAGAGTCTCCTTCCCTTGGAGGTCTTTAAACAGAGGCTGGATGGCCATCTGTCAGGGAGCTTTGATTTGGATTTCCTGCATGGCAGAATGGGGTTGGACTGGATGGCCCTTGTGGTTCTCTTCCAACTCTATGTTCTATGATTCTATGATTCTATCCTCTTGAGGCTCAGAGAGTGTGCCTTGAGCAAGGTCTCCCAGTGGGTTTCCAGGGCCAAGCTGGGATTTGAACCCTGGTTCTCCAGGTCATACATAGTCCCAAGGCTCAGACTGCTATACCTGGCTGGCTCAGATGTCCAAAAGAATTGTTTTCATTGCTAAAACTTTTCTATCTATGGGATTTTTAATTGGATTTTCAATTTGTTGTAAACTGCCTTTGATCTCGTACCAGAAGAAAGGATGGATGGATGGATGATGGATGGATGATGGATGGATGGTATGGATGGATAGATAGAAGATAGATAGAAGTAGGCAGACAGCAGACAGGAGATTTCCACTGCAAGGAATAATCCTTTCCTGTTTCATTTTTGGTCAAATTGTTCTACAGACTTATGTGTTTTACTGTAAAAAACTCAATTAAATTTAATTAGAAAAAAAACCCGAGGACCACTTTGCACTATTTTTAAAAAAATAGATCTGGGTTTTAGGGTGTCCTGGGACTATTTTGTGTGGTACAGATGGACTGAGGACTACAAGTAGCTCCCAAAGGACCCTTTCCTCACCCCATAGTATGATTAGGGACATTTGAGGGATCTGAGCTTTGCACAATCCCTGTATGGATGAACCAAACATGGTTTTAACATAGTTGCTCCATCAGACATTGCACTTCTGAAATACTTTGAGAGACAAGTATGTTTGAAAACAGTATTTAAATGCAAATCCCATGAAGAATTTTAGCACTGCTGATTAACGTGAAGCCAGAGAGAATTAACTGACGAAATAAACCCATGGGAAGCTGAACGATCTTAGAAATAACCCAATATGTCCATCTCTGGTTGGGATACACTTTGAAAAACTAGCTGCAGCTCACCAGAAATGGGGGTTTGGTTCTCTTTTTAAAGCCAACAAATGAAATTGACCAGTCTTGGACGAACATGATGTTGGAGCATTTTTTTCCCTTGCATTGTGGGTGTCCAGCTTATGTGGTCCATTTTCAAGCACTGTGTGCCAACAAAACTTAGTATGTTGGGGGAATGGATCCCTGCCATGCAGGAAGACACCATCACGCCCTTCTGGGACAAATGACCATCCGTGGCACCCAAGAAAGCTTGAAGGCAAAGTGCCAATTTGAACCTGGGTTCTCTAGCGCTGGCTTGGGGCTCTAACCACTAAACCACACTGCATGAGACTAGGAACATGGGAGAAGTGGAGGATGAAGGTGGAGAGTGTTTTCATTAAGACTCTGTACTTTGGGATGGTGAATTCAAGCGGCACGTGTGTCTCCCACACAACGCCTATTTTTAGCCGAAAACAGCACTTTCTACATGAAAACAGCAAGAATATCCTATATTTCCTCCTCCGCCATCCTAATGGGTATTACCATTTGCTATTCTGGTTTTAAAAGATCCTTGTCAACTCAGCTAACTACCTGTTGCTCCTTGGATCAACGGGGAAATCGAGGTCCAATTTTCCTGTTACCATGGAAACCACTGGAAATATTTTTGGGTTGTATTAAATATTTTCCAACCTGCCCTATTCTACAATCACAGGCCACGCATGAAGGAAAACTGGGTTCACTATTTTTTGGAGTAAAAAAAAAGATAACAGTTAAGAAATAATTTACAGAGACTGACAGCATCTTCCACCATTCTTTAAACAAGATAAAAGAAGACAATTGAAACTCGTTTTAAACAGTTTCAAACAGTATAACCCATTAACATATGCAGACCCTGGATAAACTCAATTAGGTTCCAAGGGTTTTGAAGGGAAAATGTGGAGTTCCCTGCTACTGTTAGTCCTGACCGAAATCGAGCCTTACTGACTTCTCCTCTTCATCCTGGAGAGAAGGACCAAAGGGGCCCACAGGGCTCTGTCCTGGGCCCAGTGCTATTCACATCTTTCAGTTATACTTGGATGACAAATTGGGGGCACGCTATCATTTCAGATGACACAAAACTAGGGAAGTAGCTAATACTCCAGAGGACCAGGATCAGATTCAAAATGACCTGAGGGCGACTAGAACGTGGGCCAAAGCTAAAACAAATGAAATTCAACACAGAGAAATGTAAGGTACTGCACTTAGGCAGAAATGAAATGCACAGTATAGGATTATGGGGGACGCTGGCTGAACAAGACTACCTGTGAAGGGATCTAGGAGTCCAAGTAGACCACAAGTCAGGCCCCACCTGGAATTTTGTGTCCAATTCTGGGCACCACCACTTCAAAAGGACATTGAGAAATGGAGCCATGTGTCCAAAGGAGGGTGACTAAAATGGTGAAGGGGTCTAAGAAACCATGCCTTATCGAGACGAGATTAAGAGCTGGGGATCTTTAGCTTGGAGAAGGGAAGGTTAAGAGGTGATATGATAGCCCTGTTTAAATATTTGAAGGGATGTCATACTGAGGAGAGAGCAAGCTTGTTTTCTGGTTCTCCAGAGAACAGGACCTGGAACAGTGGATCAAGCTCCAGGAAAAGAAAGTCCAGCTCAACATTAAGAGGAACTCCCTGACAGTAAGGGCTGTTTGACAGTGGAACACACTCCTTCCTCGGAGTGTAGTGGAGTCTCCTTCCTTGGAGGTCTTTAAACAGAGGATGGATGGCCATGTCTCAGAGATGCTTTGATTGAGAGTTCCTGCATGGCAGAATGAGGTTGGACTAGATGGCCCTTGGGGTCTCTTCCAACTTGCTGATTCTATTTTTTTCTTCCCTTCTATACGTTGTTCTCCCTTCCTCCTCCCTTCCCCCCTTCTTCCCTTCCATTGGAAAAACCTGTGAAAATGTCGCTCCCTCCCTCCCTCCCCTCCCTCCCTCCTTCCTTCCTTTCTTCTTCCCTTGGTAAGCCTGACTGTGAAAAACCATGCACCAAAACACTGCATCATATGTGAGGGGGGCCAAAGGGAAAACCCACTCTAGGATGCCAGCGTGTGCCTCGTGGGCTGAATGCTCTATCTCTTGCTTCTCCCATTAGACTAATTAAACAGAGGCCTCCATCTTCCCCTTCCATGCCAGCTTCCCAGTGGTGATCATCCAAGCGGAGGAAACAGTCAGATCCCATCATTTTTTTCCATATGCCTGGCTTGGTGTGGAACAGCCTAACCACAGGGAAGGCCGTCAAAGCATGTTCAGGAGGTTTCGAGCAGGCTTTTAATCTTATTTTCACTCGCTGTGAGGGCAAGACTGGTTTAAAGCATTCAAATGCTCCTTTTATTGGATCTATAAAAATCAATGGAGGACAGCCTTTGTGTTCAAGAGCTGTCATCAGATGGGAGGGTGTTTTGGTGGATACATTTAAACCCACATGAGCTGCCCATATCTTGGTGTGCTTCGCGGCAGCAATGTATTTTATATTAGAAGCAGAAGACAAGATCCTACAACAATCCTACATTAGGTAAATCTAAACTCTGTCAAAGAGTGGTGGTTATGCTACACCCTTTCTGTGAATGCCAATATTGCGCAACCAACTGCCTATCGGTGATGTACTTGCAGTTTCCATCAAGTGGTAACATGTGAGGTCCTAATGCTGCACCATCCAAGAGCATTGGTTGTTGAAGATCTTGTGTTGCCCTCAAGCTTTCCCAACTTAGAGTAACACTAAGTGGCAATCCTCTCCTAGAGCTCTCTTGGTAAGTATGTGCATAGAAGGTTTGCTGGAGCGTTGAGAGAGTGTACCAAATGGGGAAGTCTGGAAACCATCAAGCCTTCTCTGAGAAGTGGCTTAGGGTCTGGGTATGCTGCACCTGAGGAAGGAGTTAACAGGCGATAGATCGCCCTGTTTAAATATTGAAGAGAGTGCAATCTGAGATGGAACAAGCTTGTTTTCTGCTGCTCCAGAGAATAAGACCTGGAGCTGGATTCAAAATACAGTGGAAACTCACCTTACGTGGGGGATCCGTTCCGGACCCCCTGCGTAAGGTGAATTCCGCCTATGCTGAGCCCCATTTAAGTGATGGGGCTCGTGCATGGCGACATGGCAGCGCGCGCGTGCTACGAGTGCGCACCCCATTCATTTGAATGGGACGTGCCGCCCCTTGCGCCTCGGCGGCTTAACACATGAGCTTAAAAGCTACGTTAATGTGGGCGCACTGTAGAAAAGAACTCCACCTCATATTAGGGAACTTCTTGTAGTAAGAAATCGGTCTACAGTGGAAGTGCTTCCTCAGAGAGTGGTGGAGGTCTTCTTCTTTGGAGGTTTCTAAACAGGATTGTCTGGCCCTTGGGGTGCTTTGATTCTGTGTCCTGCATGGCAGAAGGTGGTTGGACTGAGAGCTTTGAGGTCTCTTCCACTATATGATGTTTTATTGGAAGATGATGATATGATAATGATGGCCTTGCCTTTCCCTTCATCTCTTGATTACATACTGGGAGAAGGCCGGACATGGTTAAGTAAATAAATGAATAAATCTGGAACTTAGATGGCCTGCAAAATTAAATACAAATTTCTTGCTTTGTGCTATATTTCTCAACACCACCGGGAGGTAGGTTTCGTGCATTCCTTGTATAAGCTGCTATTTCATCTAATATGGAAGGAAGCCCATTTCAAAGCATATCCCCTTGATGTTGCAGCCACCACAGCTGCCAAGCCTGAAAACCTATATCTATGATGGTATGGTCTCTAATCTCATGTTTCATCCCAAATATTACTAGACTCAAGACCTGTGAGCAGCTGTTCTATTCATATAACTCTCTTGGCAAGCAAGATTGGGGGACTGTGACTTGTGAGCAAAAACAGCTACACAAGATGGAAGTGAGAAGATCAGGGAGCGTTTCGGTGCCTCATTATCAGATCAGCAAAACCCAACTAGACCTGATTGTCCGCTACGCTCCAATCAGATGCACTTAGCACAGCTTGCTAGACAATTCAGTATGCGACAGCTATTGTGCCGCTATTATTGCTGCCGATCAAGGTATCTTTCATATTAATGTTTTCACAGCTGTTGCAAGAAAAAATTCAGAAAACACATTGCATTTAAAAAAGAAGGCAGCACGAAACGTTTTCAGGGAACAAAATTTTTTCTGCTCAGGTGGTGGGCACCCTGGTCGAAACGGAACGCCAGTCCACAGTGGGCATCCAAACAAAGAAGAAGAATGCTTATAATCTGGCCAACCATCTCAGATTGTTTTCTACAAAGCTGATGGGATATCAAGAGCCCCGCAAGGGCTATGCCAGTGCCCTCTCCATTTCTACAGTGGGCTCTTATATCTGCTGGGGTTTGCTCCCAGGACTACCTCCACCTCACTTTGAACCCAAAATCTTTGCAATGCTCAACTCATTATACATACTGAATGTAAATGGTATAAAGTCATAGAATCATGGGTTGAAAGAGACCCAAGGGCTGCAATCCAATCCCCCTTCTGCCATGCAGAAAGAAACAATCAAAGCTCTGCCTGTGACAGAGACCTCCTGCCTCTCTTAAAAAACCTCCAAAGAAGGGGATTCAAAAGCCTCTGCGGCAGCATCTTTATGTCCTGTCTCTGGAGCAGCAGAAAACAAGCTGCTCCATCCTCAATATGGCATCCCTTCAATATTTAAACAGGTTAGAATCATA
>NC_056522.1:380146305-380160759 GCF_019175285.1 Sceloporus undulatus
CAATGCGGAAGGACTCCCAGGTATGATGGTATTGTGCGAAATAACGCGAATTCGAATCGCCCAGTGCAGAAGACCCCCAGTTCCACACTCATCTGATAAGGGCTTATGATTCTAACCCTGTTTAAATATTTGAAGGGATGCCATATTGAGGATGGAGCAAGCTTGTTTTCTGCTGCTCCAGAGACTAGGACATAAAGATGCTGCCGCAGAGGCTTTTTGGAATCCCCTTCTTTGGAGGTTTTTAAAGAGAGGCAGGATGGTCTTCTGTCACAGGCAGAGCTTTGATTGTGTCTTTCTGCATGGCAGAAGGGGGATGGATTGGCTAGACCTTGGGGTCTCTTTCAACTCCATGATTCTATGACTTTATACCATTTTACTATTCCAGTATGTATAATGAGTTGAGCATTGCAAAGATTTTGGTGTTCACAGTGAGGTGGAGGTAGTCCTGGGAGCAAACCCCAGCAGATATGAAGAGCCCACTGTAGAAATGGAGAGGGCACTGGCTATTAGCCCATTGCTGGGGCTCTTGATATGCATCAGCTTTGTAGAAACAAATCTGAGATAGGTTGGTCCAGATTATATAGCATTCTTCCTTCTTTGTTTGGATGCCCACCTGTGGACTGGCGTTCCGTTTCTGACCAGGGTGCCCACCATCCTGAGCAGAAAAATTTTGTTCCCTGAAAACGTTTTGTGCTGATTTCTTTTAATGCAATGTGTTTCTTGAATTTTTCTTTGCAAACAGCTGTGAGAAACACTTTAATTATGAAGGATACCTTTGATCGGCAGCAATAATAGCGGCATTCAATAGCTGTTCTGCATACTGAATTGTCTAGCAAGCTGTGCTAAGTGCATCTGATCTGGAAGCGTAGCGGACAATCAGGTCTAGTTGGGGATTTTGCTGATCTGATAATGAGGCACCGAAACGCTCCCTGATCTTCTCACTTCCATCTTGTGTATGCTGTTTTTGCTCACAAGTCACAGTCTCCCAATCTTGCTTGCCATAGGAGAGTTATATGAATAGAACAGCTGCTCAGCATGGTCTTGAGTCTAGTAAATATTTGGGATGAAACATGAGATTAGAGACCATACATCATAGATGATAGGTTTTCAGGCTTGGCAGCTGTGGTGGCTGCAACATCAAGGGGATATGCTTTGAAATGGGCTTCCTTCCATATTAGATGGAAATAGCAGCTTATACAAGGAATGCACAGAAACCTACCTCCCGGTGGTGTTGAGAAATATAGCACAAAGCATGGAAATTTGTATTTTAATTTGCAGGCCATCTTAAGTTCCAGATTTATTCATTTATTTACTTAACCTATGTCCGGCCTTTCTCCCAGTATGTGATCAGAGATGAAGGGAAAGGCAAGGCCATCATTATCATCATCATCTTACAATAATAACATCATATAGTTGGAAGAGACCTCAAGAGCTCTCAAGTCCAACCACCTTCTGCCATGCAGGAACACAGAATCAAAGCATCCCAAGATGGCCAGACAATCCTTGTTTAGAAACCTCCAAAGAAGAAGACTCCACCACTCTCTGAGGAAGCATCTTCCACTGTAGACCAGTTCTTACTATCAAGAAGTTCTTCCTAATATTGAGGTGGAGTTCTTTTCTGTACAGTGCGCCCACATTATACGTAGCTTTTAAGCTCATGTGTGAAGCCGCCTGAGGGCGCAAGGGGCGGCACGTCCCATTCAAATGAATGGGGTGCGCACTCGTAGCATGCGCGTGCTGCCATGTCGCTGCATGCACGAGCCCCATTCACTTGAATGGGGCTCAAGCATAGGCGGAATTCATCTTACGCAGGGGGGTCCGGAACGGATCCCCCACGTAAGTTGAGTTTCCACTGTATTTTGAATCCACTGCTCCAGGTCTTATTCTCTGGAGCAGCAGAAAACAAGCTTGTTCCATCCTCAGTATTGCACTCCTTCAAATATTTAAACAGGGCTATCATATCGCCTGTTAACCTTCTCTTCCTCAGGTGCAGCATACCCAGATCCCTAAGCCACTTCTCAGAGAAGGCTTGATGGTTTCCAGACTTTTCCCCATTTGGTCACTCTCTCAACACGCTCCAGCAAACCTTCTATGCACATATCTTACCAAGAGAGCTCTAGGAGAGGATTGCCACTTAGTGTTACTCTAAGTTGGGAAAGGCTTGAAGGCACACAAGATCTTCAACAACCAATGCTCTTGGATGGTGCTAGTCATTAGGACCTTCAATGTACCACTTGATTGGAAACTGCAAGTACATTCACAGATAGGCAGTTGGTTGCGCAATATAGGCATTCAACAGAAAGGTGGTGTAGCATAACCACCACTCGTTGACATGAGTGTAGATTTACATAATGGTAGGATTGTGTAGGATCTTGTCTTCTGCCTTCAAATATAAAATACATTGCTGCCGGAAGCACACCAAGATATGGGCAGCTCATGTGGGTTAAATGTATCCACCAAAACACCTCCCCATCTGATGACAGCTCTTGAACACAAAGGCTGTCCTCCATTTGATTTTATAGATCCAATAAAAGGGAGCATTTGAATGCTTTAAACCAGTCTTGCCTCACAGCGAGTGAAAATAAGATTAAAAGCCTGCTCGATAACCTCCTGAACATGCTTTGACGGCCTTCCCTGTGGTTAGGCTGTTCCACACCAAAGCAGGCATATGGAAATGATGGGATCTGACTGTTTGCCTCCGCTTGGATGATCACCACTGGGAAGCTGGGCATGGAAGGGGAAGAATGGAGGCCTCTGTTTATATTAGTCTAATGGGAGAGCAAGAGATAGAGCATTCAGCCCACGAGGCACACGCTGGCATCCTAGAGTGGGTTCCCTTTGGCCCCACCCTCACATATGATGCAGTGTTTTGGTGCATGGTTTTTCACAGCCAGGCTTACCAAGGGAAGGGAAGAAAGAAGGGAAGGAGAAAGGGAGGGAGGGAGGGACATTTTCCACAGGTTTTCCAATGGAAGGGAAGAAGGGAGGGAAGGGGGGAGGAAGGGAAGAACAAAGTATAGAAGGGAAGAAAAAATGATGAAAAAGAAGGAGAAGGAAGGAAGGAAGGAAGTCAGAAAAGGGAGAGAGGAAGGGAAGAAGGAAAGATGGAATGGAGGGATGCACAAAAGAAGGAAGACACATAATAATAATAATAATAATAATAATTTATTTTTCCCACCTCTCCCTGTGGATCAAGGGAGGGAGGGAGGGAGGGAGAAAAGGAGGGAAGAAGATTTGGGGGACTCTGCCATGTTTCTAAGGTATGTGGGGGCCCTGGAGGTGTTAGTGAAGCATTTGGCAGATATTATGGGCAGTTTGTGGTCAGAAAATCACCTAGCAAATATTATTTCGGAACTGACTGATTGAGTTAATATCCTATTTCTTTCCCAATGTGGCTCTAAGGCAGAATTCGGCTAGCACAGGGGAAGTGTGACCCTGTTAGTGCTCTTGGACCTCTCAGTGGCCTTCGATATCATCGACCACGGTATCATTCTGGAACGGCTGAGAGAGCTGGGAATCCGAGGCTCTGCTTTGCAGTGTTTCTGATCCTCCATCTCAGATTCCAGATGCAGTGGAACAAATTACTTAGAGAGGAGGTGGAGGTCTTCTCCTCTGGACACCTTCAGAGAGAGAACAAAACACATGAGGAGAGGTTGAAGGATCTGAGCATGTACAGCTTGGTAAAGAGAAGATTGAGGGGTGACACGATGGTACATGTTAAATACCCCACAGTGTGCCAGAGAGAGGAAGGGGCAAGTTTGTTCTCTGCTGCCCCAGAAGGTAGGACCAGCTCTAATGGTTTTAAGTTACAACAGCATAGATATTGCTGGCACAATACATGTGAAAAGTATCTAGGACTCCTAGACCACAAGTTGAACATGGGTCAACAGGATGATGGGGTAGGCAAAGAAACCCAATGAAATTCTAAGTAGCATCAATAGGTGTCTAGTGACTGGATTGAAGAAAGTCATAGTAGCACTTTTTCTGCTTGGTCAGGCCTCATCTGGAATCCTGTGTTCAGTTCTGGGCACCACAATTCAAAAAAGATGTTGACAAGTTGAAGCGTGTCCAGAGGAGGGTGAAATGGTGGAAGGTCTGGAAACCACCAAGCCCTTTGAAGAGTGCCAAGGGAGCTATGTTTAGCCTGGAGAAGAGAAGGTTAAGAGATGATGTGATAGTTCTCTTTAAATATTTGAAAGGATTTCATACTGAAGATGGAGCAAAGTTGTTTTCTGCAGAGACAAGGACAGGGAGCGATGGATTCAAGCTACTAGAAAAGAGATTCTACCTCAACATTAGGAG
The DNA here is from genome assembly GCF_019175285.1 of Sceloporus undulatus. Taxonomy (NCBI): domain Eukaryota; kingdom Metazoa; phylum Chordata; class Lepidosauria; order Squamata; family Phrynosomatidae; genus Sceloporus; species Sceloporus undulatus. Next base: position 380,150,608 of record NC_056522.1, read on the forward strand.
GAACTTCCTGACAGTAAGGGCTGTTTGACAGTGGGACACACTCCCTCAGAAAGTGGTGGAGTCTCCTTCTTTGGAGGTCTTTAAAGGGAGGCTGGATGACCATCTGTCAGGGATGTCTTGACTGTGTTATTCCTGCATGGCAAGGGTTGGACCTGATGGTCCTTGAGGTCTCTTCCAATTCTTTAATGATTCTGTGATTCTGTGAACATTAGAAGGAACGTGTTGACAGGAGGAGTGGTTCAGCAATGGGACCAGTTGCCTAGAGAGGTTGTGTTTTCCTTCTCTGGAGGTCTTCCAAAAGAAGCTGGACAGCTACCTACTAGGGATGCTTTATCTGAAGACCCTGCTTTGAGCCGGAGGTTGGATCTGATGGCCCATGAGGCCCCTTGCAGCTATAGGATTCTATGATTCTACTCAGAAGTCTCTCTTAGCCCAACCTGTTGGTGCCAGGGATTAGATGTGGGACCTTTTCCATGCAAATGAAATCAATGAGCCACAACCTTTTCTCATCACCTGGATAAAATTGGGCCTGAAATGAAAATGAATTGCTACTGGCCTAATGTGGGCTCAGCCTTGAAAGGGGAGGCCATGCTGAAGGACGAGTGCCCATCATTGGTCCAAGACAAGCAAAGAATAACTAGGAGACTAATCAGGTGGCATTTCCTCCCTTTATTTGCTTAACCGGCTCTCTCCAGTTCTTCACAAAATGAGCAGCTCCATAATCAAAGTTAATGGCTAATTGTATTGTGTTAATTAAACTGGAAATGTCATACAGCAGCTTGAAAGAGACCAGATATTGTATAAACCTTAATCCATCATCTTTATGTGCTCTGGAAACTGGAACAGAGTAGCGAGAATTTTCATCGTTAATTATATTTTTTATTGATTTGTTGATCTTATGGTAGAGGAAAGCGCCCAGGGAAAGTCTAATAACTAAACAAACTCCCAGGATATAGGGGGCAATAAAATGGGCATGATCTCTATTTGGGCTGGATGGTATTTTGTCTATCATATTGATGAGAAAAAGGAAAACAAAACTGCAAGATTGATTGCTACATATGCTATTTAGCATTCTTGTTTCACCCACAAGATGCTTGGTGCTTGTCCCAAAGTGTGTGTACAGAAGATACTTTATAGTCCAGTGATGGAACCCTGACCAGCATCTGATGCCAGGAACAATGGACAAGCTAGGCCTTCTTTTAAACCCACAAAGCACTTCTGATGTCCATCCAGACATAGATCAGTTATGTTCCAACTGTCATGAGAATCCAAGGGCACTTGTTAGTCTGGTAAATCTAAAACATAGCAGTTAGACAAAGGTCTAACTACAAGAAAGGTCTAACACAAAAGTAGTGAACTTCCTTCAGCCTGAGGTCACCACTTTTGTGTTAGAACTTTCCTGTAGTAAGACCTTTGTATAACTTCTATGCTTTAGATTTACCAGACTAACAGGTGCCCTTGGATTCTCATAACAGTTGAGACATAACTGATCTTTGTCTCTGGATGGACAAGTGCTTTGTGGGTTCAAATTCATCTTCAAAGAAGTTTTTGGTGAGTATGGCACATGCATGTAGAGGGTCCTAGGTTCAGTCTTTGAGATCTCTGGGTAAAGATGAGAAACAACCATCATTTTAATCTATTAATCAAACTGCAAGATGACCTAAACAGACTGGAGAGCTAGGTGGCATCTAACAAGGTGTATTTTAACAGGGGTAAATGTAAACTAGAGCCAGTGTGGCACAGTCTTTTGAGTGTTGGGCTATGACTCTGGAGACCAGCATTCGATTCCCAGATTGGCAATGAAACCCACTGGGAGACCTTGGGTAAGTCACACTCTTTAAGCTTCAGGGGAAGGCAGTGGCAAACCTCCTCTGAACAAAGTTTACCAAGAAATCCCCATGGCCTTAGGGTCACCATATGTCAGAAACAACTTGAAGGCATATAATAACATGAAATGTAAGTTATTCTAATGAAAAATCAGATGTGCAAATATAAGATGAGTGACATTTGACTTGACAGTAGTACATGTGGAAGTGATTTAGAGGTCTTAAAAGAGTGCAGTCTGAACATCAATCTGTGGCATGATGCGGTGGCCCAAAATGTCTGTGCAATTCTAGGCTGCATCAACAGGAGCGCAGTGTCTAGACAGAGGGAAGTAGTAGTGCCACTCTGTTCTGCTTTGGTCAGAATTCACCTGGAATACTGTGTCCAACTCTGAGCATCAAAATTAAAAAAGGATATGGAATAGCTGGAATGCATCCAGAGGTGAGTGACCAAGCAGGTCAAAGGTCTGAAAACCAGGCCACATGAGATACTACTTAGGGAGCTGAGTATGTTTAATCTGAAGGAGAAGAGATAGACAGCTGACATGATGGCTACATTTAAATATCAGGGGGACTGTCATACAGTTGATGAAGCAAGCTTGTTTCCTGGTGCTCCAGAGGATAAAAGGTTAAACATTAGGAAGATCTCCTGACAGCAAGAGCTGTTAGCCATGGAGGATCCTACAACTGACTCTTCTTAATTGGAGGTTTTTAAACAGAGATTGGATGCTCACCAGGAGTCTTGAAGAGTTCAAAGAGACCCCAGGGACTATCCAATCTAACCCCATTCTGCTATGCAGGAAGACCCTATCCAAGCCCTCCCTGGGACAAATGGCCATCCAGCCTCTGTTTAAAAACCTCCAAAGAAGAAGGAGACTCCACCACCCTCCAAGGCAGCAGCATATTTCACTGTTGAACTGCTCTTATAATCAGGAAATTCTTCCTAACGTCAGAATCTCTTTTCCTGTAATAGTTTGCATCTCTTGCTCTGTGTCCTGGTCTCTGGAGTAGCAGAAAATAAGCTTGTTCCATCCTCAGTATGACATCCCTTCAAATATTTAAACATGGCTATCATGCCCTCTCTTAACTTTCTCTTCTCCAGGCTATCTCAGGAATCTTTTGTCTGTGAAATCCTGCACTAGCAAGTGTGGGATTAGATGTCTTCTGAGGTCCCTCTAAACTAAACTGTATACTGTATAAGGAGAATAGACCCATTGAACCCATGGTTGAATGATGAGTTGAAATGAAGGTCAGTCCCATGATTCATTGGATCTACTCAGGTTGCATAACAATAAGGCCCAAGTCCTTTGATAACAGTTTGAAACAGCTGTTGCCAGTCTATGCAAAGAAAGCTGGGTAGAGCACCATGGCTCACAGACCTTAGGTGCAATTTTCCCTGCTGCTGCTGTTGATGACAACCATGTCACCAACCTCAGTGGCATTGCTGCCCCACGAACTTCTATGACCTGCTCCTCCTCCTGTTCCCAACATGCCCCATGATCTGAAGATTACTGGAGATGTCTGTAGCCTAACAGATAGACTGGCCTATGAAGCTGGGTGCTAATATGGATCCTGTCCCTGTATACTGATGGCCCATGAACTCCATAGAGACCTGAGATAAATACTTCTACAGCACCTCTCATAGGAAAATAGGAAATGATCCTTCCAGTAAATGAAGCAAGAATCGAGGGTGATGGCAGGAGCAGCCATCTCAGAATTACATTTTTGTTTGGGGGGGGGGGACATCATTGTAAGATGTAACTACAAATTGGAACAACATCATCATAGGCCCGGGACAGATGGTCCCAAAGTGGCGTGCTGCTGGCCATACTAGGGTTAGGGACCACGCACCAACCGTACGGTCCCTAAACCCAGCATGGGACGGCAGCAGCATTGTGGTGGCATCCCCTCCACACGGGCACCACCATCTTGATCTAAGACACACAAAGTGTATACATGTCACTGTGTGTCGCATACATAACTGACATGCCAATGGCGCACTCATGACGTGTGCCATAAAAAGAACCTGGTTTTTTTGGGTTCTTTTCACTCCGGAGGGACTCTGCACAGTTTGACTGCTGCAGTGTCCCTCCAGAGAGAAACAGGCTGCATCCAATCCGGCCTTTTTCAGAGGTATTTACCGGGCCATAGTCACATCTGACAATGCAGTATCTCAGCCATCAATCATTTTGCTCAACCATATGATTAAATGTAGCTTAAATCCAATTTAAGTACAATCTGTTTTTTCCCAAGAAAAAAATAATAATTGTTTTCAGACAGAAGGGAAACAGTTTCATCTTTTAAGCCAGCCTGGCATTGTTGTTCTTATTTATGAGTAACAACACACGTTGAGTCTTGCTTTCCAGCTTTGTTTGAAAAAAGGGAAAGGAAGCCAATGAATCAATCCCATTCCCCTGAGCAGTGCGTTCTTTGGAGGCCGTATGGGACTAGAAAACATTGATCTGTTGGCAGGAGGGGGAATATCATTTCATTAGGTTGCTGCACAGAACATGCATTTTTGCTGACATTTGTGACTGTGTTATGTGAGGACTTTTTGTACAAAGTTCTCAGAACTCGTAGTGGATGCAAACCTTTCCTCTTCCTTACATTGTACTGAGAGGTGCAGCCTGCAAAGTAGGAACCAAAATGCATTAAACACAACACTGGATGCCCTGTGATATCCCTTGACAAAACATACAGGTAGTTACCGTTCTCTGGTTTCTGTCTGGCTTGAGGATGGAACAGTGGCTGCAATCCAGCTTCCCCTCGGTTTAGTATAAATATCCACACAGAGAGATACTCTGTGCAAGCAGAACAGCAACATTGTGCAACACATGCCAATGACTAGGAGCTGTTGAATGATGCACAATGCATAGTGCACAACTGCAAATATTAAGTGGCTCACTATGGCTGCATTTTTACTGCCGAAGTGATGCAGTTTGACACTGCTTTAACTGCTATGGCTTAATGCTATGGAATTCTGGAGTTTGCAGTTTTCTGGGATATTTAGCCTTTTCTGTCAGAGAGCTCTGGTGCCACAGCAAAATACAAATCCCAGGATTTCACAGGATGGGGTCAGGATAGTTAAAGCAGTGTGAACCTGCATCAGTTCTGCAGTGCAGATGTAGCCCAAGACCTTGTTTGAGCAATGTGTAAATCTGCTACCTCTATTAGCTTTGGATCCATGTTTTCCCCATCTGCTTTCATGAGAGGGCTTGATTTGAAAAGCACCTAATACCAATGAGTCGTTTCCTTTCATTTGCAGCAGCCTCTCATTCATGAATGTCAAAGTAGATAGCTTTCTGTACTTCTGCTTGATCAGGAGATGCTGGGAATGTGATCACTTCTCTCCAGCCATGGATGCTGCTTGAAGCGGATGTTTTACACGCTTGCAAATTCTCCCTGTGGCAAGAGAGGGGTCCCTTGCATACCAAGAAGCAATTTCTCCCTATTGCTGTTGCTTCAGTTGTAGCTTGAGACAGAAAAGTAGATTTTTGTGAATGGAATTCTAGAAGGTTTGGGTTGGATGCTGTGATTCTGGCACCAGGCTAAGAGGATGAGCTGGGATGCCCAAGGTTCAAATCTCACCTTAGACACACTTAAAGCTTGAGACAAGCTACTGGCTAGATCCTGTGGGTGTCTTAGATGTATGCTTATTCCTCATGGGTCTTTTTGGCTGGCATCCTGATAGTGACTTATGCATGTGTACGTTCTGCTGCACATGTACTCTTTTGGCTATGGTGCAACATTTGAATTTAGCTGAAGGTTAAGGAAGCAGAGTTGCAGATGTGGTAGCATTGCAGATGTGGCATTGTACACTACACGTGGCAGATGTGCATTGTACATTGCATGTACAGGTATGCCTTATGGATTGCAATGATGCTTTTTCCCTTTGCTGGCACATTCAGTTGCACATTCACGTGTTTGATACGGAATGTCCATATTCGGTTCAATATTGTGGAAGAAGAGTTGAGAATGGACCTCTATTGACCATCAGACATGCAAGTGCGCTTTGCCTGTTGCCCATTGTGCATTTATATGCACACTGTGCATTGTACACTCTGCAGACACATTTGGTTGCCCTTTCCATTGTGCAACATTACACTTCAAAAAATAATGCCATGTTGCACAATTGTTGCACAACTCCACAAACCCATAGTCATTCTCTTTCCCAATTTAATATCCCGAGTTTTATTTTCAGGGGCTACTGAACTTATTCTTCTGGCTTCTGAAATGGTCCTGTGAAGTCCTCATTTACTTCTAAAATATTCATTTTCTTTGCTGTTTGTCCATATCTGTCTAACCCTTTTCTAGCTTTATGGAGACACACAAGCCTTCCTAATTAGTAGCAAAAACATAAGGAAAGAAGTGGCTAATTAGATCCCGGACCTTCCTTCTCAGCATTCTTATTGCAGAATGATCTAATTTTGATGCCACAAAGTTGATCATCACACTACCTATTAAATTAGAGGGGAAAATATTCTGGTTCTTGGAAGAGCATAGATTTCCTCTTGCAACTCATTTGCATGACTGTTTAGTGTTCCCCCAGCTGGTCGAGCATTAATAAAATTATACTCTTTGACATACGGCACATGTTCATCTTTATTTCTAGAAAGAATGAGGTGGTGGCACAACAAGGGAGGGCTTTGTGGGCCCAGGCCTTTCATATCTTCATAAGAGAACCATTTTGTCTCTGTTCTCTGCTGATGAAGGCAAACTCATGGGCTTCTGAATATTGATCTGCATAAATATGGCTGTGGAACCTCTTCAGGCCAGTTGGAAAACAGAGTTCAAAAAAGGAATTGCCCCATATGTCTGCTTGGCTGAAGCCTGTTTTCATCCCACATTGACAAAATTGAATTGGAAGAGACCAAAAGTGCCAGCATGGCTTAGTGGTTTGAGGATTGGACTCTGACTCTGGAAACCAGGGTTTGAATCCTGGCTTGGCCATTGGGAACTGACTGAGTGGCTTTGTTTTCTGCTGCTCCAGAGAATAGGACACAGAGCAAACTATAGGAATAGAAATTCCACCTAAACATTGCTGTTTGACAGTGGAAGGCACTCCCTCAGAGAGTAGCGAAGTCTCCTTCTTTGGAAGTCTTTAAGCAGAGGCTGGATGGCCAACTGTCTGGGGTGCTTTGATGGAGAGTTCCTGCATGGCAGAATGGGGTTGGACTGGATGGTCTCTTCCAACTCTAGGATTCTATGAATCTCTGACTCTGATAACACAAACAACAACAGTTTTAGTATGTAGTATTATTTCTGCAGTGCAGATGCAGCCATTGTTGTACTGATGTTAGAAAGTTGACACACAGATGGTTAATGTAGGAAAATGGTTCACCTGATCATATTAGAGATGTAACAAACAAACAACCCCTTGGCTGGAATCCTGGTGAAGAGTTGTGGTAGTGTAAATTGGTCTTACACCACTGTAAGCCACTTTTTGGCTTGTGGAGGTATTAATTCTATTCTGACTATGCAACAAGCAAAATTCCCCCCCCCCCCCAAAAAAACTCACCTTTCCAGTAGAATTATCAACTCCTAGAGCCTGAAGGGAGCCTAAGGGGACGGTCATGGACAGAAGGGGCCCATCATAAAATTAAAAAATATAGCCATTTAAGATTTATAGTTTATATCAGAATCCTATCATTGAATCATAGATTCCTGGAGTTGGAAGATACCCCAAGGGCCGTCCAGCCCAAACCCCTGCCAAATTCTTCTTCCTTAATTTATGTCATTACAACATGTCTAATTAGAGATATCTTATCCATTTATCTTAAGAGTATACACTCTTGGCTGTCTTATATCATCTATGTCTAAACACTTTGACGTGATTGTTAAGCAAAGTTATCATTATATCATGTATGTTTTTTAATGATGCATGCTTTTGTTGATAGAATCACAGAACCACAGAGTTGTAAGAGATGCCAAGGGCCATCCAGTCCAGCCCCATTCTGCCATGCAGGAACTCTCAATCAAAGCATCCCTGACAAAGCATCCCTCTGCTTAAAGACCTCCAAAGAAGGAGACTCCTTCGGGTTGTGAGCCTTTATGTAATTTCCGACTTATGCTGACCCTGTGGCAAATCTATCACAAGGTTTTCTGCAGCTGAGAGGATGTGCTTCACCCAGTGAGTTTCAACAGCCAAGTGGGGAATCAAACCACATTTTCCAGGGTCCTAGGATAGGTTCCCCTTAGGGTCACCATAAGTCAGAAGCAACTTGAAGGCACACAACAACAACAACAACAACAACAACTACTACTACTACTACTACTACATCAACAATTCCTACGTTCAAACAACTGCAACATGCTAGCTGTCAGATATATGCTTTAACCTGCTTTTATTTTATTTTTTTCTGATTGTTTAATTGTGTTTTAACTTTAGTTTCTTGTGAAATTTTAACTTTTTTTTGCTAAAGGTTGTGCTTTATAAAAAGAAATTATTTTCCCCTGTCATTCAAAAAGACCACTCCTTTTAAAAATCTATCTATCTATCTATCTATCTATCTATCTATCTATCCCTATGTCTATATTTCATTGTACTCCACCTTAAATGCCAATATGGGGAAAAAGCAGAATAGAAATAGTACTAATACTAATAATATATTATTGTTGTTCTTATTTAGGTTAATTTGTCAAAACTACATCTCTACAGGGCTGAATTTCTCCTTGCTTCTCTCTCCCTTGTATTTGCTTTATTGACTCCTGAGTGCTGAATGCTAATGATGTCTTTCATATCATCCTTTACTGGGCATAATAATAATCCTCAAAAAACACGCAACCCTGCCCAGCAATAGAAATGCCACAAAGGTGGGTGACTGCAGTGTCTCACCTGGCATTTATTTAATCATGGATGGCTTCTCTCTGGAGAAGCTCTGGGGATGATGATTTGTTAAAGGTAAGGCGGGGGGGGGGGGGGATGACATTTAATATAATGTCATTAAATGAGATCTCCTGAACCACAGAAAAGGAAGTCAAAAGCAACAGCAGCAGCCACAATAACAACACAACGCAGAGCTCTTGATTGTGCAGCAAGTCTGGGATCTTTACGGTCTTCTGACTCAGGCGTTTGTCTCCAGGAATTGCTCTGGATCCTTTTAAATTGCAGGATGCAAGTTTTAGGTGAAATGTCAGGAATAATTTCTTTTGAGAAGCATAGCCTGGCAAGTGTGTGTGTGTGTGTGTGTGTGTCACAGGGAAATAGAGGGAATGCAAGCAATTGGTGCTCTTCGGGCATCTCCACAATTATGGGATAGATTGATGGATATATGCAGTATATTAGACCTGCTACACTGCAGAAATAAAGCAGTTTCACATAGCTTTAACTTTCACGGCTCCATCCTATTGAATTTTGGGATTTGCAGTTTCGTGAGGCCTCTCCTGTCAGAGGCCTCTGCTGGCTCATCAAACTACACATCCCAAACATCTGTAAGATAGAGTCGTGTAAGTTAAAGTGGTGACAGACTGCTTTATTTCTGCAGTGTGGACACATCCTTTGACAAAGAGCTGCTGCACACTGTGGAATTAATTCAGTTTGACACCACTTTACCAGTCATGGCTCCATCCTATGGCATACTAGGATTCGTAGTTCATTGTGGCACCAGAGCTCTCTCTCACAAGGAAGGTGAAATATCTCACAAAACTACAAATCTCAGAATTCCATAGCATTGAGCCATCAGAGTTAAAGAGGTGTCAAACTGCATCAATTCTGCAGTGTAGATGTAGGCCAGGTGTGTTACAGAGAGGTCTGCAAAGCTTATAGGAGGAATTTCTTTTGGAACTTGGACTCTTGAGTCACAAATTTTGGCTGCGATTGAGCAAACATACTAACAGAGTGCAAGCCTCCTACAGCAACTTTACTCCACTTTCCGTTGGATGGAGCTGTTCTCCTAGGTGCCATTCAGCCGTTTCACACTGGATTGCCTAAACCAGTTGTTAGAAATTGTTTTGTTCACTGAGCCACTTCTTGGTGGGGGCAGAAGAGGGAACATTCCTCTGTGGCCTCCTTCTCTGACCAATGCATGCTTTTATTCCTTCCCAGCTAACCTCTCTGGTTCGGTTTCCATATTCCGCTCTCTTCTATCGGATATCTAATTTGCATATTGTGCAAATTATTATAATTATGCATATTATTAATTTCCATTATACTTATGCAATTTCAATACATTAATCATTGCTCTTTTTTTACCATTATGTACCTCAGTACCAGGACCAAGCTTTGAGCTCTTTTTTACACTCATCTGTTCATATTTGCAACTTTGACTATTGCAGATTTAATAATAATAATAATAATAATAATAATAATAATAATAATAATAATAATAAT
>NC_056522.1:380160769-380212806 GCF_019175285.1 Sceloporus undulatus
TTTATTTATATACTGCCCTTCCTATGATCCTATGATTATTCACTGATTTTATTAATATGTTCTCTCTAGGAATATCTAGGTCCCCCAGCGCATCTCTATGGTCAACTTTAACCAAAAGTCACACCCAAGGACCTAGAGATTCGTAGAGAGAACACTCCACTGGGCATTTGTAGCTCCTCCAGTGCAATTCTATGGTCGATATCTGGCAGATGTTGACCACAGAATTGCACTAGAGATTTCTTGAGAGATGTTCTCTCAGGTAAGAACACAGTGTTTTTGTTATTTGCAGTTGTTCCACATTTATGGGGGTCCTGTGCCCCAACCCCTGCGAATGTGAAGGGATGCGTGTACTTTGCTTCCCCACTAACTGGTGTGAAGAAAGGGAGGCTTCCAAGCAGCCCTAGAGAGGAAAGCCTTTATTCTCTGGGGGCCATTTGGAAGCAAAGTTCCACCTTAGGCTCATGTTGCTGACACAATCACCACACAATGCAAGGCCATCTCTGCTTGCCTCCTTTCCTTTCCTGACTTCTGGGCTTTTTGGGAAAGGGGAGAAGAAATGAAAGAATAAGGTGCTAATGCTACATCTGTGCAGTAGCAACCAGACCCTGCAGGACACAATGGCCTGGTTCAGCCTGCAGCAAAGTTGGCCCAGCCAGCCGGGACATTATTTAGTTCCTTCAATCTGGGATTTACTAGGTTTTCCGGGACAAATGGCAACCCTATCTCTGGCAGCAACAGCCAGCCAAAAGAAAGCTAATGAAGCGTAGAAAGGGAGACAGACAGTCTTCCTCAGGGAAAGAAGGTCAGGCAGGACAGAAGAAAGGAGGGCGAGGAAGGGAGGGATGGAGAGTTGTCCTTATCTAGAGAGTACCCAGCCCTGATCCCTCTTCTCCCCTCTGCTGCAGGCAAATGTGCATCCATGTGCATTTATCCACTGATCAATCATGCAAGAAATGAAAATGTTGGGTTAACACATACACATTTTTGGTTGAGGGGGGGGGGAATATACATAGGCAGAACTGGTTGCTAATTATTTTGAATGAAACCCCTGCTGTTCTCTCTTTCCTGCTTCCTCCCAGGAGATACTGAGTGGATTTTGGGTACATGTCTTTTTTGAGGGACTTGGGGCTGACCTAAGGTTCAAGGAAGAAATTGTGGATGCTCCCATGAGAGCTTCTTGGAAGTGAATTTGGCAGAAAGTCTGGTGCATGCCATTGTGGGCAGCGGCCAGGGATTCGGATCAGCTTTCAGAAGGGATGAAACTGTGCAAAGTAGGTTTTTGACCCCTTCTGCTGCTGAAAAATCTTATAGAAAAGAAAGCGGCTTGAAAAGCTATTTTGCTAATTTTTTTTAAATCTTACTCGTGTTTTATGGCTTCTTAGAAAGCTGTTGGCAGCAGTGCTGCCTTCTTTTCTATTTCTGACTTTAAATCCCTTCTCAAAATTAGGGATGCAGATCTTCATTTGACTCCTTCTTGAATGCTAAAAGAACCGATTTGAAAAAGTTTCTATTCACTGGAAATGGTTTTGAGAGTTTCCTGTATTTTTCTATCAATTTTTTTTAAACATTTTGGGACATTTTTGTAAAATATTCATTTGAACCCCCCCCCCCCCAGCAATAAAATTGTACAAAATGCTGGGTTTCTGTTTATGTTGTTTCAAAAGGAACAGCTTTTGTCGGATGGAGAAGTCAGAAGCAGCCTTCTATCACTGATGAACCACAATTTCTTTTGGGAAGGAGCCTGTCCTTTCACTTTCCAAATGCAGAAGCCAAGAATGCGGGGATAGGTAGTCCTAGATCCAAAACACACTGCAGAAACAATACAGTTTGAGACCACTTTAATGCTAGGAAATCCAGGTAATTCTAGTTTATTGTAGCACTAGAGCTCTCTGACAGAGAAGATTAAATGTCTCACGAAACTACAGTTTCCAGAAAACCCTAGTCTGAACCCAGGGCAATTAAAGCAGCCTCAAACTCGATTGTTTCTTCATTGTGTTTTGGATTTTAGTTCTGGCCCCGATTGAAAGTATGTTCCACTATTAATTTATTACCCAAATTGCAGGGGAACCCAGGAGGGCACCAACAAAATGTATTCAAGGAGGAAATTAATTTAGTTCAATTGGAAACAGTGAGAGGAATGTGTTAACAATAGCTGGGATCTTGCCTATGTATAACAGGTCCAAGAACTAGAACTTTCAGAGTGCAAAGTACAAAGAGTGCAAAGTACAAAGAGGGCAGTTGCAATCCAGCTTCAATTGGTCTTGGATGAAACTGATTTTCTGGACCCATTTCAAACCGGGTTCCGAGCAGGCTATGGAGTTGAGACTGCCATGGTCGCCCTGGTCGATGATCTCCGTCTGGGCATGGACAGGGGTAGCGTGTCCCTGTTAGTGCTCTTAGACATCACAGCGGCTTTCGATACCATTGACCATGGTATCCTTCTGGAACGCCTGGGAGAGTTGGGAATCGGGGGCACTGCGCGCCAGTGGTTCCGTTCCTACCTCTCGGGTAGTCCAGATGGTGCAGCTGGGGGACTGTCATTCCGATAAGAGGGCCCTTACATCTGGCGTCCCTCGAGGAGCCATTCTGTCCCTCATGCTATTTAACATTTATATGAAACCGCTGGGAGAGATCATCCGGAGACATGGGGCGCGGTGTTATCAGTACGCTGATGACACTCAAATATGTTTCTCTGTGTCTCCGACTGATGCAGTGACCAGGGATGGCATCTCTCCTCTAGACGCCTGTCTGGACTCGGTAATGGGCTGGATGAGAGAAAACAGACTCAGTTTGAATCCAGAGAAAACGGAAGTACTTGTGATAGGTTCCCCGGGCCCAGGGAAGGATATTTGTCCACCTGTCCTGAACGGGGTCACGCTCCCCTTGAAGGACTCCGTCCGCAGTCTGAGGGTGCTCCTGAATTCGTAGCTCCACCTTACATCTCAGGTGAATGTGACGGTCAGGAGCACCTGCTATCAGCTTCGGCTGATACGCCAGCTGCGACCTTACCTGGGCCGGGGGGACCTTGAAACAGTGGTACATGCTCTGGTAACCTCTCGGCTGGACTTCTGTAATGCGCTCTACATGGGGCAACCCTTGTACCAAACTCAGAAGCTACAATTGGTTCAGAACATGGCAGCAAGACTGGTCACTGGATCCTCCAGGGCCAGTCATATACCACCTGTCCTTAAAGATCTACATTGGCTGCCCATTCGCTTCCGAGCGCAATACAAGGTGTTGGTTATTACCTATAAAGCCCTAAATGGCTTGGGCCCAGGGTACTTGGAGGACCGCCTCTCTCCATATAATCCGCCCCACACACTCACATCGGCTGGGAAGCAATTATTGTGTGTTCCAGATGCTAATTATTCAGCAACATCACAGAGGGCCTTTTCCACCTCGGCCCCACAGCTCTGGAACTCGCTTCCCAGCGAGCTCCACTCAGCCACCTCCCTCGACCTATTTAAGAAGGGGTTAAAAACCTTCTTGTTCCAGCAAGCTTTTCCCTAGTGTCCCTAATTGTAACTTCTGCTCTCCCTTCACTGCTGTTGTATTTTTGTGCTAGCTTGGATGTTGTAGATTGTAGTTTTTTAACGTATTTTATTGCTGTTTGTAATGCATTCCATGATTGTAACCCGCCTTGATCTATGGAAAGGTGGGCTATAAATAAAGATTTTATTTTATTTATTTATTAACATAGAAGAAAATCACCATTCACACAATAGCATTCACACACACACACACACACACACACACACGAAATAATGAAATTAAAGGTAGTGGCTTGTAGCAAGGTTATGGTAAAACAATACTTTACCAGTACAGATGCGGAGCTCCAATCAGGGGATGATGGGAGTGACAGTGGCTCAACCAGGTTGCCTGAAACATGAGGGGAGGGTGGCCTGCCCATTTTGAGGGGTCAGTGTGAAATACAGCAGGATTCATGCCTGAAATCGAAGGCTTTCATGGCTGACATCCATAGTTTTTTGTGGCTTTTTCGGGCTCTGTGGCCATGTTCTAGAAGAGTTTCTTCCTGACATTTTGCCAGCATTCTCTGCAGATGCCAGCCACAGATGCTGGTGAAACGTCAGGAAGAAACTCTTCTAGAACATGGCCACATAGCTATTAACGCCTGAGTTCAAACTGTGTGTGTCAATGCCAATACACCGTTTTTGTAGACTCTTGAGACAGTTGGGCAGATTTTCCAAGAATCGCAGGAGCAGTGGGATTCCCACCCGGTTGATGGTTTTAACTTCAGAGTTACAAAAGGAATGTTTTTGGTTGATGGCAGTGACACTGATTGAATCAAACAGAAATAACATCAGGATAACCTCAGGGGGCTTAGAAAAGGATGGCACTTAGGAAAGTGTTACGGGGGCTAGCAGAAAGATTGTCTTAATGTTTTAGGCTGACAAAGCTTTGTGACCTTCCAGAGGAAATGCACACAGCAGGGGGTGGGAAGCAGCAATATTCACAGCCACAAAGTTACAGGGCTCCTTTCCACATGTCCTCAGGTCTGTGGCCAGGCATCAGAAGCTCACTTAAAGGTCATCATGACCTTTCCAGGTTAATGCTTATGGCCCCTCTCTAACTGCTAGCCTTATAGAATATAAGAAAATATTTGTACTCAAAAATAACTCAGGGTGTGCAGGCTGTGCTAACAAACGGAAAGAAATGATCCTCGTTCCCTACTTCTGCCTTTCTCCCTCCTTTCTCTTTAGTCGACAATGACTTGCTCCATAGTCTTTGCATTACCAGTGAGTAATCCAGCGGTCAGACCCTTAAGGAACAGTGGTTTTGAGTCTTAGATGCATAAAGAGAAACCAGGATTGGTCCCTTTGTGCCGACTGCTTAATTTTATTGTCCCCATTAAAGTGCTTTGCTTGGGTAATGAGCAAGATAATACATTTCCGGCGGTATATGCAATAAAAAAGGAATAATAATGAAAAGTTGTTGGGTTTATTTTTCTTAAATTAAAACCAAAATATGTTGAGTTAAAATTAAAAAATGGAAAGTTTCCTTCAGGGGGTTCTTGGAGATTAATAAAACAGGGATAGATGTGCCCTCATCCGTTAATTCTTTGTAGTCACAGGAGATCTAGGTTAACATACAGAATTTCCCATCCTTGCAAAGGCTTCTCCATTCAGTTCAGTGAAGGAGCCAGACCCAGGTGTCTGTGGTGCATATTGGATAGAAAATTGCCTGAAAATCAGCCCCAAAATACAAAATGAGGTGTTCAAGGCATTGGGGGGCTGCAAGAATGGCAAAAGTGGGATTCACTGGCCAGCTGTGGCTCACGGACTGCACTGTCCCCATCTATGCATTAAACTAGGATAATGCTGATGCTGCTGGTCCTGGATTCAAATCTACAGGTATAAGGAATTTGTTGTCGAGTGTCTTCAAGTTGTTTCCGACTTCTGGCATCCCTAAGGAAACCTGGTGACACAATACAGTCGGCCCTCCTTATACGCGGATTTGCCATGCATGGATTTGAGCATACGCACATGGCAAATCTGGGGAAATTGTCCCCAATGGAGGCACGCGTGTACACGCTCCGCCATTGGGGACTAAAGTCCCTCTCCTCCTTCCCTCTCTCCCTCCCTCCCACCTATCTACCTACCTATCTATCTACCTACACTCCCTCCCTCCCCCTTCCCCTTCCTGCTTACCTGCTCCATCATCGCGCCGCCAGCTCCTCCTCACCGCTGCCTCCTCCGTCACTGTGGGAAAGGCCTGGTACTGCTCATGAAAGCCAAGAGGCCTCCAGGCTGTCCCCGGCCCTTCTTCTGCGGTGGCGGCAAGGACGATGAAGCTTGCCCTCGTCCTCCTCGCCACCGCTGCCTCGGAAGAAGGGCTGGGAGTAGCTTGGAGGCCTCTTGGCCCCCAAGCTGCCCCTGGCCTTTTAAGACCAGCGGCAGGAGCAAGGAGGACAAAGCCAGGCCTCATCCTCTTCCTCCCCCCCCCCCCTGCAGAAGAAGGGCCAGGGACAGCCTGGAGGCCTCTTGGCTTCCATGAGCAGCACCCGGCCTTTCCCGCGGTGACGGAGGGGAGGAGGGCAGGAGAGGGACAAAAGGGACTTGAGCATACGCGGATTTTGGCATATGCAGGGGGGGGGTCCAGAACAGATCCCCTGCGTATACCAAGGGCCCACTGTAGTTAAATGCCAGTACTGCAGCCACAAGGTTGTGAGTTCAATCCCAGGCAGGGCTACAGGTTGACTCAGCCTTCTATTCTTTTCTGCTGGGTAAAATGAGTACCCAGCTTGAGGGCATGCTATTGCTATTGCTAAAGCAACCATATCATAGGGCTTTATTGGCAAGTTTTTTTCAGAGGGGGCTTGACTTTGCTGCCCTCTGTGGCTGAGAGAGTGTGACCTGCCCAAGATCACCCAGTGGGTTTCCATGGCTGAGCCAAGACTTGAACCCTGGTCTCCCAGTGTCTCAGTCCAATGCTCAGTCCATCACAGCATGCAGGAATGCTTGTGTATGTTCTTGCTCTCAAGGTGAAGGTTGCCTAAAACATGTCAGCACTGTCAGGTCAGTAGATGGTCAACTGCAACTTCTTGCATTTCAGGAGGGGGGTTTTATTTAAAAACTGGAAAAAATCACCTCAACTTTTTTTGTAGAAAGAGGGGGAAAGGCTTTGTCCAGAAAACAGTGGCTTTTTTATAGAACATAGTTGGGAACAATTTTTTCCCAAATGGGTGTGTTTGTTTTGTTTTATTTTTTGCACAACACACACATATTGTGTGTGTGTGTGTGTGTTGCACAAAAGTCCCAAAGTGTGAAAAATCATTTTAAAAAATACACATAATCTCTTACATTCTCTCCCATAGGGGATGATGGGAGTGGCAGTTTATGGAATTCTTTGTTCTGCCTTTGAGAAGAATAGATGGCCGTCTGTCGGGGATACTTTGATTGAGATTTCCTGCATGGCAGAAGGGGGTTGGACTGGATGGCCCTTGCAGTCTCTTCCAACTGTGTGATTCTATGACTCTAAGAACAAAATAAGTGAAGATGTGCTTCCCTGAATCTTGATGTCATTTTTGTACCCACTACATCCATGTTCCCATGAACTCTAACCTGGTTGGTTGCATTGTTGTTCTTATAGCTGTTGGACTCTTGCCATTGTGGGTGGCTTGCTTGGAGCTTCAAACTGTCAAACCCCACTCTCTCCAGGATTAATTGGCTTGCTCCCTGACAGCCTTTATGCATGTCATCTAAGCTGGCAGAGGTTTTGCAATGGGCAGAGAGCTTTTGGCTTGGAGAGACCTGGAATGTATCCAGTGTCCAGGTAGTAGAGAGACATCAGGAGATGTCTCCCCATGGAGACCTGCTGGACAGCCTCCTAGGGACATTTGGCTCTTGGTTGGAAACAGGGATGTGGATCGGATGAGCTGCATCCAGCAACACTATTGGCTGGCATCCTGTTAGTGACTTATGCATGTCTCATATAAGTTCCCTGATGCATACACAATAATGCATATACAATCAGCACAATTGTGTCTTTGATTTATGCAGATTCAATTATTTGTAGATTTGATTAATATGTTTTCTCTAGGAATCTCTAGGTCCTTCAGAGCAACTGTTGTGGTCAACTTCCATTGGAAGAGATTCCTAGACATAACTCTTCTCTAGGCATTTTTTAGTTCTCCAGTGCAATTCTTGTCCATAGAGTTGTGCTGGAGGAACAAGAGACTCCTAAAATGATGTTCTCTCAGTTTTTTTTTAAAGTTTTTTTTAATTACTATTTGCATTAGTGTTCTACCTTCATGAACATCCTGCACTCTAACCCCAGTGAACAGTTCACTGTAGTTGTGTACTTTTTGGACAAGGTGTACCACTTCTAGTCTCTTAAAGCTCCCCTACAAACATAGCTGAATGTTTTTCTGTGGTGCACTCAGCTCAGTGTTGCAGAGGCAGAGTTACCCCTTGCGGTGCCATTGCATTTCTTTTGCCATTTCACATGCGACCATGCATTGTGCTTTGCAGTTGCACGTTTCACTATATATATATATATATATATATAATTTTTATACCACTATTCCTTGGAGATCATAGCGGTGTACAGAAAATATAAAAACAGTGTAAAACAACAAGGCCCCTCCAACCTTGTTTGTGCCATGTTGCAGTTCACTAATGCACAGCCCTGATGTAACTGGTTGAGTGTAAAGTGACACTCCATTTACTTGATGTAGGTTTTGGGTCCATTCTTTTATTTTTAGAACCTCTCTCTTCAAGTGGTATGTTCATGGGTCATTACAAAACGGTGGTGGGTTTCTAGTCCTCATGGTACTGTAGAGAAATCCGGCAATCTCTGGGTGGGGAATGACTTGTTTTCCACTTGCCTTTCCTTGGGGATCGTGGGCTATCTCTGATGATCCTGATGTGTGCAACTGGCAGGGGGCCGCCTATCTTCCTCACAACTATGTCCCAGGCTCCCATGCCCATGAGGTTCAGCTCTTTTGCATTAGTGTTCATCTTCATGTTCATGCAAATGATTAGATACACCCTTGTACCAGTTCTCTCTTGCACCAGGCTTTTGCTGATGAATTTTCCTTCTGGTTTCCTTTACAGCCCCACCCACAGTGAGGATTATCCACTCAGGCCTGGCCTGCAACATTGAGGAGGAGCGATACTCTGAGCGAGTGTACACTATTCGTGAAGGGGAAACGCTGGAGCTAACGTGCTTGGTGACGGGCCACCCTCGGCCACAGGTGAGCTGGTTGCTGTGATGTGCCATTTGGGCATGACCTGGCCATCTTCGCCAAAGGACCCTGTTCCCTGTCTCAATAAAAAACCACAGCCTGTGATCATGGCAGCAATGTTCTTCTTCTGGAATTTCTCAGAACGTGCATCTGTATCATGTACACTATGATAATCATGGTCATTGTTAATGATACATATTCATGGGTAGCCATGTTGGCCACATAGCAAAGTACAATAATATCCAAAATGCACAAAGCAGTGATACCTTTAATTGGCTAACTAGAATGCACAGAATACATGATGCAAGCTTTTGAAGCGCCACTGGCTTCATCATCAGGCAAAAGTGTTAAGAAACATACAGGAGGGGAAAAAATTACAAAATGACAGTGTTAGCCACAGCTTTGCATTTTCTCAAGGAGTTGTTGGTGGGTTTGGAGGGATTTCTATGCAGGTGGGTCCCTCCTCCCTCTGGTCATGTGGCCCTGGGAACAAAACATCCCAGAGACCAGGAGATAAAATTTGAATTCCATTAGCAATGCACAAAGGCTACTTCTTCAGAGATTGCATAAATCTCCATCCTTTGTGAGGTCACAGCTCCTTTTGTCAGTCTCAGATCACTGAATCTCTTAAGAGAAGCCTCTATGCTTTTGTATTAGGAAAATTGCAAAATTGCATTTTAATTCCAGCAATTGGAATGGAGGAAGACCCTTGGTTTGCAGCCACACCCTCTTTAGCCATGCATTTCTTGCAGATTGTATTTTAAGAGGGTTATTTATAGCTGTGCTTAAATAGCCTCTCATTTTACCTCTGGGAGAGAGTTTGGGTTTGTGATAAATGCAGAAGCCTGCCTCTGTCCTGGGGACCTGGAGCTCTTTCTTCTCAATGCTTCCCAAAGTCTGGATCCCCAGGTTTTTGGATTTCACCTCCCAGAGGCCTCAGCCATCTTGGCCAATCATCTGGTATTTTGGTAAGTGAAGTCCCAAACACCTGAAAGGCCAGGGTTTGGGAGTCACTGTAGCTTTTGTTCTGGCTTTGGTATTCCTATTTTGTCCTCTGAAGATGAACTCTCAAGAGGCAGGGGGGCATGGCACATCATTTGGGAAGAAAAAGGCAAGGGAGGAATCTAATTAATCAACTAAACAAAGGAATACATCCCTGTGAAAATAGAAGTCTGGTGACTTTAGGATGCTGCATGTTGCTACAATATGTCTCCCAGTACAACCAAACAAAGCCCACCTTTTCTGTCTGTTACCTCCTGCCCAGCCAAAGATATCAATTTCCATGTTGGTGGAAGGTGTCGGAGCAGCAAACATGTGTCCAGTTGTTTCCCTTTAGGCATTTTCAGGGGCTTCCCAGCGGACTTTAAGAGGTCCCTGAAGATGATGTCCTTGCACCATGTCCACCTACAGGAAAATAGTCTGTATAAATCTCCCTTCTCTCCACCAAGACAGACATCTTGGGGGAAGGGCTGCCAAGGCAGATGTGGAGAGGCTGATCCAGAGGAGGGTGACCAAAATGGTGCAAGATCTGGAAACCACCCTAAACCTCTGAGGAGTGGCTGGGGGAGATGGATATGTTTAGCCTGGAAAAGAGGAGGTTAAGAGAGGACATGATAACCAAGTTTAAATATTTGAAGAACTATCATATTGAGGATGGAGCATGCTTGTTTTCTGAAGCTCCAAAAATAGGGCATAGAGTAAAGGATTCAAGTTATAATTCCACCTAAGCCTTAGTAAGAACTTTTTTATGGTAAGAAATGTTCAACAATGGAAGATGCAGCCTCAGAGGGTGGGGTCTCCTTCATTGGAAGTTTTCAAACAGAGGTGGATGGGCATCTGTCACAGGGAGGGTTTGGGTTTTGTCTTCCTGCATGACTGGATGGATGGCATGGTCTTTGTGTTCTCTTCCAGCTATATGAGTCTATGGTTCCATTGAAAAGGTGAGCTTTCGGGTGGGACTTTGGTAGTTGCATGGTCAGAACAGACTCAAGACCTCTACAACAACCAAAAATTGGGCTATGGTGGGTGTAAGACCAATGTATGCATTGTAACTGATCCACAGAAGTCCAACCAAGGTTTTCCACATCTCTAACATGGTTAGGTGAACCATCCTCCTGCATTAACAATCTGTGTGTCCACTTTCTATCATTGATACAACCATGGCAGAAAAGAGTGTGTGACTCTAGCAGTTCTCCTGCTTTTTCTGCAGTGTATGTTGTTGTTATTGAGATCAGTGGTACAATACCAATTGGTGTGTCAGAGGAAAGAAAGGGTACAAGTTATCTGGAGATGCTTTCAAATGTCATGTACCACACTAAAGTCTGGGAATGGAGCAAAATGCAGGGCAAGCCAGAGGAACAATTAAGCAAGGATGATATTCTATGGCCCTGGAGGTTTGGTCCCTTGATCACCACTAAACCACTAGGAATCTGGTGGTGATTTGCAGACTAACGCTTTGATTGTGTCACCACAAATCTTAAGCCTGCCAGCGGGGCCAGGGTTTTTCTCATTTGGATGCATTCCCCACAGAGTTGTGCCTCCTTCCAAACATCTCACAACAATAATAAGTTATCAAGAGACGGCTGCAGTAAAGCAGTCTAGGATCAATTCATTTCCAGACATAATTCAGCAGTTCCAACAGACCATTCATTTCCATTCATTTCAATTACATTAACACTGTAACATTTCGAATCTCCTGCAAAACAGACAGTACCCATCATAATAAGACAACAGATGCCAGAGTCGGATACAATCAAAACCTCCAGTACAGGGAGATATTAATCATGCAACAGGATCAGCAGCAAGTGCTTCACAAATGCCAAATTCAGGAAACGGCAGCCAAATTTAGGAGGGTGACCAGCATGAAAACTGCTCAGCAATGCGATGTGTCTGGGACTGCATCTACACTACAGAATTAATGCAGTTTGATACTGCTTTAACCTCTGTGGCTCAATACTGTGGAATTGTTGGATTTGTAGTTTTGTGAGATATTTAGTCTTCCCTGTCAGAGAGCTCTGGTGCTCCCACCAAACTACAAATCCCATGATTGCATAGCATGGAGCCATGGCATTTAAAGCAGTGTCAAACTGCATTAATTCTACACTACAGCATGGATGCAGCCTGGCACTGACATGAGGGCTTAACGTGAGAATGGGAATAGTGAATCTTTGCAGGGTTTTAATGACATCAAGAGTGCCATACTTAAGAGTTTATCACATGGGAGGAATTCCTCTTAATTTCAAATGAAAAGAAAGTGGGGCCAGAACGCATTCACGTGCATGCGCTAGATCAGCGAATTTACAAGAATTCTAATTGCGTTCGAACTGACTTCCCATTGCCCGTAAATAGCTTGCCATTGCCCGAATTTGCGTGTGATCAGCTCTTGCGCAATAACGTGAAACTCCATGATTGCGCTCGGACTGACTTCCTATTACCCGAATTTGCATGTAGGAGTCTATCACGCAGTAACGTTAAACCCCATGATTGCGTTTGGATTGCCATTGGATTATACTTCCAATTTCCCTTGTCTGATTAACTCCCTACTTTTGGTGATAAGTTTCAGTGCCACTGGATAGTTTCTTTAATTTTCACAGCAAAATCTGGACTCATCCTGCCTCTCGTGTGAGAGGCAACCAGCCCAAATCCAATGGGATCTGGAGGGGAGATTTTGCAACATTTCTAGGAGAGCCTACAGTTTCAGATATTTGCAATGAAAGGATCAATAGTCAAAAGTCATCATGAGGAATCCAGTCCAGATTGGAACCACAGAAGGGGACAGAAAGTTAAATCTGCTTCCTCTCTATGCTAGGATATGTCTGAAATTGCATAGGCAACTTTGTGGTGGTGGTTGTTGTGTGCTTCAAGTCATTTCTGATTTATGGTGACTCTAAGAGAAACCTACCTTGGGGTTTTCTTGGCAAGATTTCTTATGAGGGGGTTTGCTGTTGCCATCCCCTGAGGCTGAGAGAGTGTGACTTGTCCAAGGTCACCCATTGGGTTTGCATGACAGAGCAAGGATTCAAACCCTGGTCTCCAGAGTCCTTGCCCAGGGCTTAAACCACTACACCACTCTGGCTTTCCTAGGCAATGTGTTGTTGTTGTTGTTGTGTGCCTTCAAGTCATTTCCTACTTGTGGCGACCATAAGGCAAACCTATCATGGGGTTTTCTTGGCAAGATTTGTTCAGAGGGGGTTTGCTGTTGTTTAGCCCTGAGGCTGAGAGCATGTGACTTGCCCAAAGTTTCGTGGCTGAGCTGGGAATCGAACCCTGGTCTCCAGAGTCCTAGTCCAGTGCTTCAAGCATCACACCACACTGGCTCTCATCACTGGCAACTTACCTAGCAATAAAGTAGTGGGGATCAAAGATGATGGGTTATAAAGTTGGTATTGCTAGATCATGGTGGTTTCATAGCAGGTGCTGAGATGAGGCTGGAAGAGAAGCGAGCAAGAGCCAAGCCTGTCCAGGTTGCGTCTGAAAAGGATTCCATTGTAATGACGAAACAAAAGTGTCTGTATGGAAAAGTGTGGAAAAATGTGTTTGTTAATTATAACAAAAATTAAGCCTGCCTGAAGTGTAAAACTGTATTAATTGGACAATGGTAACATGTACTGGTCAAGTCAGTTCTGACAATGGAAGTCACTGGTCTGGATCTCTGGTTTCTTAATAAAGGTTTTCTGAGTTTTAAGTACCAGAGCTTGATTTTCTGAACTTGGCATCCTCCGGGATTTGACAGGGTCACGGTTTAGATGAAATCTCTGACACTTCTTGTCGTTTTTCTTGTTGTTATTGCCTTCAATTTGATTCTGGCTTATAGTGACCCTTTCCTTGCCAATTCCCTCCCATGGGAAGCTAGAAAAAGACTTTCCAGCTGAGTGTTAACTGTCTGTTGCAGAAGCACTGTTAATGGGGTTTTTAAAATATTATTATTCTATTTCATCAGCCTTTTAAAAACTGCTTTAATGTTTTGATATCATAGAATGGTAGAGCTGGAAGAAATCCTTGTCATGTAGGAATACACTATTCAGGCTCTCCCAGCAGATCATTGTTGCTTTTCAACTTTTACTTCATGTGTA
The DNA here is from genome assembly GCF_019175285.1 of Sceloporus undulatus. Taxonomy (NCBI): domain Eukaryota; kingdom Metazoa; phylum Chordata; class Lepidosauria; order Squamata; family Phrynosomatidae; genus Sceloporus; species Sceloporus undulatus. The sequence continues at coordinate 380,174,549 of NC_056522.1, forward strand.
GATTTGAACTGTATTTTGTTGTAACTCAAATTGTGAGACACCTTGGGTTCCCATAGAGGTGGAATACAAATGAACTAAGCAGAGAAACCAAGGTAAACCAAGATCACTCCTCTTCGGTCCTCAGTCCTCCTCCCATTATGAGATGGGACCCCTGAAGATCATCTAGCTGCCACCACCCATTGATTTCATTATTATTTATTGACATTATCAAAGCAAATACAGTGGACCCTTGTCATACGCTGGGCTTTGGTTCCAAGATTTCCCATGGATAACAAAATCCATGGATGCTCAAGTCCCATTAACTATAATGACATAGCAAAATGGTGTCCCTTATAAAAATGGAAAATCAAGGTTTGATATTTGAAATGTATACTTTTTTTGAACATTTTCTAACCACGGATGCTTGGATCCATGCATAAAAAATCCATGTGTAAGAAGGGCCGACTGTATACATGTTTTTTTCTCTTTATGTTCAGCCCAAATAATTTTTGTGGCTTCCTGATCTTATTCCATTTATATAGCATTGCAAATCTTGCTTGTTTCATCTCAGTTAACATGTTTGTTTTAGATCCATATCTCATATCTCTGTTTGTTATCCTATAATATTTTTACAAATGAAATAACCTATATACAAAACATAGTTCTTTTATGACGTTCCTTGTTATTATCAACTTTTTGCCTCATCTCGTTTATGTTGCTTTTCCCTTTTATACGGTAGTTTTGTGTGTCTTAAATATATCTTGACTTTTAAATATAACTTTTTCTAAATTTCTATTTTTATACCAAATTTTTGTTTACTCCCCATGTATCAGCCCAATATTCCACAATTGGTTGCCATTCTTCTTCAACTTTTTGTATTGATTAATCCTTGAATACATTTGTTCATTTGGCCATTTCCCTCGTCTCATGAGTCTTTTGTAGCCATTCTTCCAAATGTGGACAATCCTTTGTCTTCCATTTTTTGGCAATTTTTAATCTGTCCACCTTTATTAGATATAGAGGTATTCTCCAATATTTAGATTCTTCTTCCCTGTTTAGTATTGAAGTCATATTTAAAAGATGAAAATTTGGGGAGATTGGGAAGTAAACTTTCAAAAAATTTTTGGATAGTCATATGAATTTTTGACAATATTTTGACCATTTGTGGACATGCACTCAGTTGGAAGTTACTAGGGGTTTTAATTGGTACTTTTTCCACCTCTGACTCCGCAGAGGCTTTCTATTTGCTCACGCTCCTGGGAGATACAAATCCTATATGCATGTGCACACACACAAACACACACACACACGCACACATGTACACACCAAAGAAGACAAGAGCTGTGGGAAAGTAGAGCTCTTAAAAGAAAAGCTTTAAAAATACATGACGGTGCTACTCAAAGTTACCTGATTGTAAGAAGGGTGGTATAGAAATAAAATTATTATTATTATTATTATTATTATTATTATTATTATTATTATTATAAAGTACAGTCAGCCCTTGGTATTTGCAGGGAATCCCTTCTGGACCCCAACACAGAGAAGAAAAAACACAGGACCTCAAGTCCCACTGTCCTCAAAGACTGTGCAATGTGTGTGCAGCTGCTAGCAAGGCCTCATGCATGCACCACCATTGAAAACAATGGGCTTGCCTACCGCAGATGCTCAGATCTATGTATGGCAAGCCCATGGATGGCAAGAGCCCACTGTAGCTACAAACAGCCTATGTCAGGGGTCGGCAGCCTACAGCCCGCGGGCCGGATCCAGCCCGGCAAGGCCTTGGGACTGGCCCCAGCCTGGTCCTGCCACCGATTGCTGCCCCTGCCGCAGTTTCCGCGCCGCTCCGGGCGCCATTTTGAGTTCAGCTCCCCCAGTTGTCTGAGGGACAGCAACCCGGCCCCTGGCTCAAAAAGGTTGCCTACCCCTGGCCTAGGTCATAGTCAGCCAGGGTTAAAAGGAAACTAATTTCCTCATGTAAATATTTAAACATGGCTATCACCCCTTAACCCTCCCTTCCCCAAGCGAAACATACCCAGCCCCCTCAACCACTCCCAGAAGGAATGGTTCAGAATTCAAGAAGGATATGAGGAGTTAGAGCATGTCCAGAAGAGAGTGACCAAAATGGTGAAAGGTCTGAAAACCATAAAGCCCTCCGAGGAGCAGTATTTGGTATGTTTAGACTCGAGAAGAGAAGGTTAAGAGGTGATATGACAGCCCGGTTTAAGTATTTGAAGGGATGCCATAAGTAGAATCATAGAATCACAAAGTTGGAAGAGACACCAAGGGCCGTCCCATCAAACACTCTGCCATGTAGGAGCACAGAATCAAAGCACCCCCAACAGATGTCCCTCCAGCCTCTGCTTAAAGACCTCCAAAGAAGGAGACTCCACCACATTCCCAGGCAGCGTGTCCCATTGTATTCTTCCACTGTTGAATAGCCCTGACCGTCAGTAAGTTCCTCTTGACCTTTGGGTAGAACCTCTTTTCCTACAGTTTGAATCCATTGTTCCTTGTCCTAGTCTCTGGAGCCATGGAAAACAAGCTTCTTCCCTCTTCAATAAGGCATCCCTTCAAATATTTAAGCATGACTATCATGTGCCCTCTTAACCTTCTTTTCATCAGGCTAAACATGCCCAGTTCCCTAAGTCTCTCCTCCTAAGGCAAGGCTTCCAGAACTTTCCCCATTTTGGTCACCCTCCTCTGGACACCCTCCAGCTTCTCAGCATCCTTTTTGAACTGTGATGCCCAAAATGGGATGCAGTGTTCCAGGATTCTTCTCATAATCTGGATGGAGTTCGGAGTCTTAGATGTTCCAGGAAATCTGGGAGTCTGGATCTTTTATTCCACAATGTTGACATTCAGCAAAATGATGGCATAGAGCAACCAAGGCTTACCTACTTGAGTGTAGGTTCACACTAAGCAAACATGGTGTAGGGTCTTGGCCCAAGCCTCCTCTTCCAGGGCTCTGCCATGGTCTCTGGCAACTACTGTATATATTATACGCACGTATAAATCTAGAAATTTAGGTCAAAAAATTGACCAAAAACAAAACAAAACACCTGAGTCAACTCATCCTTGGGTCAGTGTAAGTACTGTATCTTAACTCTTATTTAAAAGATGGAACCATCCCCTGGTGAAAAGCAAGAGTATAATATGTGAAGCACCTTTCATCAATCCTTTCTTAAGAGTAAGCACAAAGAGTTATGTCTGCTGGAATTGTGTAAGCTCTTTGACATTATATTGCTTTGCTTCATCTTTTAGATCCTTTGCTATATGCCCCTAAATTTTACCTTCGACCTATCCATGGGTCATAGCAAAATCCATAATTTGGGCCCCAAAACTTGCCCTTGACTTATACATAAGGTTGACTTATAGTCAAGTATATACAGTATGTTAAGTCGAGGCTCCAAGACTGTGCTAATACCTGCATGTATTTTTTTGGAGAGGGAAGGGTCTGTTTGCACCGTAACTAATGGACCACTTAATGGATGGAAACCTAATGCCCAGCTTCACACCCCAGAGTGCTCCAAAATAAAAAAGCAAGTAATTTGCCAAAGTGTGCAATATTACAGCACAGGCCAATGACCGGAAGCCATTTAGGACACCTGGAGAAGGGAAACTGCGCTGGGGAGGAGAAGCTACTTATATCCGCTGCCGGCTGTATGATTAGGTTCAGTGGCCTTGCGGGGTTCTATTAATTTAAAAATATATAAGAAGCAACAGCCAAACTGCTGCACTGAGCAAATGGGAGCAGCTTCGGTGGATTGGGAGAGGGAAGTTTGTTTTGCTTTGGGACCTTGCAGGGGCCAAATGTACCAACAAAAAGGTAAAAATTGAGGGGAAAGAGAAGGAAGCCTGGAAGTGGCTGAAAGATCACTACTTCTCCTCCTCTTCTTCCTCTCATTATTATAGTACACTAGGAACAGAGGATTAAATATATACATCATGGTGCGGTACAGAGCGCCAGGAAGAGGCGGCCAGGAGCCGCCTCTCGTTGCTACGTAGCAGCGCTGCAACAACCAAATTGTGTGGCGCTGCTACATGAAAAAAAGGACCGCTTTTTGTGCCGCCGTAAATAGCTTGTGGTGGCATGAGCACATTGCTGCTGTGCAGCTCCATTTGGATGCTGTGCAGCAGTGACGTAATCGCTACACGTGCCGTTGATTCAACACGGCACAGTGAGGATGCCCTCGTCACGTGCAAAGGGCAAGGGGCGTCTGGGTGGGGAGCCCCTCACACGTGACGAGGGTGTCCTTCGGAGCCAGTATGTACTGGGCCAAAATATACTGTCTGTCTGTCTGTCTGTCTATCCATCCACTTATTGTTGTGTGCCTTTGAGTCATTTCAGACTTATGGCAACCATAAGTCAGACCTATTGTAGGGTTTTCTAGCCAAGTTTCTTCAGAGGGAGTTTGCCATTGCCATCCTCTGAGGCTGAGAGAGTGTGACTTGCCCAAGGTCACCCAGTGGGTTTCCGTGGCCAAGATGGGATTTGAATGCTAGTCTCTAGAGTCGTAGCCCAACACTCAAACCACTATGCCATGCATATATACATACATATTCACATAAACACAAAAACTTAGTCGCAAGTAAAAATGCATAGATCATATTTCTCTTATCTCCTACTCCCCAGTAATGTGCTCACATCTGCGAAACCACATTTCCCCTGGAATCTCTCTGTTCACCCAAAAAGGACAGTCTTCTCCCCCCCCCCACCACCCGACCCGAGACGTCTGGATTAGGTGACTAATAATTTTATTCTCCCGCTGCTTTGTGCAGATCTAGCCTCCAGTTGTGATTACTGAGTACAAGTGATTAGCAGCTATTACCCATCGAGAGTCAAGAAAGGAGAGTCTCCTCCTCAGCATTCGGGGAGAGTGAAATCCAGGACTAGCTGGAGAGGCCTTGGGGAGGAAAAATGCTGAAGCTTGCAAGAGGTTTCTTGCAAGGCTTTTGGCTTGCCCTGAACAAAGGCGAACAAAGAATATTCACACGTCTTCCAAGTCGCAAACAGAAAAAAACACTGTTTTCTCTTGGGGAGGGGGAGGTCAGAAGTTGCAAGCAAATACACATTTCTCTCCTTCTTGCAAATAATAAAACAAAATAATAATAATGAATGATGATGATGATGATGATGATGATGATGATGATGATGTACAGGGTATTTTGAAGATGCCAGCCACAGATGCAGGTGAAATGTCAGGAATAAATGATTCCAGAACATAGCCACCCACATACCCCAGACTATAGATGCTGGCTGTGAAAGCCTTGGACTTCACAAAAAAAATCTTAACATAGGATTTTTTGTGAGTTTTTTTGAGGGGGGGTTGTGTATTGTTCTGTTGTTGATGGCAAGGCCTCAGGGGGGTCTGTTTAATTCGTGATCCCTTGTCTGCTGGAAAAAAAACCTGACCCCGGGTGGTTTTCTTTTGTATGGGCTGGGTCTTGATTTTGGTTTTTTCCAAGATTGGTAGTTGTCTGGGTTTTTGTGGATGTCAATGGCTTCCCTGTGCATCCTGACCTGATAGTTGTTGGCACGGTCCAGAATTTCAATGTTTTCAAACGGCATTTTATGCCCAGGATGGTTTATATTTTTATAACATGTTCTGCTACTGCTGATTTTTCTGGCTGACTCAGTCTGTAGTGTCTCTCATGTTCCTTGATTCGTGTTTGGACACTGAGTTTGATAGTCCCTATGTAGACTTGTCTGCAGTGGCATGGTATGTGGTCAAGACCTATGGTCATGAAAGGGTCTTTCCTATCTTTCGCTGAGTGCAGCATTTGCTGGATTTTCTTGGTCAGTTTATAGATCATTTGGAGGTTTTGTTTTCTCACCAGTTTCCCTACTGTGTCTGTAACTCCTTTGATGTATGGTAAAAATACCTTTCATTTGGGTGGCTGTTTGACTTCACTCCTCTGGATTTTTCTGGGTCTGGCAGCCCTTCTGATGTCTGAGCTGGAATAACCATTCGCCTGTAAAGCCCAGTCCAGGTGCTGCAATTCATCTTCCATGAAGTGGGGTTCACAGATCCTTTTGGCACAGTCTACCAGTGTTTATATGTACAGTCGGCCCTCCTTATAGGTGGGCTTGCCTTCTGCAGCTTTGAGCTCATGTGGAAGGCAAACCCCAGCAGAAATAATGGGGCACATATTTGCACCATGCGTCCTGTGCACTGCTGCAAGCACGTGCCCCATTATTTTCTATGGGGCTTGAGCATACGCTCTTTTCCCCATATGCAGGGGGGTCTGGAACAGATCCCCTGCGTATGGGGATGGTGAACTGTGTGTGTGTGTGTGTGTGTGTGTGTACATATAGGTACATATATGTACATACATGCATACAGTCAGCAACAGTATTTGGTGCAGCAGAAAACAAGGTTGCTCCATCCTCCTCATGACATCCCTTCAAATCCTGAAACAGGGCTATCATATCACCTCTTAACCTTCTCTTCTCCAGGCTAAACATACCCAACTTCCTAAGTTTTTCTTCATATGACTTTATGGTTTCCAGACCCTTCACCATTTTGGTGGCCCTACTCTGGACATGCTCCAGCTTCTCAACATCCTTCTTGAATTGTGGTGCCCACAACTGGACACAGTATTATTTCAGGTGATGCCTGACCAAAACAGAACAGATTGGTACTATTATTTCCCTTGTTCTAGACCCTATACTTCTGTTGATGCAGTCTAGAAGTGTATTGGCCTTTTTAGCTGCCGCATCACACTGTTGTGGTCTACCAGGACTCCTAGATCCCACTCGCATGGACTCTTGTTAAGTCAGATGTCCCCCATCCTATATCTATGCATTTCATTTTATCTGCCTAAGTGCGGTGTATTACATTTCTTCCTGCTGACATTTATTCTGTGTCATCTTTTAGCACCTTGCTCACTAATGCTACCAGGTCCTTTTAACTGGAAGAGCTACCTGGCTTTTAAGATCATGGCCATGGTGCCATAATTACAGATGTGAATAGTAAAGCATACAGGGTTGTAATTCTAGCTTGTTGTTTTGTTGTTGTTGTTGTGTGCCTTCAAGTCTGTTCTGACTTATGATGACCCCAAAGTGAACCTATCATGGGGCTTTTCCTTGGCACGTTTCTTCACAGGAAGTTTGCCATTGCCTTCTCTTGAGGCTGAGAATATGTAACCTGCTCATGATCACCCAGTGGGTTTCATGGCCAAGCTGGAAATTGAACCCACGTCTCCAGAGTCGTAGCCCCAACTACACCATGCTAGCCTACAACATTGTGAATGCTGCAAGAAATGCCAGTGATGTTTTTCAGGGGTGAATCCACATAACATCTCTCCCACATAGCAATACATTTAAATTTTGTCGTAAGGATTTTGCTCACTTGCATTTTTCTCTCACAGACACACTCAACATTTACAAGAACTACAACAGAAAAGGAAATAGGTAATTTGTTTAACAAATTTCCTCTGCAAACTTCAGTGTGAAAACACTAAGCCTATATTCCCATTTTTTAGTCCCAGCTTGTACATCACTACTGTATTAGTTTCTACCAGAAACTGATTTGCTCCCGTTAAATCTTGTTTCCTTGTTCTACTTATAATCAGCCCTTATTTTGATGCCTAAAAAGGTCTCTCCTTTTTATTCCCAGCCCTACCACTCAACCCAGAGGCAATTTATTATTTCATGCCAAACCCAATTGACAAAAATTTCCCTTGGACTTGGTCCATCATAATCGCATTATGCCTTCATTAGCGATGTATGTAATAAAAATGAAATCTATAAAATACAGCCTCCCTAATGACGTTTGAAGAATAGCAGCACACAAACCTTGTTAACTCAGTCTGCAGTGCTAAGCAAAGAGTCAGGTATAATTAACTACATGTGGAACAATGCAAACACTGAGCCGGGAAGGAAGGCAAGAAGTCCAAAATATTAGTGACAAAGATATCAATGTCAAAGTTCACAGGTAACACTAAGCCAGAATTCAAGACAGTCCTGCTTTATCATTCACAAGGAGCTTTGTGATGCTGCTGCCCAGTTCTAAACTCCCCATGAGTCAAGAGTGTGATGCAGCAGCTAAAAAGGCCAATGCAATTCTAGGCTGCATCAATAGATGTACAGTGTCGAAACCGAGGGAAATAATAGTCCCACTCTATTCTGCTTGGGTTAGACCTCACCTGGATTAATACTGCATCCAGTTCTGAGCACCACAATTCAAGAAGGATGTGGTCAACCTTGAGCGTGTCCAGAGAGGAAGATCTGAATGGTGAAGGGTCTGGAAACTGTCAAGCCCTCTGAGGAGAGACTTAGGCAGCTGGGTCTGTTTAGTCTGGAGAAAAGAAGGTTAAGAAGTGATATGATAGCCCTGTTTAACTATTTGAAGGGATGTCATATTGAGGATGGAGCAAGCTTGTTTCCTGCTGCTCCAGAGAACAGGACCCGGAACAATGGATTCCAACTACAGGAGAAGAGGTTCTGGCTCAACATCCAGAAGAATGTCCTGACAGTAAGAAAACAGTAAGAGCTGTTGGGCAGCGGAACACACTCCTTCCTTGGAGGGTGGTGGAGTCTTCTTCTTTGGAGGCTGGATGGTCAGAGCTGCTTTCATTGTGTCGTTCTGAATGGCAGGAGGTTGAACTGGACTCTTCCAACTCTAGGCTTCTATGACTCTAAAATTCTATGGCTCCTCTTGTTAGTGAAAGTGGCTGCCTTAGGATAATTGTTGAATATGAGCCAGGAGTGTGATGCTGCCTCAAGAAGGCAAATGCATTTTTGCTTGCATTAATAGAAACATCATTTTCAAGATGAGGGAAGTAATAGTCCCATGATATTTTGCATTGACAACCACCATGGTGTATTTATGAAACAGTAGAATTTGAGAGATCAGTGTTCAATTCTCTGCTCAGCCATGAATCGGGTGACCTTAAGTGAATCACACTCTCTCAGCCCCTGAAAACGCTATGCTAGTTTTGCCCTAGGGATGCCATAATTGGAAGCGACTTGAAGACACACAACAGCAACATTCTTCACTAAACAGGTAGAACATTCAGTTGGAAGTGCTTTCCGCTTGGAGTACTGCATTAAGTTCTGGTCATCTCATTTTAGGAATGGTATAGACAAGGTGGAGGGGGTTCAGAGAAGAGCAACAAGTATTATTAAAAGCTATGGAGAACAAAGAGAGCCACTGTGGTATATTAGTTTGAGGGTTGGACTAGGATTCTGGAGACCAGGGTTCGATTCCCAGTTTGGCCATTAAACCCACTGGGTGACCTTGGGTGAGTCACACTCTCTCATCCTCAGGGGAAGGCATTGGCAAACCTCCTCTGAACAAATCTTGCCAAGAAAACCTCCAAGGCTCTTAAAGAGAGGAGCGGCAGGTTTGTTCTCTTAACGCAGAAGGAAAATTGAGTCTAGTAGCCAGAATCTTATTATTGTTATTGTTATTGTTATTGTTATTATAGTTTATTTCTATAGCACTGAGGAAATTCCATCTTTGTAAATGGACTGACATCCTTAGTAAGTAGAATTGGGCAGCTGTGTAACGTCTATATCCAGTAGTGGGCTGCTGTTATTTTACTACATAGTAGAGCTGGCAAAGTGACCCTTGTGGAATGAGTATAATGCACCACAAGATTTATTATTATTATTATTATTATTATTATTATTATTATTATTATTATCGATGCACAATGGGATTGTATCCCTCTGATTGCTCAATGCATTGGTCCAAATGTGCATCAGTTCCAATGCGCATCAGGTATGACCATTGCCAGTGTCCTGTTTATGCATCTTTGCAATTCACTAACAGAGTTTCATAGTATCTCTGCTACATAGCTAAGTAGACATAAAATTACATAACCCAGATGGTGATATATTTATTTTAGTTTTGTTGTATTTTGTTTCTATGCCACCTTTCTCCTAAACTGGATCGAAGGCAGCTCACACAAAGAGATTTTTAAAATCTAAACAACTTTAAAAATAGAACTTTAAATGTCAGTAAAACAGTTTAAAAATGCTGAATCATTAAAAACATGCAAGCTAAAAGAATAAAACCATTAAAAACATACGAAAGCCAGCGCCCCATTAGAAAGCCTCCCTGAGTACAATTACATATTAAAAGCCGGCTTGAAAAGTTTTCCAGTGTATGGTTTTTTTAAGTTACAGAAGGGCAGATGTCATTCGAATGTTAGAAGGAAGATATTGGTGAGAAGAGTGGTTCAGCAATGGAACCAATTGCCTAAGACTTCAGATGCCATGATTTTGGGCAGCTTTGGGGCCAGAATGCTCCAGGACCAGTGTCTTCTGGCCAGTGTAGACCTGCTCCCTATTAGCAATCTGGACTGTATGATTCCATGATTCTTTGGGCCTTCAGAAGTTGTTGAAGACTCTTCAAAGGTCACCCTGCATAGAGCATGTTACAGCAGTCCACACAGCATTCAGTCTACAGGAAAAGAGATTCCACCTCAATATTAGGAAGAACTACCTGACGGTAAGAGCTATTTGAGAATGGAAGATGCTGCTGCCTTGGAAGGTGGTGGAGTCTCCTTCTTTGGAGGTTTACAAACTGAGGCTGGATGGCCATCTGTCCCAGGAAGGGCTTGGAGTGCATTTTCTTGCGTGGCAAAAGGACTGGATAGCCCTGGGGTCTCTTCCACTTCTGTGCTTCTATGATTCCAGGCTCTTTTCTTTTTAATATCTTTATTCAAATTTTTCCAACATTATTGGTATTTTAAACATCATTTTGCCTTCACTTTACAAGCTAAAATCACAGAACTATATCAGTCCGCTTCTTATCGTCTTCTTTTATTGTTAACATTCCTCCAGTCTTCATTTTACTATGATTTTCCTTTTTTATCTTCTTCTTTTTTAAATCTTCTTGCTTCTTGAGTTTACAATTACTTTTATATTTACATTTACACATACCATTTGTTCACCTCCCATCTATCTCTTCTTCAAATATCCATTTGCTTTAATTTTTCTAATTTTTTTCTTTAAGTTTCCATTCTCAATCATATTTGTACCCTTCTTGTTCTCTTAGACCCCTTCCTTTCCATACTCTATCTTTCTCTTTTTACCTTCTAATGTAAGGCTATTGTCTTAATCCATTCCCATATCTTCTTCTTTTCCTTCCCAAATTCATTCTTCCCTCTCCTCCTTTTTCCCCTCTCTTTCCCTTCTTCTTCCTCTCTCTCCTGACTTACCTTTGCTCCTTATTCTGCACCCTTTCTACTTGCTCCTACCATCTTCACTATATCTTATCTTCTTCACTTTCTAGATGCTTTTCTAACCATCCTTGCTGGTAGGTTTAGCCTGGAGAAGAGAAGGTTACCCATGTTTAAATAGTGGAAGGGATGTCATATTGAGGATGGAGCAAGCTTGTTTTTGCTGCTCCAGGGACTAGGACACAGAGCAATAGATTCCAGGTACAGGAAAAGAGATTCTACCTCAACATTAGAAAGAACGTCCTAACAGTAAGAACTATTGGACAATGGAAGACACTGCTGCCTTGGAGGGTGCGGGAATCTCCTCCTTTAGAGGCTGTTTTATAGTGAGGCTGGATGGGCATCTCTCAAAGGGAGGGTTTTGATGGCAGAAATGGGCTGGATGACCCTTGGGATCTCTTCCACCTCGATGAGCAATAGAGCAATAGCAATCACACTTACATTTCTACGCTGCTTTATAGTGCTGAGCACTTTCAAAGTGGTTTACAATGTGTTAGCCTATGATTCTAGAATGCAACTAGGGCATGTGTGTTCCACCATGTCCCAATACAACATCTCAGTGTATGGTGCACAAGTTTTATTAGTTACAGATTTTGGTATTTCTGACATAAATCACTTTGAGTTTGTCTCCCCCCCCCCACCTCCCAAGGGAATTAATGTGATCATCATCCTAACCGTAGTAACAATTAGCAGTATTCATAGCAGGGACTGGTTAGCAGAATTCCGCAGTTGACCTGTGGGCTTCATCCCTGTCTCAGGTATCAAATCTGGAACTCTTGAGGTGATATTTAGGCCTCTGTCAGTTTGAAACAGAAACACAGAATTAAGTTTTTATTTCAAACTTGGAAAGAGCTTTCTAAGGAGTTCTGAACCAAAAAAGTACGACAAGAAGCCTAAAGGCACTTCTACATGCATAAGCTGCTGGTGCAGCCATTGTGTTCCTTTTCAAAGTTGTGGATGGTGATGATGAAAGCGATGCAAATGAAAGATAAGGAGCCCGTTTTTCCATAAACAAACGTATATGTGTGGCTTCAAATTAGCATGTTTTGTAGGAGAAATGTTATTTTGCACATTATTTTTTACCGAAAATCTGCTTGTGTGAATATATATATATATATATATATATATAGAGAGAGAGAGAGAGAGAGAGAGATCGCATACATGTGTATATATCTATATATAACTTTATCTATATCTATCCAGAAACAGCACTCTGGAGATGATGAGATCACCTGACTTGGATTCATGCGCCACTACTAAGCCTTTGTGGTGGAAGGTCTAGGGACAGTAGATGACCAATGCTTGATTGAACATCTAAAGTTGAGCCTTAGTGGCGCAGTTAACCTTCTTCTTCCTGCAGCCACAAGGTTGTGAGTTCGATTCCAGGGCTCCGAGGTTGACTCAGCCTTCCATTCATTCATAGGTCGGTAAAATGAGTACCCAGCTTGTTGGGGGCAATTAGATTACAGATTGTACACCACTGAGCGTATGCTGAGTTCACTGATAAGTGGTATAGAAATGTACTTACTATTGCTATTGCTATAATAGGCTCTGGTCAGAACCAGAACAGGATGGCAATCCTGCCCTGGAGATCATCACATACTGACTTTGAAAAGAGGAAACTAGAAGCTGAGCTTCTCCATCCTTTGGACCATTTGAAAGGATAGAACAAAAGCACAGGCAACGGTGTGGCCTATCTTAAGGGCCAGCTGGGCTGAGTTACAGTTGGCTGCAGATTAGCCTAGTCAAGGCTGATGTCTATGTGTAGAACAACAGCTCCATTATCTTTGGCATTGTGGTGGTTACTGTTACCTATTTCCCCAAACCTTGGCTTGATATGGATACTTCTCTTTGATTACTCCCAGGTGTCTTCCAAAAGAGGCTGGACAACTAGCTGCTGGGGATGCTTAGGTGGAAATCTTGTATTGAGCAGAGGGTTAGATCTGGTGGCCCTTCCAGTGCTAGGATTCTATAATTCTATGACTCTACATAGACTGCACTTTGTGCATAGACTCTGGACTACTTCTGCCACTCCTCTGCTCCTTTGTCTCCTCTACATGCTGCCATGGACTGACAATGGCTCCTCTTCTGTTTCTTGAGCGAAGGGTGTATTGCCCTGGCTGCTTGCCACCCTGAAACAGGAGAGAGGCTTGCATTACACTCTACCACTCCACCACTAACTGAGGCTGTAAACCAGCAGTCGACCCATCTCTTATCAGTTTCCGGAAGATGGACTGGAAGAAGGAGACTTCAGCTGGTACCCAAAGGCCCAGCTTTGAATTTCATCCACAGTGGCCAACTAGCTGCCCCCAAGTCTTTCTTCATATGGATGACTCCATCCATGCAGCGAGAGCCTTCCGGCAAAGTTAATGTACACCAGTGTTCCTCCTTGCTCCCGCTGCTTGTTGCTAACTCGCCCTGCTCCGCTGAAGGAACGGCTGTGCTAAATATAGTCCTTCTCTTTAGGCCACTGCTGGGAAGCAAGGAAAGATGCTTAGTCAATTCTCTTCCCGTTGCACATCGGCATCTCTGCTGAGAAGAGACCGTTTGCTTCGATGCACTAATGCAGATGCAGGCTTTCGAAATGACAGTTCTGGATTCCAAAATGGAAATATGCAAAGCTTAGCCCAATTTTTAAAAAATAGAGAGAAAAAGAGAGAGAGAGATTTGTATCCCACTCTGCCCCAGATATCTGCAAAAGAAATGGGAAACAAGAGAGATGCATAAATCAAGGAGTACAGCAGTGGAGCTGAAACTGTTAGTACCTTAGCAGTGAGGCAGGCAGGGAAAGGTCATTTTTCTCTCCGTCTCAAATGCACAAGTGAAATTTATTTACCATGTCACTGAAAGCAGAGGTGAGTGAGCATTAAATGAACTTCTCAAGGGAGTTGAAGGTAGATATACATTAACAACAACAATTTTGTATCATCCTCTCCCAATGGGAAATAACTGATAAAAATAAGATTTGACCACAAAACACTCCTTTAAAAACACAAAACTTTAGCAATAGCATTTACATTTCTATACCATTTCATAGTGAACTCAGCACTCTCTAAGTGGTTCACAATCTGTAAACCAATTGCCCCACTATCTGATCCAGATAAGATTATTGTAACATTGAATTCTATGGCTATGTCTGGGAAACTAGGAGGTGATGAGTGGCTAAAACCCCCAATATGATCCTAGGCTGTATCAATAGAAGTATAGTGTCTAGATCAAGGGAAGTGATAGTGCCACTCTATTCTGCTTTGATCTGGACCCACTTGGAATATTGTGTCCAGTTCTGGGCACCACAATTCAAGAAGAATGTTGAGAAGCTGGAGCGTATCCAGAGGAGAGTGTGCAAAATGTTGGAAACCACAAAGGCCTGTGAAGAGTGATTTAGGGAGCTGCTGGTATGCTTAGCCTGGAGAAGAGAAGGCTAAGACATGATAGCCATGTTTAAATAGTTGATGTCATGTTGACTTGTTTTCTGCTGCTTCAGAGAATAGTATATGGAGCAATAGGTTCATGCTACAGGAAAAGGGATTCCACCCAAACGTTAGGAAGAACCTCCTGATGGTGAGAACTGTTTTTCAGTGGAATCCACCAATAGCTTCAAGGATATAGGATCCTAAATATATTGTCAGATAGTTCTAATCATTGAATCAATAAGTATATACCTATGTGTTGACTCACTATTGAACACTAGATTTAATATGTTTACTCTATTTGAAATTAGTCAACAGGATTTGAGCCTATTTTAAAAACATAGATGGTCATTGACTTACCTCTAGTAGTGAATGGTGTGTATCTTTGTGCTTACTGAGATGTGTGGCAGCTATTACAATGTGGCCTTATTAGTAAAAAGTGACACCGTGAAACTAAGGCACACTGTGCATTAATGAGTATGAGTGGTGCCATGTCCAATGCACAGTGTGAATATGTTTGTTGTTGTGTGCCTTCAAGTCATTTCTGACTTATGGCGACCCCAAGGGAAACCTATTATGGGGCTTTCTTGGAAATAGCTGTTCAGAGGAGGTTTTGCCATTGTTTCCCGCTGAGGCTAAGAGAGTGTGACTTGCCTAAGGTCACCTAGTGGGTTCCATGGCTGGGGAGGGAATTGAACCATGGTTACCAGAGTCACAAACCACTATGCTCTGCTGACCTCTTGGTGGCAGGGAATTTGGTACTTTTAATCTGAAAAAAGGTAATTTCTCCAAGCTCTGAATATATAATGATTTGTGGAGTCTAAATCTAGTCACTAGTCCTAACTAGAATCGAACCAAATGTTGGATCCTGGGTCAATAGTCTATGTAAATCCAGTTGTTTCATTGGGTCTACTCTAGGTGACACTAAGAACTGGATTTCAGCTCTTAATACTGCATGTTCTCTGCATATTTTTCAGCTTTCAATTTAGGCAACAGGCAGCTCACAACAAAGCAGCAGTTCAAAATAACATCAAAAAATACATTAAATTTATGTGACTATGTACCGTCCATAAATTTGCAAAATCACCATGTGTGGAACTCCACTTCCATGCCTAAAATGCAAATACTTCAGTTGCGCAACGCTGCAAACATTAGATCCACAGGCATAAGGCAATTGATGCCGGTGTGTGTCACCAACAGGATGTCAGCCAGATGCTGCCTTGTTTTGTCTGTGTAGGAAGTGCAGAGGGGGAAATAGCTGTCTCCCAGTGTTTGCACCCTATGCATTACAGCATCACAAGGGAGAAGAGTGATACGAGGGAACAAATCCACCCGATCCTCCTTCTTGGCAATCATGAAGTGTAATTATCAGCATGGCTCTCCATTCAAAATTGTCCTTTCTGTAACTACTTTGACATGAAAGGCCTCTTTTATGTTTCACTTAATTGTGATGAAAGGAAGATGCAAATATAATTTAGGAGTAATTTTTTCTTCTTGTTTGTATTTTTTTATTGAGGTTGCAAATAGGACTCTGACACCAAATGTTGCCTGTTTTAAGAATGATGAGCAGATGAGCAAAGCAGGCACTTCCTTGTGTGAAGGTGTATCTGATAGCCATCTTACTGCAGGCTAGGAACCACCCTTCCTTCCTTCCTTCCTTCCTTCCTTCCTTCCTTCCTTGAAATACTTATATTCTGACTTAGATCCAAGGATCACAAGGCGGTGTATATTAAATCATAGAATCATAGACCTGTGGAGTTGGAAGGAGCCTCGTGGGCCATTGTGTCCAACTTTCCATTAAATGGGGGAACTCCTGCTACAACATTCCCAGCCAAGTATCTCTCCAGCCACTTTTTGGAAATGTGCAGAAAAAGAGACCCTAACATTTCTCTAGCCATTTTTTCCCATCACAAAACTGCTCTCACTATCAAGAAGGTTCTTCGAATGTTTAACTGAAATCTCTCCTGTTGGCCATGAGACCTGGACCTTCCCTCTGGGGCAGCAGAGAACAGACCTGCCCCCTCTTCTCTGGGCAGCCTACAAGATACTGTATTTAAATAGTATAATCATGTCATCCCTCAGGCTTCTGTTCATGAATCCAAACAGATCGAGCTCCTTCAATCTTGCTTCATATGTTTTGCTCTCCATACTTCTTACCGTCCTCATTGCCTCTCTCTGAACCTGCTCCAACTTGTCTGTATCCTTCCTAAAAGCAAGGTGTCCAGAACTGAATGCAGTACCACAGATGAAATCTGACCAATGCAGAATATAGAAGGACATCCTGTGACTTGGAAACCACGGTTCTATTAATGTATGTTAAAATATCATTCGCCTTCTTTGCTGCAGTGTCATGCTACTGGCTCATGTTCAATTTATGATCCTCAATAATCCCAAGGTCCTTTTCACATAAACACATTACTTTCCAGGGTCTCGGATACGACTCTACTCTTAGTCCTGCCTGGAAATGGTAGGGATTGAACCTGCAACCTTCTGCAGAGGACTATGGGAACTACCTTATACAGTATTGTGACAGGCCATTGTTCCATTTAGACTAGAACTGTCAACTCTGACTGATGACTGTGGTTTCTGGTGGGATATATCTCTAGTTGAAATTTCAGGTCATTCCTTCTGACATTCTCCCATCCATGCACTACACAGACCTGACTCTGTTCAGCTCCCAAACTCAGCTGTGTTCAGGGTGGGGTGGTGGACTGAAATTCTAGCAACCCTGGGAATCTAGTGGGCCACACTGGGATAGGATTGCCATAACTCAGGACCTCCAAACCGGGAAAAGTGTAGGACAAAATTATGAAATGTAGGACACCTTTTTTAATGGAGCCTCCATTTTTTTAAAAAAAACGTGTCCTACATTTCATAATGCAATCACTGGTGGCCCCATACGCTCCTTCCCGGCCTCTGCGGAGGCCTCGGTGTCCTCGGAGACCGGGAAAGAGGGTGCGGGGCCGCTGGCAATCGCCAGGGCCTGCCCTCCTTCTCGGCCTCCGAGGAGACCGAGAAGGAGGGCGCGGAGCCTCTGGTGATCGCCAGGGCCTGCCCTCCTTCTCGGCCTCCGAGGAGGCTGGGAAAGAGGGCACAGTGCCGCAGGGAGGCGGTGAGGGTGGTGCGGCTGCACGCAGGAGGCGCCGCCTCCCCCTTCGCCTCCTCCGCCCAAGGCCTCGCTGTCCTCCTCTTCCTCCGCACGGCCATGCGAGGTGGAAGAGGAGGAGGGCAGCGAGGCCCCACAGTCTGCAGCGCAAACCCGCTGCAACTGGGCTTTCCACGGTTTTTGGCGGCACGCGTGACGTGAGCAGGCAGGTGCCGCCAAAACCGGGAAAAGCCCGGTTGCAGCCGGGTTGTGGCAACCCTACACTGGGAAAGCATTGTTTCCCATGGTATTCTTCTCCCTTTGTGAGAAGAAGCATGTACTTTTCGCAGAGGTTCACATCTGTACATGTCCAAGCTTTTGTTCCCCATGCAGGCATTTAGCCTCTGAGAAGCCTGCTCACCACCAACTTAGTACCTTCTTGGGACTTTTGGAAGTGGATCTCCTTACGAGAAAAAAATGCTGTGCTATTTCCCCAAGAGATCTTGGCTGAGATCTTCAGCCTTTCATAGGTCGGTAAAATCAATACCCAGCTTGTTGGGGGTAGTTGGCATAGAGAGTGCTGACTGCACTGATAAGCGATATAGAAATGTAGTTTTTTGTGGGTTTTTTGGGCTATGTGGCCATGTTCTAGAAGAGTTTATTCCTGACATTTTGTCAGCATCTATGGCTGACATCTTCTCAGGAAAAAAAGGGGTATGGAGATCATTAGGACTGGAAAAACAAGAGTCAGACATTCTCTGAAGATGCCAGTGAGCATCTAGCACATTCATTCTTCAGAGGGATTCAGTCAGGCAAAAGGTGTATGGAGATCATCAGGACTGGAAAAACAAAAGTCAGACATTTTTGTTCCATGCATAATGTTCTCATGTAGATGAAGGTTGTGAAAGCAGGGCTGCACACCTGGTGCCATTGCCCATGTTTATGCATTGCACGTGTATGTGTCGGATACTCACTGCATGTGAAGAGGCATATTCATGGATGCACATTTCACCTAGATGTGCTAGATGTTCATAGCACATAGAGATGCATGTGCATGGATACATGTTGGAACTGACTCTGAAAGATTAATCAGAAGCAGAAGTGGATGTTGTTTCTTGTTCATAATCTTTTATCTTTCTTTTGCATAGGACTCTTATCCTTACAGTGTTTCTTTTTTGGGGAAATGTAAAAATAGCTTTCATGTTTAAAATGGGGAGGGGGAAGATAACTTGAGAGACAGACGTCTGTCCTCCTCTCCATGTTTCCCTTTCTCCAGCCGTACACCCATCAATCAAAGCATAAGGATTTTGTCTCATACCTTTTTTAAAATGGTGTAATTAAACATAACTACATGTTCAAATGATTACACATATGAAAACTAATTGCATAATTGGGGATAATTATGCTGATGAGGTAAATACACAATTAACAGGGAAAAAAAGCATTTCTCTCTTTTTTAAAAAAAATCAAGGAAATGGTGCAATTCACCAAAAGAAATTTAATGTTCTGAAAAGAACATCCTATACTGTATCTTAATGGATGGAGTTCATGCTTTGCATAGAGAATGTCCCAGGTTCAATTCCTGGCATTGCCTTCTAGGACTTGGAGCACCGATAGCATCCCAGAGACCCTAAAGAGCCACTGCCAGTCGGAGTGGAGACCCCTGAGAGGGATAGGCCTGCGATCTGAATTGCTACAATTCAACCCCGTATGCTTTAGCATGTTTTAATTTAGTATGTTTTAGACCTTTTCAACTTGCAGATTTAGCTTTGACTTATCTTTCCTGAATGATCTTAGAAGCACAGAGTCTTAGGCTGCATCCACACTGCAGAAATAATCTGGTTTGACACCCCTTTAACTGCCATGGCTCAATGCTATGGAATTCTGAGAATTACAGTTTTGTGAGACATTGGATTTTCTCTGTAAGAGAGCTCTGGTGGCACAACAAACTGCAATTCCCAGAATTACGTAACTTTGATCCATGGTAGTTAAAGTGGTGTCAAACCAGATTATATCTGGAGTGTGGATGCAGCCTTAGACTCCCAGTCTGTTTCAGATCACCAGTGAAGGTGCTGGTAATGATTGGTCCAGCTCTACATGGATTGAACTCCAAGCTATTTCAAAGGTCGAGGTCTGAATCCTGTTAGTACTTTCAACCAGAGGGGAGCTGCTGAATCAATGGGCTTTGTGTAAGCGTTGCTTCATAAAATCTTAGAGTGCATCTACACTGTAGAAATAATGCAGTTTGACACCATTGTAAGTACCGTAGCTCCATCCTATGGAATACTGGGATTTGTAGGTTTACAAGGTCTTTTAGCCTTCATTGCCAAATAGCATTGGGGGCTCCCAAAGCTACAAATCCCAGGATACTGTAGGTTGGAGTCAGAGCAGTTGAAGTGATGCCAAACTGCATTATTTCTACAGTTCAGATGCACCCTTAGAACAGGAAGCTCCAAAATATGCCCATCCAACTATCTTTAAAGACCTTCAAAAAGGGAGAGTCCATCACGCTCTGAGGCAGATGATTCCACTGTCGAACCACTCTTACAGTAAAGAAGCTGTTCCTGATTTTTAGGTTGAGTCTCTTTTCTTGCAAATTGAATCCATTGGTTCATGTCCCAGAGTCAAGAGCATCAGAGAACAAGTTTGCTCCATCTCCTGCATGGCTTCCCTTCAGCTATTTAATAACAGCTATCATGTCACCTCTCAGTCTTTTTTTCTCCAAGCTAAACATCCCCAATGCTTTGAGTCATTCCTCATTAGACTTGGTTTCCAAACCTTTCACCATTTTGATCGCCCTTCTCTGAACACATTCCAGCTCGTCCTCATCCTTCTTGAATGGCCTTGCTACATTTTTCTTGAATGGCTTACATTTTCCAGTGCCCTGTCCTTCTTTGTGGTTATGACATCTGGTCACTTTGCCAGAAGTAGACACAGTCTCCCAGGAAAGGTCTGGCCATTAGATCTCTCTGCTGCTACCTTTGAGCCAAACACTATCCTTCGGTTGATGCAGAATCACCTTGGGATTTTTGGGTACCACATGCTACTATTGACTCATGTTTCACTTGTGGCCATCTGAGACCCCTTGATCCTGAAACTCTATTCATGGTCTAGGAGCTCAGGGCTTCTTACCCAGCCGAGGGTTTCTTCTTCCTTGGCTTGGCTTTGTCCTTTTTCACTTGCTGCACCACACCGTTGGAACTGCCTCTTTAACATCTGCGGCGGACTATGTCTTCTTGATAGTTTTAAATCCGGATTAAAGACTTGCTTGTTCTCTAAAGCATTTGGAACTGTCTTTTAATATTGTTTTATGATTTTATATTTGATTATATATATTAGTTGTTTTTATGAAGTATTTTAACTGCATAACTTGCTTAACTGTGTATAGCTTATATTTTATGACTTGTAGATTGCACACCACTGGCAGGTTATATGCTGTTTTGATAATGCCTGTAAAGTGCCATGCAGGTTTATGGTGCTATATAAATAAGCAATAATAATAATAATAATAATAATAATAATAATAGTGTCAATAGCTGTCAAAATTCTTCTTGTCCCTGGAGAAGGGTTGGGAATATATTTACTGTTCTTCCTGAGAACATATATTTATTGTTCTCCTTGAGAAGAATGAGACCATTCAAATGGCCAGAGCTTTCCCATTCCCAATGGGAGGTCTAACTTTACATTTGAAATTAGGTAAGATCATAGAGGATTCAGGACAACAACACATAGCCAAGTACTATAAGTATTAAAATAAAGAGAATTAGAACAAGGAACTATTTGAAAAGTTATGATAAAATAATCTCAAGACATTGGAAGATCAATTGACCTGGAAAACTTGGGGGGTGGGACTTGGAGACCTAAAAATATGTTTACTTTATGTCAGGACTTTAAAGAAAATTATGTATAGATGATGATGATGATGATGATGATGATGATGATGATGATGATGATGATAATATATTTCTATTCCACCTTTTCCCCAAGGAATCAAAGCGGATTACAACAAGAACATTAGATACAAAAAAATAACCATACAGTAAACATAAGCAAGAATACGAAACATAAACCTCAGGTCTAAAGCAAGGAAAATATATATAAATATATATATAGAGAGAGAAAAATACAAAGAACAAAATCCACAATATCAACATAATAAATTAAAAATACTCTAACATAGTTAATCTAACTAACAAATATCAACTTTCCCCTAGCAGCAAAAAATACAATTCAATACAAATACTAGGGCAATAATAATACAACAGCAGCAGTAGACCAATATACTTCCAAAACATTACATAATAATAACTCTTTCCCTGGCAGCAAAAAATACTGTTCAGTACAAATACTAGGACAGTAATAATACAATAGTGCCAGGAGGACATAGTCCCTTATACTCCCAAAAACATTACAAGATAACAGCAAATTCCTCATTTTAGATTAAATCAAACAATTAAAACAATACAAAACCAGTAAAATGCCACACTTTGTCTAAGCTGGTGCTGGTTGGTACTGGGCGGGAGGCGAGCTCTGGATGGCATTTGTCTTTATCCAGATTGAAAGCAATGTATGGCACAGGAAATGATACATGCTGGAAACCTCATGGCACTTTCTGTCATATATAGCACTTTCTATCATATGTGGCTCTATCATATATGGCACTTTCTGTCATATATGGTGGAAGTGCCAGAAGGCAAAAGAATACTGGAAGAGGATTAGGGACGATCTTCTAGAAATCCTTCACATAGCAATTCCACCAGAACTGGAAATCCTATTGCTACCTATGACACACTTAATAGGGAATACAAGAGAAATAAGATAAAGAAGAATAATTCTGTGTATGTTATTGACTGCAAGAATACTATGTGCAAGACACTGGAAAAAACTAGGTGCTACCTGCAGATGAAGAATGGTTGACGAAATTAAGAGAAGCAATGAATGTGGACATCTTAACAAGAAAAATCACCAGAAGATATGGAAATATACAGAGAGAACAATAAACATAGAAAACTTCCGAGTTACAGGAAGAATTCTTAAAAAAGGAATAACAATTACAATTCTAACTAAGATAACAAGAAACTGGAATGTAATATAGATGTAGTATTGTTTTGTGATATACAATATGTATCATAAATTGATAATAGACTTATCTAAGGAATAACTATAAAAGATCTCTCTTCATACTTACATTTAAGAATTTATAATAGATTAAGTTAAGAGGAAGAATAAAACCAAAGATGAAAAAATAAATGGAAACAACAAAAACAACAACAACAGGAACATCATATATTTGTTATGAGAATATACACTTAGAAGCTACAATTTTTATTTTTATTTATCTTTTTTGTATAGAAAATCAAGAAAGTTATAAGCCAAAAAGAGATTACAAGCATTAAGAAAGTACTTTGAGGACTGAGTGGCTTGTGATTAAATCCTTGTCTTAAATGACTTGGAGGCAAGCGACGAGCGACAAAGCTAGACCCATGTGAGGGACAGCCTTCGTACTGAAGCAATAAAACAATGAAACCATCCAGAACAATGAGTTTCAAATGGACCTTCGTGTCTCTTTAGTTCATTTGGAAATGAAGCGTCTGAAGAGTCTCACGCCTGGCTTGAGAAGGTGGCAAATTTCCAAGCTTGTAAATCAAAATATAAAGGGGGCCAGAAAACAAAAATCGATATCTTTACCACACCGTGATCCTCACATTCCTACTCATGGTTCCCTCTTGTTAAAAAAGGCTTGGCCAAATGGTGTCTGTTGCACAGAAGGTTTACTGACAACCTTTACCCATTAACACAAACTCAAGTGCTCTATTGGGATCGCCATCGTTCATTTCTTTGTTTTATTCCCTTCTTTTTCAAAGATCATGAAGTTTTCAACATGGGATCGGCCTTTAGGTAAACATGCTGCTATCGTATTTCAAGAAATCAATAACCCCTCCGCTCTTTACAAAGCAGTTGCGGGGAAATCAGAGAAGAGCATTTGTGGCGGCTCAGTTAACTGGATTTAATTTGCCGAGGTAAAGAAGGGGCCAGGACTCTGTGTCAAGGCTGCCGCTTGGAGAAGGGGCTCAGCAGCAGCAGCAGCCTAATGGTGCCGTCTCTAAGGACATGAGTTCGAGTTACAAAGCTGTCAGCAGGGTCAGTGCTTGGCTCCTGGCAGAAAGCTCCCTTCATGATCCTCTGCAGCTTCAGTGCTTTTATGAATTCCTTTGGGGACGGAAGGTTTTCAAAGGTTTAAGGGATGCCTTCCTGTAGGGCCAAAAGGCAGAGGAAATCCTCTGGAGTCTTTGCAGTGGATAGGTAAGGAAGCTATTGAGCAGAAGAATAAAACTCGTTCCTGCTGGGCAGGGCTGCAGGAAGATGTCAACAATTATGACCATGCCGATGACAACGATGACGATGATGATGAGGAGGAGGAGGAGGAGGAGGATGATGATGATGATGATTTTATTCATTTTTATCCTGCCTTTCTTCCAATAAGGGGACTCAAGGGAGCTAACAACATTTTAAAACAATGGCTCCCAAACTTTGGTTCTCCAGCTGTTTTGGACTTCATTTCCCAGAATCCCAGGCCGTTGGCCAAGATTGTTGAGCCTTCTGGGAGCTGGAGTCTGAAACACCTGGAAGAGCAGAGTTTGAGAATCACTGTTTTAAAATAATACAGATTTTTAAAAACCCTATAGAACAACTTTGATAAAAGTATAAATATAAAAGTTAATTAAAAGGCAATTAAAGAGTTTTTAAAGCTAAACCATGAAACGTTCAAAATATTAAAATCTACTGAAAGATTTTACATATTATAAAACATGTACAGCACATCATTAAAACTCTGTGATTGTATAAAAGCCCACTCCATGCAGTTTCAAAAAGTCTGGTGGCACACAGGAGACCCAAACACTTCTGGTCCCAAGCATTGCGGGTAAGGGAGACTCAACCTTTATAACTCTAAGGAAAAGTGCACACACTTTCAATGGATGATAGGAGTTACACTTCCCAGGGAGTGCCACAAATTCCCTGTTGATGGTCCTGATCCATCAACTAGCAAAGAAACCAACACTTTTTTGTACTTTGGAAGAATGGAGAATAAAGCAAAGCCTGACTCCTGTTAGTTCCAACTAACATAGACCCATTGCTGAATGGAGAGGCGAGACATAGGTAAATCCAACATTTTCAGTGAATCTGCTCTGTATGGAACTAACTACAGGATTTGGCCTGTTCTGTTTAGTCCTCCTTCCCTGGACTATTCTCTCGCACAGCTCTTCAAGTGAATTATTTAATCATAAAATCAATACTGATTATTCACTATAAAAATGATAAATACAGAGCAATAAAAATCTCTTAAAGTCCTGGGGGAACAAATTACACAGAAAGTGAGATAAACTACTGCCTTTAATCATTTGGTGGGTGTCTAAAAATGTTTGTAGTTAGCACAGCCATTTTTTTTTTTGATGTTAATAATAATGACCCATTTCTTCCATCTGCAATGATGGTTATTCTCAGAATGTCCTTCTCATAAGAAGCCAACAGTAAATTCCTCTTTTCACTGCAAAATCCTTTATTTTGCCTCTCCTAAGTTTCCGTTCCTTCAGTGGAAGACCTCCTGGATTCTGGTGGGAGAGAAACCTCCCTGAATCCACTTTCTGCCTATCTAGGGATGTACATCTTTCACTGTTTCATCCTTTCATGCAAAGATGTATAATTATGGTAGCTTTTTTGCTCTTGCAGAAGGAAAGAAATTCCTCTGCAAAATGCAATGGGATCTTGCAGCATTTTGGAGACTAATCGAGCGAAATAAATTGTAGAATGAGTTTTCGTTAACTTGCTCTATGTCCTCAGATGCATGGAGTGAACTGGTGCATATGACAAGCTAGACTAAGGGACAAAACAGATTGCCCCGAAACGCTGGATTGGGTCCGCTACAGAGCCATGTGCCGCAGCACTACGCAACCACACACTGCAGACCCAATCCAGCCAGCTTCTGCCCAAATAGGAACAGAAACAGTCCGTTTCTATTTGGGGCGGAAAAAGCTGCCCCTTTATTGCTAGACTTAGCCTTTCACCAGCTGTGGAGTGAGTTACATCTAAATGCCAAGCCCTGAAACTGAAAAGATGCTGGCCGGCATGTCATCTGTCTGACTTGGGGGTGTGGCGTAAAGCCGGACTTTTGGGGCCGTCTGTTTTGCCCCTAAGTCTGTGGGAAAACGTATGTTACAACTTCTTTCACTTGGTTAATTTCAAAGGTGCTACTAGATTCCTGTGCATACTGATATTCCAGACTAACACAGCTATATCTTTGAATTCCTCTGCATTTGTTGTTTTCAGCTGCTTTCAAGCTGATCTTGACTCATGGCAACCCTGTGAATGAGACATCTCCAAGCCCTCCCTGAGAAGGGCAACATATCCTACAGCTCAGGCCCATCTGGGTCTCTCCATCTGGCAAGAGGTCTTCCTCTCTTTCCACTTCCCTCCACCTTCCCCAGCATCATTGCCCTTTCCAATGATTCCTGCCTTCTCATGATGTGGCTGAAATATGACAGACTCAATTTAATCTTCTTGGCTTCCTGGGAGAATTCAGGCTTGATCTGTTCAAGGACCGATGTCTTTGTTTTTTTGGCCATCCATGGTTTCCTTGGCACTCTTCTCCAGCACAACATCTCAAATGAAATGGCTTGAATGATTCTAGCCTGCATGGCAGAATGGGGTTGGACTGGATGACCCTTGCCGTCTCTTCCGACTCTATTCTATGATTCTAACTTTAGTGTTCAGCTGTATATCTTTACACTTTAGGATTTTGTCTAATTCTTTCATAGCTGCCCTTCCCATTCCTAACCCTTTTCTGACTTCTTGACTGCAGTCTCTGTTCTGATCAATGTTTGATCCAAGGAATAGAATATCTTTAACTATTTCAGTTTCCTCATCATCTAGGTTGAAATTATGCCAATCTTCTGTAATCATTATTTTTGTTTTCTTTAAGGTTAACATTAGGCCTGCCTTTGCACTTTCTTCTTTGGCTTTCTTTAGTGATTGCTCCAAGTCTCTGATGCTTTCTGCTAGCAGTATGGTGTCATCTGCATATCTTAGATGATTGATATTCCTTCCTCCTGTCTTCTTCTGTTTTGAAGAATGCTCTTCATCTGATATTTTCTGCATATGCATTGAACAGATAAGGTGATAAAATATAGCCTTGCCTGACCCCTTTGCCCCCATATTCAAGCAGCCTATAATGTTGAAGAGGAATTATTGTGTGCCAAAACAACTCTGTGTGTGTGTGTGTGTGTGTTTGCAAAAATAAATGTTTGTGTGCAGAAAAAAATTACTATGCAGGAAACTATGGCTGGAATTCATTAGTGCAGTTGCAGATGCTTAAGGCCAAGTCACAGATCTGTAACTGATTTGAATTCACAAATTCTACACTGAAACAAGTGTGGAAATTGTGAATGCATTCCTCAAACTACTTTGCCAGACAGCTGCTGGATTGGGTGCAGGGAGTTTGCATTCGTGTTTTGTGGCCTTTGAACAGAGACAAAGGCAAAATTCTCCATTTAGACCACTAAAACCAAATGTACAGATATAAGATGGGGTGGGGGGGAGATACTTGGGTTAGCAGCAGTACCTGTGAAAACAACTTTGGATTATTGTTGACCATAAATTGAAGATGATCCACTAGTATGATGCTTCAGCAAAGAAGGCAAATAATATTTTAGCCTCCATTTGCAGAACTGTAATTTCCAAGAGTAGTGAATAGCCCCACCATATTCTGCCCTAGTTAGGCCTCATCCAGAGTCTTGTGTTCAATTCTGGGTGATTTTATGAAGGACATTGTGGTATAGTGGTATGAGCATTGGACTATGACTCTGGAGAGCAAGGTTCAATTCCCTGCTCTGCCATGGAAACCCACTGGATGAACTTGAGTGAGTTCCATAGTTTATCACATGCACCCAGAACCTGCGGATAAATGGGAATTAAATCCGGGAATATCCCACATTTAACCTTTGAATGAAGTGGGGAAAATGTGCTGCTTTTTACATTTAGGATTTTCCCACACTTTAATTAATGGGTTAAATGCTGGATAAATGCTCTCATCCCTCGAAAACCCCATGATAGGTTTGCCTTAGGGTCTCCACAAGTCATAAACAATGTAAAGGAACAGAACAACAAATAAAAAAGTTAGAGCAGGTTCAGAGCAGGGCAACAAATGCGTTACGAGTATGGAGAACAAAATCTATCCTTGTCCTCACTTTTAAACACTTCTGTCATGTCTCTCTACTCTCAATCTTTTTCCCAAAGCTAACCAGCCCATAAAACTGGGAGAGAGGAGTCAAATTATGGACACTATGAAAACTGTGTACACTTGTGATCTTGGAAGAAAAGTAGAATTCTTGAAACTACCACTAAAACGTGAATGGCTGAGATCCTACATTGGAGTTGTTTCCCATGCAGGTTAAACATCGGCTGAAATCCTGTTGGTTAGTCCCAACGAAAGTAGATGCAATGATTCTACTCTGATGGGGACTAACATTGTGCCACCAGAGATGTAAGCCAATGCACATGCACAGCATGCACGATGCATATACAATGTGCATCCATGTACAACGCATGGTCATGCCCATGTACAACAGCCCTACATGTGTAACCTTGCTTCTGCAGCCTTCTGGACTTTTTCATCACACAGCAATGTCCAACCATGTCCATAGGGGAACTTACACAGGTGTAAGTCACTGACACGATTCCAGCCTTTGTACTGAATTCTTCACCCCTACTGAGCCTGATTCTTCACTGTGAAACAAGAATGGGCAGAGCAAATTGCATGAATCAGAGGGGAACATCTGTGGAGGCTAAAGGAGACCACACTGAGTTATCCATCACTGTGAGAGATACGGCCTGGAGTGGGATGTAGGGAATTCTTTGGCACATGTCTGAATCCCAACATCTGACCTGAGGCCAGACACTGAGCACTGAGTCTTCCTTCCATGTCTGGATCATTAGGCAGTGAAGCATCTTTCAGGGATGGCCTGTCTCCTACTTTCCCAAGAGTCTTGGCAAGAAGTTGGCACATACCATATTGCTGAGCATATGATCCAGAACAGGGGATCTAATTTAATTACCCTGGCAGGTTGTGAACACTTTAGGCCATGAGAGAGAATGTGGAATTACAAATGACAGGCGGTAACCGTAGATTTTGAAAATACCAGGCTGTAATGAGAGAGTAGAACATTTTGGCCAATGCTTTCAGTGCACTCCTTGGCCGTTGACTGCATTACTGCTGGTCTTGATGGGTGGGAGAGTGTGGAGAAGACCTGTCTTGGAAGGACTGATGCTTAAAACAGGATAGTTGGGAAGTTTTTCCTCATGTTGAGGTGGAATCTCTTTTCCTATACAGTGTGCCCGTGTCATACGCGGACGCACCATATGCGGCTTTCAGCATACGCTGAAGGTTGCTAGGGAACCTGCAGGAGCGTGTGGGGTGCAAGGGGCGGCGCATCCTATTAAGAATAATGGGGTGTGCATCTGTGGCGCGTGTGTGCCACCGCCGCACCATGCCACCATGCCATGCACGAGCCCCATTATTTTTAGTGGGGCTCAAGCATATGCTTTTTTTTTACGCGGTGGGGATCCAGAACGCAGTTAAAGCGGTGTCAAATTATATTATTTCTGCTGCGTGATTCAGACCAAGGTCTAGTCTTCTTCTGATTTCTTGACTGCAGAAATCCTCTTCAGATCATGGTCTTCATCCTAGTGGCTTGGTATCCCATGGTCCAGCCCAAGGAATGCCTGTGTCTATTTTTACTTACTTACTTTCTATCCCACCTACCTTCACCATCTCTGCTTCCACTTTCTGTAGAATTTCTCTTTGGGGGTTTGGTCCCTTCCCTTGTCATTGTTATGGACTGCAAGACTTGCTTTCAAGAAGCTGTTTAACATTCACAATTTTTGTTTTAATCTTTAAACAACCAGAGTTGTTTCAACTGTAATGGCGGTTGAAGAGGCAGAACGTTTCCCAGCCATTAGCATATAAAATAAGGTAGGATTATGGAGCCCCATGCCATCTTGCATATTCATCACCCCAGTGTGCGCTCCTCAAAGGAAGAGAGCCGTGCCTACTCTGCCAGGCTCTGTGGGTGGTGGGTGCCTTCCTGCTGAGCCATCTAGGGCAACAACAATAATAATAATAAAAGCAAAAATTAAATGAAAATAAAGCTAACCACCCCCACCCCTCCTGCAACTACTTAGGAATGGGTCTCCAATGAATCCTGCAATTTGTTGCAGTGAAAAAGAACACCAGGTTGTCTTCTCTTTCCCTGTTTTCCCCCCTTCTCTGCTCATTGATAAGCTTTACAAGAATTAGTAAGTGATCCCTTGCCTTTCAAGCAAAATATGCTAAAACAGGAGAATTGAGCTTTTTGCAATGGAATGCAATCTCGGGAACCTGCTGTTTCAGATTAAGGAACCGACACCTAGGGACATAAATCTCTGTACATTTCATTCTTATGGGCAAGGACAAATAATTTTACCATTTTCCCCTCACTGCAAGAACACACGCAGTTTGAAATGGATTCAGATTGTAAGAGAACCCATATAAAGATCTGAAGGAACATCTTGACTGTAAGAGCTGTTTGTTCATGGACTATACACAGAAGGTGGTGGGGTCTCCTTCTTTGGAGGTTTTAAAGCAGAGGATGGATGGCCATCTGTTGGGAGGGCTTCAAAGGTGTCTTCCTGCATGGCAGAAGGGGACTGGGGTGGATGGCCCTGGGGTCTTTTCCAACTCTGGGAATCTATGATTCTGTGAGATAAAGAGGTAAGAAGTGCATGACTGAAAGATCTGGAAGCCATGTCCTTTGAGAAGTGGCTTAGAGAGCTGAGTATGTTTATCCTGGAGAAGATAAGGTTAACAGGTGATATGACAGCCCTGTTTAAATATTTAAATATTTGAAGGGATGCCATATTGAGGCTGGAGCAAGCTTGTCTTTTGTTGCTCCAGTGACAAGGACCCGGAGCAATGTATTCAAACTACAGGAAAACAGATTCTTCCTCAACATTGGGAACACCTCCCTAATGGTAAGAGCTGTTTGACAGTGAAACATGCTGCCTTGGAAGGTGGTGGAGTCTACTTCTTTGCAGGTTTCAAGCAGAGTCCATCTGTCAGGAGGGCTTTG
Organism: Sceloporus undulatus; assembly: GCF_019175285.1. Lineage (NCBI taxonomy): Eukaryota > Metazoa > Chordata > Lepidosauria > Squamata > Phrynosomatidae > Sceloporus > Sceloporus undulatus. Next base: position 380,205,376 of record NC_056522.1, read on the forward strand.
TATTCCTGTGTGTCTGGAGCGTGTCCAGAGGAGGACAACCAAGATAGTGAAGGATCTAGAAACCATGCCTTATGAGGAAAGACCTGGGGAGTTGGGTATATTTAGCCTGGACAAGAGAAAGGGAAGAGGTGACATGAAAGCCATGTTGAAATATTGGAAGGGAGGCCATATGGAGGATGAAGCAAGCTTCATTTCTGCTGCTTCAAAGACTAGGACCTGGATTCAAGCTATAGGAAAAGAAATTCAACCTTAGGAAGAACGTGCCTATGGGAAGAGCTGATTGACAGTGGAAGCATAAGAGGGGGGTTGAGTCTCCTTCTTTAGAGATTTTAAAACAGAAGTTAGATGTTTGATCCATCCCATGGAGGGCTTGGGTTGTGTCTTCCTGCATGGCAGAAGAGGGGTTGGACTGAACAGCCCTGGTGGTCACTCCCAACCCTAAGCTTTGTCTGTACTGGCTGGGATATTTTGGAGGTAACCTGGAGTATCCTGACTCTACAGCTGCTTCAAGCTCCTTCTGTAACATCAGCCTCCATTTCTGCACTGCTGAACACCCATTTCCTCCTAGTGCATCCACAAGTGCTGCAGGTCGCTCATTTCTGACAACAGAATGAAATACCCAGCGATGATCACAATCATGGGCATCTCATTCTGACCTCACCTGTGGTCCACAGTGGTGGCAGATGCACTGCGCAACCCGGTGGGACACCCAAGCAGATAGCTGCCACAGTGCAGAAACAGAGGGCTCCAGTTCTTCCTGGAAGGTCTGGAGCAACTGGTCAGTTTTTAAAACCCATTTTGAGATTGTTCAACTCCAGTTCTGCCATGGAACATGCTGCACATTGTCTGGGCTGCATGCACCATCCAAACAGGATGATGCCAGAATTGCCAGGAATGTGGCCATGAAGACAAGGCCCAAGATTTTATGAGGCAACACTTATGTATATCCCTTTGATTCAATAGACCTTCACTATTTAGAAGTACTAATAAGATTAAGACCACAGTCTTTGAACTTGAACCCAGTCTGTAAGAGTTCAATAGGTAATTACCTCAGCTTTGGTCAGGTCTCACCTGGAATAATCCTGTGTCCAGTTCGGGAAGCCACAATTCAAAAAGGATATTGAGAAGCTGGAGTATGTCCAAAGGAGGATGAGTAAAATGATAAAGGGTCTGGAAACTCAAGTCCTATGAGGAGAGAGTTAAGGATTTGGATACGTTTAGCCTGGAGAAGAGAAGGTTACGAGATGACATGATAACCCTGTTTAAGTATTTGAAAGGGAGTCATATTGAGGATGGACCAAGCTTTTTTTCTTCTGCTTCAAAGACTAGGACCCGAAGCAACAGATATAAACTACAGGAGAAGAGATTCCACCTCAATATTTGGAAGAACTTCCTGATAGTAAGAGCCATTTGTCAGTGGAAGATGCTGCTTCCTCAGAGGATGATGAAGTCTCCTTCATTGGAAGTTTTCAAACAGAGACTGGAAGGCCATCTGTCCCAGGGAGGGCTTGGGATGTATTGGATTGGATGGTCCCTAGGGTCTCTTCCAACTCTGTGGTTTTATGAGACTGATAGCTAATCCATTATTGCAACAAGGGAATTCTATGTCCCTAGTTCCCTCTATTGCAAGATCTTGATACACTCTGCATCAATTTCCAGGCGGGGAAGGGAATTGGGGGTTACATGGTTGGTGCCACATCTGCCAAAACATGAGAACCACTATGACACCTGAACAGGTTCAAGGTACTCCCTTGTATGGGAGGATAGAATGGCCCTCACCCTGCTTTCCTTTCTTCAGTGGGCAAAGAGCTTTTTTTCTTTACGTAGGCCTTCAATGTGTGAGCCTGGGAACCTCCTACTGAGATAAATGCTTTATTTATTCCTTTAAACTTTTGGCAATAATCACTGTTTTCATCCCAAATGTTTGTGTGATGACAGTCCGGTTGGGAGGACTATTGGAACAGAAATTGTGCAATACATGAAATAGTGGCAGGATGAGAATATTTGCAAACTGCGACATTCTCAATGGAAAACATTTATGGGTATTTCTGCTCAGCCACCATTTTGAAGTGGTTTGAGTGATGGACTAGGACTCTGGGAGACCAGGGTTCAAATCTTCCGTCAGCCGTGGAAAGCCACTGGGTGATCTTGGCCAAGTCAGCCTCAGAGAAAAGTAAGGATAAGCCTCCTTTTAAAGAATTTGGCCAAGAAAACCATAGGAAACGATTGCCATAGACAGAGTTCTGAGAAAATACTGTTTATTGCACATGCACAAAACAAATCCATAGAATCACAGAATGATATATAGCCATCCCTTCCAATTTGTGGGGGATCTGTTCCAGACCCCTTTGTGAATTGGAAAAACTGCAGATATTGGAGCCCCATTGTTTTTAATGGCTGCACACTCCTGCATGAGGCCCATGGGCCTGCCATGGGCACACACGGCATTTTGTCCCTCCTGGCTTCCTGTCCGTGGAAATTCAAAACCGCAAACGGGAAGTCAGCAAATCTGGAGGGACGACTGTAGTTGGGAGGGTCAACAATGGGCATCTATTCTGTTTGAAGACACCCAGAGAAGGAGAGCCCACCTCCCCAAGTGGTCTATTCCAGAGCCAAACAATTTTAGCAGGTGAAAAGTTCTTCCTCAAGTGTAGCTGGCGCTGCAGTTTCTTTTCTTGCAATTTGAATCCACTGATTTGTGTGCTAGTTTCTGGAACTGCAGAAAACAAGCTTCTGCATAATATCACTTCAAATATTTAAAGACAACTATATCATCACCTCTAGTCCAAGCTAAACATGCCTCCCACTCTCAGCCATTTCTTATAAGGTAGCTTCCAGACCTTTGATCAACTTGGGGCTCATCTGCACTGCAGAAATAATGCAGTCTGCCACGCTTTAACTGCCATGCCTCAATCCTATGGAATTCTGGGATTTGTTGTTTGTTGTGGCACCTCGACAAACTACAAATCCTATAAATTCCATGAACTGAACCATGACAGGTAAACAGATGAGCCCCAAGTGCTGATGAGTCCCAAGATAATCAAAGGTCACTCTCTCCTTGACATCTTCCTACTTGTCATTACCTGATTAAACTCGGATGCCTGAAATCTGACATCGGCTATGGTCTGTGTGAAATGTGCACTGGCTTAGAATTCATTTTATATTTATGTATTTGTTACACTTACATCCTGCCTTTCTCCCAAAATGGGAGAGACCAAACCCATCGCACTAGTTGATCCAGGGAGAACCAGCAGGGATGGAGGGTGAAGAATCACATCTCCATGCACCTGCCTATCCGATAAGAGAATGCATTTTGAGTTCGCCACAGCATAAAGAGTGGAGGTGCCCCATTCATTTCTTCCAGCTGAAAATCTGATTTAAAAAGAAATGAAATGCCTTATGAACAGCTTCATCGTTCTTTGCCTCCTTCCTAATCTCCAGACCCTAGTGATTATTCCGTGCTCTGTTTTCCAGCTAAACATTCAAAAGAAGATGCATTTTTCTAATATGAAATTGTGTGTGTGTGTGTGTGTGTGTGTTTGCGTGTGTGTAAATGGAGGGAGGGAAGACAATCAATTTGACATCCTATCAAGCGTTTATCCTGCAGCACAGTCCTTCTTGTACAGATGATTTGAAGCTGCTAGTGGCAAATAGTTTAAAAATAGGAAAATGCTGACAGTCTGTGATGGGAGGGAAATATCTGTGCTAAGGTTGGCCGTCTCACATGTACATCGAATTCTCTTGACAGAATGCATCTGCTGTGGGTTTGGAGGCTGTGAGAGCCCAACATCTGAGCTTATACTAAGGAGGAGGGAAGATGAGCCCCCCCACTTCACCCAACATGCTTTATGAGATCTCCCAGGGATGCAAGACACTTCTCTGGGTGGGCATTTTTGAGACAGTGGGTGAGATCCATGCACCAAGGAAGTGAAGTATGGCTCAGACCCTTATCTCAATCTGCATGTCCAAACTTTATTAATCCATTACTACATTGCAAAAAAGCAATGAAACACTGTTAGGGAATTGTAAAGATGCACATCTGAGCATTGGCAGGAGTGTTCCAATTCACATGGGACACTTTAGATGGCCAGATGTGCATCACTGAATTCTCCTATGTGCATTGATGCCTGTATCAGTCACTCCACTATTGTTCACCAAATTCCCAAAGTGTTGTAATGTCACAGCAGCCTCAAGCAAATGTGGATGCTGCAAAACTACTCAGTTCAATTTCATTCATATAGACATAATTTCCAAGCAGATTGCCTGCTGCTAACTTGATGCCCATTGAGTTGCACAATGCCACCTTATTCATGAACTGCAACACCAAATGCACACATTGATGATCTACCTACAAACTGTATGGTGCACATCTAAGTGCAAGCCAAAGAAAGTCACATCTGTGCATGGAGCACATCTATGTCAAATGACACCTCATGCACAACTCCACTTCTGCAACCTTGAACTAAACATGGCCCTTCTCTTTGTCATCAGGTTGGCAGGATTGGACAGAGTGGGCCGGGTTGGAGAAGCATCCGGCTGTGTCCCTGTCACCAGACATCAGCACTGAGTCCATTGGGGTCATCAGGAGATCTCAGCAGATGATGTAACCATTTCACATCTGGCTACAGGGAGATGGCCAGATGCTTCTCGGATACTGTCTGCTCCCCACAAGGAATGTAAAACTGAGGAGCATGTAACAAAGGAGGTGAAGGTTGAGGCAAAAGAAAACTATGCCAAAGAACTTATAGAAGTCCAGCAGGCATCACTATTTTTGCTTATCCTAATGGCTGTGTGGATGAGGAGGGAGCAATGGTAAATGGTTGCTGTGAGATATATAGGGGAGGCGACCAGGTGCAGGTGGGGCTAAGAAGACCCACACATATCAAAATAGACATAAAGGAAAAGAAAAAAGGCCACGACTATAGCAATTATTATAGCCTTAACATGATAACTTTGCCTGATTTTAACCCAGAAAAGCTGACAAACATACTCAAATATCTTATGCAAATCCTTCAAAGCCTGATTCCTCTCATTGCTCCTTTGAGGGGAAATGCCAAAGAGCCACTGCCACCATTTTCCTACCTAGACATTCAATAAATAACTATTATTATTATTATTATTATTATTAATTTTACCCTGCTTCTCTCCCAAAATTGGGAGTCAATGCATCTTGCAGTCTAAAAACACAGTTCAATTAAAAACTAACAAAATTGTCAGTTAAAATGGAATTAAACTATTTTAATTAAAAATGTATATTGAAAAGTCAGAAGCAGCATCATGGAGGAGAGAGTGAAGGGGGTTGATGCTTTCTTTAGTCTATCCCAAAAAGGGATAGACTTCTTGCCTTTCATCATTCTACTCAGAGAAGGGGATGGTCCCTTTTTGGTAAGAGCTACCACTCTTACATTGAAAGAGTTGATCCATGGAGAAATTGACCCAGGTTTTTAAGGTAATTTTTGACTAAAATTTTGAGACTTATATATGTGTATATACAGTATGTGTTGACTCACGATACAGTGGCTGAAGTGAGGGCATTGCTCTAGTTGGTATTGACCCATATGAATTCAGTCGAAAGTCACAAAGGAAACAATCTGTTGAAACTAGTAACTTTCTTTTTTCTTGCTTCCTCAGATCAGATGGACCAAAACTGCAGGAAGTGCCTCTGACCGGTTTCAAGACTCGAGTGTCTTCAATGAAACGCTGCGGATTACAAATATCCAGCGACATCAAGGTGGGCGCTACTATTGCAAGGCGGAGAATGGCCTGGGTTCTCCAGCAATCAAGTCGATACGAGTCGACGTCTATTGTAAGTAACCAAGTCCAGAAGCCAACGAGTGAGTTGGCTCTTGATTTCTTTGCAGAACTAGACCATGGGAATGTCATAGTTGGCAGTTTGGAGGAAGGACCTTAAGGGTTTTTGGAAAGGCAGCTCCCAGCCAAGCAAGTAGTCAATCCATCAGACAGGTGGCTTTCCTCCATTGACCCCTCACAAAGTATATTTGAAACTATTCTACAAAATGGTTAAAAACATTCTTCTTGAGTGACAAATATTATTTATGGTGCAGAAGTTCCTGGTTTCTGCAGAGAAAATGCAGTTCTCTGTGCAATAGCATATTTTCATTGATGTTTTGCTGTTGTCGTGATGCAATTTTTAGATAACTTGATGTTTCTATATGTTTTAGATATGATTGCCATTGTATGGAAATTTTCTGCTTGTAATCCCGCTTTGATCCATTGGGAGAAGTGGGAAAATACAAATAAATTTATTATTATTATTATTATTATTATTATTATTATTAGTATTAGTATTATTATTATTATTATATGTGAACTTTGTACAGAATAAGTCCCAAATTGTGAATAATCTTTTTTAAAAATGTACAAGACTTTCTTGCAGTGGAAAGAAAACTGCTAAAGTTACTCATTGCTTCCTTTGAAAAGAAAATTAGCAAAGAATAGCATCACCTGTGTAAAGTTGGAAGGAAAGTTCTCCTTTGTTAACTTAAAGTTATTAAGGTACAGGTTACCTGTTAATTATTCACCTTTGAGTGAAGGACATTGCAGCATAAGCTTTAACAGACTTGAGTCTACTTCCTCAGATGCGGAGAAGTAAACCAAGGATGTATCCACACTGCAGAAATAATGTAGTTTGACACCACTTTAACTGTGATGGCTGAATGCTATGGAATCCTGGGATTTATAGTTCTGTGAGATATTTAGCCTTCTCTGTCAGAAAGCTCTGGTGCCACAACAAACTACAACTCCCAGTATTCTGTCAGATAGAGTCATGGCATTTAAAGCGGTGTAAAACTGATTTATTTCTGCAGTGTAGATACAAACCAAAGCTACAAAAGCTCCTGCTACCAACTTCTTTCTCTCCATTAGTCTCAATGGTGCTATAAGATCCCTATGTTCATGAATATTCCCAACTAATCTGGTGATGTCTCTTAGGGATTGTTTGCATTGGCAAAATAGAGTGGTTTCACCCTGTTTCGAGCCTCAGCTATTTAGATGATTCACGAGGCTGAAATGGGGAGTAGCTGGGATGAAGCCATGCTCTGGAGTTAAAAAATGGGAGCAAAAAAAAAAAAATAGCCCCTTTACTCCGCTCTAATGAAGAAAGTGTGCATTATGACACCAGCATATAAACAGCATGACATGAATGTGGGAATGTGGGAAGGCCCAGGTGGCTTATTGAAGGAGTCTGGAGCATGCACCTCGGGACCAATGAGACACAGCCACCGGTGCCATTGCTTGCCATACTTTGTTTTCATTTGTTGAGCATACAGGTGGATGAATGGCCAGCTGCACCATTGATTCATCGCACCATTGATTCATCACACATCCCATGAGGTGAAATTATGACAAACACGGCAGGTCGCCAATAATGCAATGGATGTAATTAATATGTACACGAACTAGACAGTCTGA
>NC_056522.1:380212831-380292095 GCF_019175285.1 Sceloporus undulatus
TCTATCCCCCTACCCTTCACCATCTCTGCCTTACCACTTCGATAGAATTGTCCTCTTTGGGGTGGTTTGTCCCCTTCCCTTGTCATTTGTTATGACTTGCAAGACTTGCTTTCACGACGCTGTTTAACATCACATTTTTGTTAATCTTTAACAACCCGAGTGTTTCAACTGTAATGGCGGTGAAGGGCAGACCGTTTCCAGCCATTAGATATTAAAATCATGTAGGTTCTGGAGCCCCATGCCTCTCGCTATTCATCACCCCCGTGTGCGCTCTCAAGGAAGAGAGCTTGCTACTCGCCGGCTCTGTGGGTTGTGGGTGCCTTCCTGCTGAGCCATCTAGGGCACACAATAATAATAATCAAGCAAAATTAAATGAAATCGCTAACCCCCCGCACCCCCTCCAACACACCCACCCTCGCTCCTGCAACTACTTCGGAATGGTCTCCAATGCATCCTGCCATTTGTTAGCCTAAAAGAACACCAGGTTTTCTTCTCTTTCCCTGTTTTCCCCCTTCGCTGCATCCTATCCTCTTTACCAGGAATTAGTAAGTGACTTCCCTTCATTTCAAGCAAAATATGCTAAAAACAGGAGAATGAGCTCTTTTTGATGCAGAATGAATCTCTCGGGAACCTTGCTGTTTCAACTTAAGCGCGACACTAGGACATAAATCTCTGTACATTCATCTTATGGGCAAGCGACATAATTTAAATCCTTTCCCCCCACTTCACAACACACACGCAGTTTGAAATGGATTCAGATTGATAGAGACCCAAATAAAGTATCTGAAGGAACATCTTGACTGTAGAAGCTGTTTGTTCATGGACTATACACAAAGGTTGTTGTTCTCTTCTTTGGGAGGTTTTAAAGCAGAGGCATGGATGGCCATCTGTTGGGAGGGCTTTCAAAGGTGTTTCCTTCCCGCATGGCAGAAGGGACTGGGGTGGATGGCCCTGGGGTCTTTTCCAACTCTGGGAATCTATGATTCTGTTGAGATAAGAGGTAAGAAGTGATGACGAAAGATCTGGAAGCCATGTCCTTTGGAGAGTGGCTAGAGAGCTGAGTATGTTTATCCTGGGAGAAGAAAAGGTTAACAGGTGATATGACAGCCCTGTTTAAATTTAAATATTTGAAGGGATGCCATATTGAGGCTGGAGCACAAGCTTGTCTTTGTTGCCCAGTGACAAGGACCCGGAGCAATGTATTCAAACTACAGGAAACACAGATTCTTCCTCAACATTGGGAACACCTCCCTAATGGTAAGAGTGTTTGACAGTGAAACATGCGCCTTGGAAGGTGGTGGAGTCTACTTTCTTTGCAGGTTTCAAGCAGAGTCCATCTGTCAGGAGGCTTTGTATTCCTGTGTGTACTGGAAGCGTGTCCAGAGGAGGACAAACACAAGATAGTGAAGGATCTAGAAACCATTGCCTTATGAGGAAAGACCTGGGGAGTTGGGTATATTTAGCCTGGACAAAGAGAGGGAAGAGGTGACATGAGAAGCCATGTTTAAAATATTGGAAGGGAGGCCATATGGAGGATGAAGCAAGCTTCATTTCTGCTGCTTCAAAGACTAGGACCTGGATTCAAGCTATAGGAAAAGAATTCAACCTTAGGAAGAACGTGCCGATGGGAAGAGCTGATTGACAGTGGAAGCATAAGAGGGGGGTTGAGTCTCCTTCTTAGAGATTTTAAAACAGAAGTTAGATGTTTGATCCATCCACATGGAGGGCTTGGGTGTGTCTTCCTGCATGGCAGAAGAGGGGTTGGACTGAACAGCCCTGGTGGTCACTTCCCAACCTAAGCTTTGTTCTATATGGCTGGGATATTTTGGAGGTAACCTGGAGTTATCCTGACTCTACAGCTGCTTCAAGCTCCTTCTGTAACATCAGCCTCCATTTCTGCACTGCTGAACCCCATTTCCTCCTAGTGCATCCACCAGTGCTGCAGGTCGCTCATTTCTGACAACAGAAGAAATACCCAGCGATGATCACAATCATGGGCATCTCATTCTGACCTCACCTGTGGTCCACAGTGGTGGCAGATGCACTGCGCAAACCCGGTGGGACAACCCAAGCAGATAGCTGCCACAGTGCAGAAACAGAGGGCTCCAGTTCTTCCTGGAGGTCTGGAGCAAACTGGTCATTTTTAAAACCCATTTGAGATTGTTCAACTCCAGTTCTGCCATGGAACATGCTGCACATTGTCTGGGCTGCATGCACCATCCAAACAGGATGATGCCAGAATTGCCGGGAATGTGGCCATGAAGACAAGGCCAAGATTTTATGAGGCAACACTATGTATATCCCTTTGATTCAATAGACCTCACTATTTAGAGTACTAATAAGATTAAGACCACAGTCTTTGACTTGAACCCCAGTCTGTAAGAGTTCAATAGTAATTACCTCAGCTTTGGTAGGTCTCACCTGGAATAATCCTGTGTCCAGTTCGGGAAGCCACAATTCAAAAAGGATATTGAGAAGCTGGGATGTCCAAAGGAGGCTGAGTAAAATGATAAAGGGTCTGGAAACTCAAGTCCTATGAGGAGAGAGTTAAGGATTTGGATAGTTTAGCCTGGAGAAGAGAAGGTTACGAGATGACATGATAACCCGTTTAAGTATTTGAAAGGGGTCATATTGAGGATGGACCAAGCTTTTTTCTTCTGCTTCAAAGACTAGGACCCGAAGCAACAGATATAAACTACAGGAGAAGAGATTCCACCTCAATATTGGAAGAACTCCTGATCGTAAGAGCCATTTGTCAGTGGAAGATGCTGCTTCCTCAGGGATGATCAAGTTCTCCTTCATTGGAGTTTTCAAAGAGGATGGAAGGCCATCTGTCCCAGGGAGGCTTGGGATGTATTGGATTGGATGGTCCCTGGGTCTCTTCCAACTCTGTGGTTTTATGAGACTGATAGCTAATCCATTATTGCAACAGGGATCTATGTCCCTAGTTCCCTCTATTGCAAGATCTTGATACACTCTGCATCAATTTCCAGGCGGGGAAGGGAATTGGGGGTTACATGGTTGGTGCCACATGCCAAAACATGAGAACCACTATGACACCTGAACAGGTTCAAGGTACTCCCTTGTATGGGAGGATAGAAGGCCCTCACCCTGCTTTCCTTTCTTCAGTGGCAAAGAGCTTTTTTTCTTTACGTAGGCCTTCAATGTGTGCCTGGGACCCTCCTACTGAGTAAATGCTTTATTTATTCCTTTAAACTTTGGCAATAATCACTGTTTTCATCCCAATGTTTGTGATGACAGTCGGTTGGGAGGACATTGGAACAGAAATTGTGCAATACATGAAATAGTGGCAGGATGCGAATATTTGCAAACTGGGACATTCTCAATGGCAAACATTTATGGGTATTTCTGCTCAGCCACCATTTTGAAGTGGTTTGAGTGATGGACTAGGATCTGGGACCGGGTTCAAATCTTCCGTCAGCCGTGGAAAGCCACTGGGTGATCTTGGCCAAGTTCAGCCAGAGAAAAGTAAGGATAAGCCTCCTTTTAAAGAATTTGGCCAAGAAAACCATAGGAACGATTGCCAAGGACAGTTCTGAGAAAATACTGTTTATTGCACACAAAAACAATCATAGAATCACAGAATGATATATAGCCATCCCTTCCAATTTGTGGGGGATCTGTTCCAGACCCCTTTGTGAATTGGAAAAACTGCAGATATTGGAGCCCCATTGTTTTTAATGGCTGCACACTCCTGCCATGAGGCCCATGGGCCTGCCATGGGCACACACGGCATTTTGTCCCTCCTGGCTTCCTGTCCGTGGAAATTCAAAACCGCAAACGGGAAGTCAGCAAATCTGGAGGGACGACTGTAGTTGGAGGGTCAACAATGGGCATCTATTCTGTTTGAAGACACCCAGAGAAGGAGAGCCCACCTCCCCAAGTGGTCTATTCCAGAGCCAAACAATTTTAGCAGGTGAAAAGTTCTTCCTCAAGTGTAGCTGGCGCTGCAGTTTCTTTCTTGCAATTTGAATCCATTGATTTGTGTGCTAGTTTCTGGAACTGCAGAAAACAAGCTTCTGCATAACTCACCTCAAATTTTAAAGACAACTATATCATCCCCTCTAGTCCAAGCTAAACATGCCTCCCACTCTCCGCCATTTCTTATAAGGTAGCTTCCAGACCTTTGATCAACTTGGGCTCATCTGCACTGCAGAAATAATGCAGTCTGCCACGCTTTAACTGCCATGCCTCATCCATGGAATTCTGGGATTTGTTGTTGTTGTGCACCACCTGACAAACTACCAAATCCTATAAATTCCATGAAACTGAACATGACAGGTAAAACAGATGAGGCCAAGTGCTGATGAGTCCCAAGATAATCAAAGGTCACTCTCTCTTGACATCTTCCCTATTTTCATTACCTGATTAAACTCGTGCCTGAATCTGACATCGGCTATGGTCTGTGTGAAATGTGCACTGGCTTAGAATTCATTTTCATTTATGTATTGCTACACTTACATCCTGCCTTCTCCAAAATGGAGAGACCAAACCCATCACACTAGTTGATCCAGGGAGAACCAGCAGGGATGGGAGGGTGAAGATCCATCTCCATGCACTGCCTATCGATAAGAGAATGCATTTTGAGTTCGCCAAGCATAAGAGTGGAGGTGCCCCATTCATTCTTCCAGCTGAAATCTGATTTAAAAGAAATGAAATGCCTTATGAACAGCTTCATCGTTCTTTGCCTCCTCCTAATCTCCAGACCCTAGTGATTATTCCGTGCTCTGTTTTCCAGCTAACATTCAAAAGAAGATGCATTTTTCTAATATGAAATTGTGTGTCTGTGGTGTGTGTGTTGTGTGTGTGTGTGTTGCGTGTGTGTAATGGAGGGAGGGAAGACAAATTTGACATCCTATCAGCGTTTATTCTGCAGCACAGTCCTTCTGTACAGATGATTGAAGCTGCTAGTGGCAACTAGTTTAAAACATAGGAAAATGCTGACAGTCTGTGATGGGAGGGAAATATCTGTGCTAAGGTTGGCCGTCTCACATGTACATCGAATTCTCTTGACAGAATTGCATCTGCTGTGGGTTTGGCGGCTGTGAGCGCCCAACATCTGAGCTTATACTACGGAGGAGGGAAGATGAGCCCCCCCACTTCACCCAACATGCTTTATGAGATCTCCCAGGGATGCAAGACACTTCTCTGGGTGGCATTTTTGAGACAGTGGGTGAGTCCATGCACCAAGGAAGTGAAGTATGGCTCAGACCCTTATCTCAATCTGCATGTCCAAACTTTATAATCCATTACTACATTGCAAAAAGCAATGAAACTGTTAGGGAATGTAAGATGCCATCTGAGCATTGGCAGGAGTGTCCCAATTCACATGGGACACTTTAGATGGCCCGATGTGCATTCACTGAATTCTCCTATGTGCATGATGCCTTGTATCAGTCACTCCACTATTGTTCACCAAATTCCCAAAGTGTTGTAATGTCACAGCAGCCTCAAGCAAAGTGGATGCTGCAAAACTACTCAGTTCAATTTCATTCATATAGACATAATTTCAAGCAGATTGCCTGCTGCTAACTTGATGCCCATTGAGTTGCACATGCCACCTTCTCATGAACTGCAACACCAAATGCACACATTGATGATCTACCTACAAACTGTATGGTGCCCATCTAAGTGCAAGCCAAAGAAAGTCACATCTGTGCATGGAGCACATCTATGTCAAATGACACCTCTGCACAACTCCACTTCTGCAACCTTGAACTAAACATGGCCCTTCTCTTGTCATCAGGTTGGCAGGATTGGACAGAGTGGGCCGGGTTGGAGAAGCATCCGGCTGTGTCCCTGTCACCAGACTCAGCACTGAGTCCATTGGGGTCATCAGGAGATCTCAGCAGATGAGTGAACCATTTCACATCTGGCTACAGGGAGATGGCCAGAGCTTCGTCGGATACTGTCTGCTCCCCACAAGGAATGTAAAACTGAGGCGCATGTAACCAAGGAGGTGAAGGTTGAGCAAAAGAAAACTATGCCAAAGACTTATAGAAGTCCAGCAGGCATCACTATTTTTGCTTATCCTAATGGCTGTGTGGATGAGGAGGGAGCAATGGTAAATGGTTGCTGTGAGATATATAGGGGAGGCGACCAGGTGCAGGTGGGCTAAGAAGACCCACAATATCAAAATGGACATAAAGGAAAAGAAAAAAGGCCACGACTATAGCATATTATAGCCTTAACATGATACTTTTGCCTGATTTTAACCCAGAAAAGCTGACAAACATACTCAAATATCTTATGCAACTCCTTCAAAGCAGCCGGATTCCTTCATTGCTCCTTTGAGGGAACTGCCAAAGAGCCACTGCCACCACTTCTCACCTAGACATTCAATAAATAACTATTATTATTCTTATTATTATTATTATTATTAATTTACCCTGCTTCTCTCCCAAATGGGAGTCATGCATCTTGCAGTCTAAAAAACAGTTCATTAAAAAACTAACAAATTGTCAGTTAAAATGGAATTAAACTATTTTAATTAAAATGTATATTGAAAGTCAGAAGCGCATCATGAGGAGAGAGTGAAGGGGTTGATGCTTTCTTTAGTCTATCCCCAAAAGGGATAGACTTTTGCCTTTCATCATTCTACTCAGAGAAGGGGATGTCCCTTTTGGTAAGAGCTACCATCTTACATGAAAGGGTTATCCATGGAGAAATTGACCCAGGTTTTTAAGGTAATTTTTGACTAAAATTTTGAGACTTATATATGTGTATATACAGTATGTGTTGACTCACGATACAGTGGCTGAAGTGAGGGCATGCTCTAGTTGGTATTGGCACCCATATGAATTCAGTCGAAAGTCACAAAGGAAACATCTGTTGAAAGTAACTTCTTTTTCTTGCTTCCTCAGATCAGATGGACCAAACTGCAGGAAGTGTGCCTCTGACCGGTTTCAAGACTCCGAGGTCTTCAATGAGACGCTGCGGATTACAAATATCCAGCGACATCAAGGTGGGCGCTATACTATTGCAAGGCGGAGAATGCTGGTTCTCCAGCAATCAGTCGATACGAGTCGACGTCTATTGTAAGTAACCAAGTCCAGAAGCCAACGAGTGAGTTGGCTCCTTGATTTCTTTGCAGAACTAGACCATGGGAATGTCAGAGTTAGCGTTTGGAGGAAGGACTTTAAGGGTTTTTGGAAGGCAGCTCCCAGCCAAGCAAGTAGTCAAGCCATCAGACAGGTGGTTTCCTCCATTGACCCCTCACAAAGTATATTTGAAACTATTCTACAAAATGGTTAAAAACATTCTTCTTGAGTGACAAATATTATTTATGGTGCAGAAGTAACCAGAGAAAATGTAGTTCTCTGTGCAAATAGCATATTTCATGATGTTTTGCTGTTGTCGGATGCATTTTTAGAAACTTCATGTTCTATGATATGTTTTAGCATATGTTGCCATTGTATGGAAATTTTCTGCTTGTAATTCTCGCTTTGGATCCATGGGAGAAGTGGGAAAATACAAATAAATTTTATTATTATTATTATATTTATTATTATTATGAGTATTAGTATTAGTTATAGTATAGTATTATTATATGTGAACTTTGTACAGAAAAGTCCCAAATTGTGAATAATCTTTTTTAAAAATGTACAAGACTTTCTTGCAGTGGAAAAACTGCTAAAGTTCTATTGCTTCTCCTTTGAAAAGAAAAATTAGCAAAGAATAGCATCACCTGTGTAAATTGGAAGGAAAGTTCTCCTTTGTTAACTTAAGTTATTAAGGTACAGGTTACCTGTTAAGTATCACCTTTGAGTGAAGGACTGCAGCATAAGCTTTAACGACTGTGAGTCTACTTCCTCAGATGCAGAGAAGTAACCAGGATGTACCACACTGCAGAAATATGTAGTTTGACACCACTTTAACTGTGATGGCTGAATGCTATGGAATCCTGGGATTTATAGTTTCTGTAGATATTTAGCCTTCTCTGTCAGAAAGCTGCTGGTGCCACAACAAACTACAACTCCCAGTATTCTGTCAGATAGGTCATGGCATTTAAAGCGGTGTAAACTGATTTATTTCGTGCAGTGTAGATACAACCAAAGCTACAAAAGCTCATGCTACCAACTTCTTTCTCTCCATTAGTCTCAATGGTGCTATAAGATCCCTATGTTCATGAATATTCCCAACTAATTTGGTGATGTCTCTTAGGGATTGTTTGCATTGGCCAAATAGAGTGGTTTCACCCTGTTTCGAGCCTCAAGCTATTTAGATAGATCACGAGGCTGAAATGGGGGTAGCTGCGTGAAGCCATGCTCTGGAGTTAAAAAATGGAGCAAAAAAAAAAAAAAAAATAGCCCTTTACTCCGCGCTCTAATGAAGAAGTGTGCATTATGACACCAGCATATAACAGCAGACATGAATGTGGAATGTGGGAAGGCCCAGGTGGCTTATTGAAGGAGTCTGGAGCATGCACCTCGGGACCAATGAGACACAGCCACCGGTGCCATTGCTTGCCATACTTTGTTTCATTTGTTGAGCATACAGGTGGTGAATGGCCAGCTGCAACCATTGATTCATCGCACCATGTGATTCACACACATCCCATGAGGTGAAATTATGACAAACACGGCAGGTCGCCCATAATGCAATGGATGTAATTAATATGTACAAACGAACTAGACAGTCTGACGGGGTGCAAGGGGGAAAGGTGGGGAAAGGGGCATGTATGGGGGGGCATGTTTTTGCTTTGCCAGTGTGTCACTGGGCACACACACACCAAGCATTGTCCGAGTAGTGTATCACTCGTGGACTGGCTGGTCACACCTGTTCCAATGGGATTGCAGCTGGCAAAAAGAGAGTGGTAATTGGCAGCAGCAGGCGCTGTGTTATGCAATGGGCAAATGCACGGGTGGGGAGGGTTACCATATCCCGCCGGGGGGCGGGACTTTCCCGGTTTGGGGCGGGTCCGCACCGGTCCCGCCCCGGTTTGCCCCGCCCCCGGGACGGCCCCCCGCCCCCGCGATGGATGCCAGGCAGGGAAAGGAGCCTTGCCTCAGCGAGGCTCGTTCCCTGCTTGGCCTCCTCCGCTGGGGACGGAGGCGGCCTGACAGGGGAAAAGGGCTTCGCCTCGGCCCTTTTCCCCTGCCTAGCCGCCTCCTCAGCTGGCCAGGGAGGCGGCCAGGCAAGGGAAAAGGGCTTCGCTCGGCGAGGCCCTTTTCCCGTGCCTAGCCGCTCCTCCGTCGGCAGGGAAGCGTCCTGACAGGGGAAAGGGCTTCGCCTCGGCGAGGCCCTTTTCCCCTGCCTAGCCGCCTCCTCTGCCGGCCAGGGAGGCGGCCATGCAAGGGAAAAGGGCTTCGCCTCGGCGAGGCCTTTTCCCTGCCTTGCCGCCCCCCTCCGTCGGCCAGGGAAGCGGCCTGACAGGGGAAAAAGGCTTCGCCTCGGCGAGGCCCTTTTCCCTGCCTAGCCGCCTTCCCGTCGGCCAGGGGGGCGCCAGGCAAGGGAAAAGGGCTTCGCCTCGGCGAGGCCCTTTTCCCCTGCCTTGCGCCTCCTCCGTCGCCAGGAAGCGGCTGACAGGGGAAAGGGCTTCGCCTCGGCGAGGCCCTTTTCCCCTGCCTAGCCGCCTCCTCGTCGGCCAGGGAAGCGGCTGACAGGGGAAAAGGGCTCGCCTCGGCGAGGCCCTTTTCCCTGCCTAGCCGCCTCCTCTGCCGCCAGGGAGGCGCCAGGCAAGGGAAAAGCTTCGCCTCGGCGAGGCCCTTTTCCCCTGCCTAGCCGCCTCCCTGCCGGCCAGGGAGGCGGCCATGCAGGGAAAAGGGCTCGCCTCGGCGAGGCCCTTTTCCCCTGCCTTGCCGCCTCCTCCGTCGGCCAGGGACACGGCTGACAGGGGAAAAGGGCTTCGCCTCGGCGAGGCCCTTTTCCCCTGCCTAGCCGCCCCTCCGTCGGCCAGGGAAGCGGCCAGGCAAGGGAAAAGGGCTTCGCCTGGCGAGGCCCTTTTCCCCTGCCTTGCCGCCTCCTCCGTCGGCCAGGAAGCGGGCCTGACAGGGGAAAAGGGCTTCGCCTCGGCGAGGCCCTTTTCCCCCCTTGCCAGCCCTCCTCCCGTCGGCCAGGAGAGCGCCTGACAGGGAAAGCGCTTCGCCTCGGGCGAGCCCTTTTCCCCTGCCTTCTCGCCTCCTCCGCCTCCGCCTCCTCTCCGCCTCTCTCCTTTCTTTCGTCTTCTTCTTCCGCTATCTTCTTACTCTCCTCTTCTTTTTCCTCCTCTTCTTCTCCTCCTCCCCTTCTTCATCTCTTCTCCTCTTCTTCTTCCTCTCCTCCTCCTCCTCCTCCTCCTCCCCCTTCTTCTTCATCTTCTCCTTCTTTCCTCTCCTCCTCCTCTTCTTCTTCCTCCTTCTCTTCTTCTCTCTTCCTCTCCTCCTCCCCTCCTCCTCCTTCTTCTTCATCTTCTCTCTCCTCCTCTCTTCTTCTCCACCTCCTCCACCTCATCCTTCCCCTGTTCCTCCCCTTTTTCTTCCTCTCTACTTCCTCTTCTTCCTCTCCTCTTTCCCCTCTCCTCTTCCTCCTCCTCCTCTCCTTCCTCCTCTGCTTCTTCCACTCTTCTCCCCTCTGGTTTTTGGCCAGAAAGGGAAGCCCAATTTCTGCCATCTGTCTAGAAATAATGCAAATGTCCTCCATTTTGACCAGCCTAAGAAACATGCATTTATATGAAAAATTTTCAAAAATAATCAATTTTTACGTTCCCTCCATTTTTAAAATGTGTCCTACATTTGATCCTTTTGTCCTACATTTGTCCCTGTTTGGAGGTCCCGACTTATGCAAAACCCTAGGGGGGGGGGGGGGGCGGGGGGGGGGGAGAAAAATATAATTGAGTGGCACGGCTTGGTGCCACATTGTGCAGACTGTCTATGGGTGTTTAGCCGATCTTGGGAGCAGGCGGTGGAGAAGGTGGCGGTTATACCTACATTTAGAAAAACCGGGATCAACCAACATGCTCCAGGAGCCACCAGAATGAATCTCCTTCTTCCCATGCAGTTGATGCCTGGAAAATTAAATGATGTGGGTTTTATGCACATGGCAATAGTGACTAAGTAGCAATTGTGAATACAAAACATTTACATAGATTTACTCAAGTGCAAAAGAAGGGTCCCTGTTGAAATGCAAATAGACTTTACATTTCCTGGATTTTGAAAATCTCCCTATTGCCGCATGGCCAGAAGGAGGAAGCGCCCGCCTGCAAAAGACATTCTCCCCATCATAACATCTTTACTAAGGACTGAAACAACATGCAGGCATCTGACTAACAGCTCCAACTGGTTTTTTTTCTTCCTTCTTTTGTTTGGTTTGTACCATCTTGCCTGATGAAGAAGAAGCCCATGGAGCTTTGAAAGCTTGCAACAAGTATATTGTGCATTTTGATTGGCCAATAAATGTATCACTGATGGATTTTTGTTTGTATTTGTTAAATGGCCAACACAGCTACCCCTGAATGTTTTCAATGGTAGCTGTTTCATATTCACTATGGCTACTTATTCACAGCGGTGACACTATTGTCATGATTGTACCTAAAGGGGTCATTCAGACATTGTTATTTTTTAATACAACTGTGCGAATAATCTCACTCACACATTCTGGGTTTATTGTTTACACTATGGAACCACATCTATGCGCATCTGTGCAAGTTCTGTTGCTCACACATGCCAGCACTCCAATCAAGATGGAGTCAATGATGTGAATGTATTCGAAACATGTTCAAAGAATGCAGAGTTTTATCCTGGGTCTATTTGCATTGTTATTCACACTGCAAGTGATGCACATCTTTTCAAAAAGCTCAGGAAAAAACCCAATATTGATTATCCCAGATTAAGTGGGTTTTTTTAGTGGATTATTTTCATCATCTAAATTGGGTCTAAGTAGCTGATATCAGATCCATCCACCTGTTTGCACCACCATCAATTTCCCAGTTTTCATGATGACTGTCATTTTGTTATTTACCTTTGGTTCACTGGGAATGAGATCATTTTCAAAAAGCCATATATATGCTGAGAAAAAGGTACAAATGGGCCAATACATTTGGGAGAGAGCAAAAAGACTGTAAAATGGAGAACTGGCCAATGCTAAGTCCACTTTCCTAGTCTTAGGCTGTAGAATGGAATCAGATTCTGCATAAGTTCAGCCAAAGGTATATACAATCTGTTGTTGTTGTTGTTGTTGTGTGCAAGTCATTTCTGACTTATGACAACCCTAACGAAACCTATCATGGAGTTTTCTTGCCACGTGTCCTCAGAGGGCTTGCCACTGCCATCCTCTGAGGCCGAGAGAGTGTGACTTGTCCAAGATCATCCAGTGGGTTTGTATGGCAGTGCCGGGATCCAAGTCCTGCCCTCCAGAGCCCTAGTCCAATGCTCAAAATGCTGGCTCCCATTCAATCTATTAGATATATTCAAATCTCAACAGCAGCGATCCTTTTAACAGCATGCTGAGGCTTCCTCCTTTTCTTACTGAAAGAGCGGAGGATGGGAAAGCCTTTCTGCTTTCATGGCTGAGGAAATCTGACCTAGTGGTGGAGGAAATGTTCCACCTTTCAGCAAGCAAAATGAGCTTAGAGAATAACAAAGGTAGTCTTAGACATTTTTTTCCCAGAAAGGAAGGATTCTAGTCATAGCTGTTCTCCTGCTCAAAAGAAGAAATTGACTAGATTTTGAACAAAAGAAGCATTAACTGATCCATTGAGAATCTATTTTCTTAATCTTCTTATGCCACTGATCCTGGCAAATTCACAAGAATCGTGCCTTAAGGGCTAGGAGAGCAGAGAGTGAAAGGCAGGCCATAGAGGCTTATCTAGTTGGGTGGGCAACCTGGCTTGGACTCCTTTACAATGCATGGGAGGGCTACTCTCTAGGCTAGGAGTTCCCCAGCTTTGGTCCTCCTGTTGTTTCGGACTTCATTTCCCAGAATTCCTGACTGCTGGCCAAGTTGCTTGGGGCTTCTGGAGGTTGAAATTCAAAACACCTGGAGGACCAACGTTTGGGAATCACTGCTCTAGACTGAAAGACTCAGTGCTCTATACTTACCAACAGGAGCTGAGATTTTACATAGTCATGTGCAAGGATTTAGCTACAACTTCTCATAATGAAATGATATGATAGTCTTGTTTAAATATTTCCAGTGATGTCATATTGAGGATGAAGCAAGCTTGTTTTCTGCTACTCCACAGAATAGGATCCAGAGCAATGGATGCAAGCTTCAGGAAAAGAGATTCCAGCTCAACATTAGAAGGAACTTCCTGACAGTAAGAGAGGGTTAAGAAGAGACATGATAGTCCTGTTTATTATTTGAAGGGGTGTCATATTGAGAATGGAGCAAGATTGTTTTCTGCTGCTCCAGAGAATAGGATCCAGAGCAATGGATGCATGCTACAGGAAAAGAGATTCCACCTAAATATTAGGAAGAGCTTCCTGATAGTAAGAGCAGTTTGACAGCAGAAAACGTTCCCTTAGAGTGTGGTGGAGTCTCCTTCTTTGGAGGTCTTTAAACAGAGGCTGGGGGGCCATTTGTCAGGGATGCTTTGATACTGTGTTCCTGCATGGCAGAATGGGCTGGATTGGATGGTCTTTGAGGTCTCTTCCAACTCTATGGTTCCATGATTCCATGATAAGGAAACATGGCCAGCTATTTCTTCAATCCCTTCCACTCTCTATCAGCCATGGAATGGTTTGGTATGTTTTTGAAGACGTACAGAGAAAGAGATCCCACCACCTCTCTAGGGAATTGATTGAACCACTCTTGCCGTCAAAACATGTTCATTTAAAATCAAGCCTCCTGTAACTTCAAACCATTAGACTTACTCCTGCCCTTTGAGGCAGCAGAAAACAAACTTGCTCTCCTCCCTCCTGGGGCAGCCTTTAAGATATTTAAATACTATAACCATGCCATCCCTCCATCTTGTCTTCACCAAGCAGAACATGCCCAGCTCCTTCAATCTTTACTCGTATGTTTTCTTCTCTGTCATCCTTATTGCCCTTCTCTGAATCCACTCCAGCTTGTCTCTATCCTTCTTCAAATGAGACACCAGAAAGGATGCAGGACTCCAGATGTGGGTGGCCAGGAGACCATCTCTGTCCTCTCACCTCCCCAGAATAATGCCTCTGGGAGAGTGCCATGCAATTGCTCCAGGCCTCTCAGTGCATCACCACCCAATGCTGAAGAAAAGGAATGTAGCTTTCTTCCTTTTCATATATCTGTCACTTCATCAATCTCCTGATGTTTTGGTTGTCATTGGTAATATTCTGTGCTAGCTTGGATAACTGAGTAAAATATTGGGGACCTAGGCTGTTTGTCTCACGGAAACTGCAGGGCTGGAAATTTATTTGAAAATGGGATCGCATTTGCAAGATCTGAGCCGGGCTGTTAGAATCGTAGACTCATAGAGTTAGAGGAGACTCCAAAGTCAATCAAGTCTAACCCCATTCTGCCGTGCAGGAAGACACCGTCAAAGCACAAGTGGCTGTCTGCCTGTATTTCAAAACCTCCAAAGAAGGAGGCTCTACCACTCTCTGAGGCAGCTGTGTATTCCACTCTCAAACAGCTCTTAGCATTAGGAAGTTCTTGCTAATATTGAGGTTGAATCTTTTTTCTTGTAGTTTGAATCCATTGTTTCAGGTCCTAGAAAACAAGCTTGCCTATATTGAGGCTGCTCAATATGATGTCCCTTCAAATATTTAATCATGGCTATCCATCACCCTTTAACGCTCTCTTCTCCAGACTGAACATATCCAGTCCCCTAAGCTGCTCTTCATAGGGCATGGTTTCCCCAGACCTTTCACCATTTTGGTTGCCCTCCTCTGGACACATTCCAGTTTGTCCACATCATTCTTGAATTGTGATGCCGAGAACTGGACACAATATCCCAGGTGAATATTACCCAAGTTGGGTAAGCTCCCAAATCACAGAGTGTCTTGGAGGTCTCTCATTCATAGCGTCGATGCGGCCTTGATGATAAATAACTTCAACAAATTGGGATCTTTCTTGTTCTCCATAGTTTAGAGCATGAGTGGGTAAAACACATCTCCCATGGAGTTCTTTATCATTCTTCTGCTTGCTTGGACAGCTTCCCCATATTTTGGGGAAGGGAGAAAAGGCCAACCCACCCTCCAGTACTCCCAGAAGCTTCCTGGAGTAGCAAATTAGCTCAAACATCCCACTAACTCCTCTGTTCCTCCAAAACTATGAAATCACTTCCAGTTAGGATCTTTCTCTGTTGTCCCTGTCCTGGTTTAGACCTCCAGTTTTCCTTAATCCAGCTTTGATGGTGCTGAGATGTCTGAGATAATCTTGCCTAATGTGGAGTGATGCCATTTCATCTCTTCATCTCTAAGCTTCTTCAAAACTGCATTGATGTCATTAGCAATATTAAATGCGCACACCAACATATAGTCGAGTACATTTTAACTTTGCATTTCAGATACTCTGAGTGACAATTCAAAGTCTTTCTTATTGTACCGAAACTTTGATTTATTTTTTTTAAAAGCTTTGCTTCAACCTCAGCGGGACCTCATTTGAAGCTTAAATCTCATAGCTGCTCAAATCTAAGAGTGTGAAAATCGGTCAGTCTTGTTCTTAGAATCGTAGAATGTTAGACTTGGAAGGCACCCCAAGCGTGATCTAGTCCAACCCCTGCCATGCAGGAATACACAACTAACCATCCTGAGACATTCACATTCAGCCTATGTTTATGAATGAGCCCATCACCCTTTGAGATAGTCCATTCCATCCTTATCAATGACTTGGATGAAGAAATAAAAGGCATGTTTATCTAATTTGCAGAGGAAACTAAGGGGTCATCCACACTTGCTTTTTTGTAGCGAGGAGATTCAGGTCTCTTCAGCGATCCTATACTGGATCAAAGTTCCCACTATTGTTTTCCACAATCAAATCTCTCTGTGGCATTTTATCCCTATTGCTGGTCACACTCAGCATGGGGTGGGGGACAGCCATAGGGATAAAATGCCACAAGAAATGGATGCAAACTACAGGAAGAGATTCCACCTCAACATTAGGAAGAACTTTGTGGTGGCAAGAGCTGTTTGATAGTGAAATAATGTACTGCCTTGGAGAGTGATGGTGTCTCCTTCTTTGAAGGCTGTCTAGGGAGGGCTTTGGCGGTGTCTTCCTGCATGGCAGGGGATTGGACTGGATGGCCCTTGAGGTCTCTTCCAACACTGTGGTTCTATGATTCTGGAGGTGGACAGAGGTGACAAGATGGTCCAAATGTCCAATGGGATGGGCAGTTGGCAGAAGCAGGGACCTTTGAGATGATTCTGAGCTCAGGTTATCAAAAGTTGGGGAAGGGACACAAGGAGAAGTTTTTAAAACAAGGGAATCTTTGGAGCAGTGGCTCCATGAGAGGAGGCTGGTGGAGCCAGACCATGGAGTCCAGGCTCTCAGCTGATCCCATGAACATCAAGGACTACAAATTCCATCTGTTCTGTGAGTAGCATTAGGGAATCTGTTATTTTGCTTGTGTTAGGATCTTTTGATTCTCTTTTTGTTTTGGCTGGAATGACCAACTCTGTTGTAACTTGTAATCTCTAAAGGTGCCAGGGGGAAGGCATCCCTTGTCAGGGATGATGGGAGTTGTAGTTCTTCACCTCTGGCTCTAACTCACCACCTTGTTACGCACCGGCGCTGACCAGTTTTGGCCAGTGGTTAAAGCTTTGCTCTAAAGCAGCAGTTTCAGAGAATAGGCTGAAGACCCTGACAAACTCTCCAACAGCGTGGCTTCCACAGAAGTCTTCACACTTCCTCCAGGATCCAGCTGGCTCTTGTATCTTCACTTCACCCAAGACACCAGACAACTCAGTAGCCTTAAAAAAAATCTACTTTATTCTACTAATACAATACTCCACACTTCTCCACAAAATACATTGGGAATCATACAATTATTATAGCCATATAAAAACACCACCCACTTAGTCAGTTTTCCACCCAGTGGGCGTGTACATCATGTGATTGGTTCTCATGTTCAACCCATAATTAATGATTTCATATTTTACTTGTCCACTTAATGATTCTCAGGTGTTTTCAATTACACTCTACATTCTGTCCTTGGCATTTAGGACTGCTAAATTACATTTCTTTTAACACTGTGTGGCTTTTTTATGCTTTTGCTTAGTCATAGGCGGTTACAGACCGCCCATTGGGGGCGTCTGGCTCCCCCCTTTCCCCGCGGAGCGGGGCCTCAGGGCCAGAACGGCAGCCGTGAGCCCCCGATCCGCCGCTTTTTGGGCTCGGGAAGCGGCAAAAGGCGCTTCCCCGCACCCCTGAAAAAGAGGTTCCCTGGGGTTCAAGCCCCAAGGACACCCCAACGCACGGGGAGCAGAGAAAGGGAGCTCCTTCTCGCTCCGTGTCCAGGCGCACTAAGCGCCCGGGCGCGGAGCTACTACGTCATGGACGCGCCGCCCTCTAAAGGCGGCGCGGCCATGACGTCTCACGGCGGCGGCTGTGCAGAAGGCCGCTGCGTTAGTGCGTGTTCGTCATAACACTAGGGTTAGGGCGGTGCGGAAGCACCGCCCTTTCGTAACCCTAGTGCTTGACGAAACGCACTTAAGTGCCGGTCTGTAACCGGCATAGTGACTCTCACATACATGTTTTATTTCCATCACTGTAATCCCATGTTGCATTTCCTTACATTCAACATCCTACTTAAGAGATATCCTTTGTTATGTAGATTCCTTTCTTAGGTCAAAAATATAAACTCTTCTTTACATTACTTTCTTTTTGCCTCACTCTCTTCACATGCCAGAAGCACAAACTGCTCAGGTGAGCAGAAGGGGACCATAACCCTTGCAGGATCTCTGGGGTTCCATCTTACTCAGCAGAAATGGGGGAGGGTCCCACAGATGGGAATCTTCAGAGAGTGGTTTTCGTTCTGTCTTCCTGCAATAGCCGAATGGGGCCTTTGGGTTCTCTTTTCAACTTTGTGGATTCTTGTATTTCTCAGCCAAGATGCAGCACTGCTCCACGTGAGATCATATGATTGTGTGATACCATTAATTGCAAAAGGTCCCCAAATGTCCAGATTTTGTACCCGATCTTAACGGTCATGGTGTTCCTTCCCCATCTGTCAAGGATTCCTGCAATTTGTGGTTTTAGCAGGAGCTAAGAACTTTATGTAGAGGTATGGCAACAGCCCCAGAGTTTCCTTCCTGGGAGAAGACACAATTGCAAATTGTTAATGGTGTTACCCTGTGCTCACTACCATGAGCCTGACTTCTACAAAGGATTTCAAATAACCTTCTGTCCCAGATGACCCTCTAATTCTGTGGCCCCCAGAAGCAGAACTAGAGCATCCTGCAGCAAATGTCCCTGCGGAGGCCTATAACTCTTTCCTGGCTTCAGCAATTAAGATCCAATCAGGACTGAAAATATAGTTCAGCTGCCTCATTAATTTTCCATGCTACCTTTCAGAGTTTGCCTGGCCCTCTCTGCAGACAGTTTCAGTGTTGTTATTGCAGTGACACTTCAATTTCCACCCAAGTATCTCACCCAAATAATCGGGCAATTGAGAGATCCTAAGTGACATATTATTGGAGTTTTCTGGATCTCCGCCTTGACCTCGGACCTCTCCCCATTGTTGTAAATAATATGGCAGAGAGGGGGCTTAAATTAGTTTGGAAACATGAAACACATCACATGGTACTTGCTTGCATTTTCCTTCATAAATACTTTGCCAAAGGCATCCTGTAATATGTAAAAATGTTCTTCCCTCCCCCTTAAAACTTTACAGGTCCAAAATGCTGCAGCCAGAGTGCTGACAAGGATGGGTTTGGTTGTTGTTGTTATGTTGTGTGTCTTTAAGCGTTTCTGAACGGTGGGACCCTAAGCCATGGGGTTTTCTTGACAAGATTTCATAGAATCATAGGCCTCATTACCACTACTTTTTTTAAACAAGATCACAATGGTTTGAGCCAGTTCCCACCTTAATCGATTCGCTGAAGCAGTTCGGTGAGAGGGGCAGTGCACAGACCATTTAACCCAGCCCTCTTTTTGACACTGTTTTTTTTTTTCTGCATCTTTTTCACCAAATTGATTCAATGCAAGTGTAAACCACAAGCGGATCGGAATGGATTCGATTTGCCCCTTGGCTGGCTGGAAACCGAATCATTTTGAATCATTCATTCATAAATGCAAACCACAAGTGTTTATTTTAATGACAGAAAATGAAATTGGGGCAAATGTAGTGGGAACTATGCTCCGATGTTGAATGATCCATTGATTGGAATGCACACCAATTTATCTGTAAGTGGGAATGAGGCCATATACATAGAGTTGGAAGAGACCAAGAGCCATCCAGTCCAACCCCCTGCCATGCAGAAGTCACAATCAACAGCACCATGAAAGATGGGCATCCAGTTTCTGTATAAAAACCTCCAAAGATGGAGACTCCACCACTTCTGAGGCTGCATCTCCACCTAAGTTCTTTCTTAATGCTGGAGAGAATCTCTTTTCCTGTAGCTTGATCCATTGCTCCGTATCCTAGTCTCTGGAAGCGAGAAAACAAGCTTGTTCCATTCTCAACATGACATCCCTTCAAACAGTTAAACATGGCTGTCCCTCAACCTTCTCTTCTCCAACCTAAACCTACCCACATCCCTAAGCCCATCCTCAGAGGACTTGGTGTTTTTCCAGACCTTTCACACATTTTGGCTGCCCTCCTCTCTGGACATGCTCCAGATTCTCAACATCCTTTTTGAATTGTGGTGCCCTGATTGTTCAAAGGGGGGGGGGGTTGCCTTTTCCTCTCTCTGAGCTGAGAGGGTGTGACTTGCCAAAGTCATTCAGTGGATTTCCATGACTGAGCAGGATTGAAAAACCTGGTCTCCAGAGTCAATCCAACATGCATGCATCCACGCATTACACACACTCCAGTTACAGTCAGCTCTCCCCTTACATGGGGAAAACTACATAGCCTGTGCCCATTGAAAACAGGGGGTGTGTGCAGGCGTGCAGCATGGGCACACGCACCATTCATTTAACTCTCCCACAGCTTCACGTAAACTGAAAGCCGCTAGAAGCCCATGTATTGTGTGGGCTGACTGTATTTATCATGATTTTCACAGAAGATCAAGAGCCTTCTTTGCAAAGCCAGGTGGCTGTTTACAACACATCTTACATCCCCTGTGCCTCTATGCACCACCATTGTTGCATCTGCCACTCATTTTGAATTCATAACAAGGTCCCAGGCAGTGATTGATGTTGGGACACTCATTTTGACCAGTGGAGCAATCCAGGTGACACAGCAGAACACACACAGACACAGTGTCCCAGGTAGCGGGGGGACGTCAGGGCAGCTCCAAGCCAAAATACTCCAGACTGCTTTAGAATATTTTTTCCCAAGCGGACCCAGCCCTCCATCCATCCATCCATCCATCCCTTGATTCAATTTGTGCCCAGTTTCCACAAGAGACACACGCATGGAGAGAGAGCCATTCAGAGCAACCAAGAGAGGAGAAGGAGGCAGTAATCCATCATCAGCATGACAAAAGAAACAAAACCAAATGACAGATAATATAATCAGATAAATGATACACAAAAGGCAGACATTATTATTTTTTTAAAAAATACATTATACACCCAAAGTGTTATCCACAATATGCAGCTCAAAGAGCAAGCATTCTCTCTCCATGAAAGCACCCCCTGCTGCCCTGGCAGCTATGAAACCAAACCACACAGTTGTATTACACAGATGATGTGCAAATGCCTTGGAAAGGGGATACTTTTGTTTGTTTGCAGTTCCTATGTGCTTCAAGGCATTCTACTTATGACCACATGCCTTCAAACCATTTTGGACTAATGGTGAACCTATCATGGGG
The DNA here is from genome assembly GCF_019175285.1 of Sceloporus undulatus. NCBI lineage: Eukaryota > Metazoa > Chordata > Lepidosauria > Squamata > Phrynosomatidae > Sceloporus > Sceloporus undulatus. The sequence continues at coordinate 380,233,669 of NC_056522.1, forward strand.
TTTTCTGGCAAACTTTCTTCAAGAGGGTGCCATTGCCATACCTGAAGCGAGAGTGTGACTTGCCCAAAGTCTCCCAGTGACTTTCCATTGCTGAGCTGGGAAATGAACCCGGCCTTGAGTCCTAGTCCCAGACTCAAACCACATACCACACTGGTTGTCAATGCTGACCCTATGCTACGGTTTTTGGGGGGCAGGATTTATTCAAAGGAGTAAATCCCTAACAAAAACATCCAGATTGACACTGCTTTAATAGGCACAGCTCAGTGCTGTGGAATTCTGGGAACTATGCTTTGTGAGAAATTCAGGGCCTCTGAACTTTAGGTCTGGGGCCCCAACAAACTACAGATCCCAGGATCCATAGCATGGCACCATGGTAGGTAAAGTGATGTCAAACTGGATATTCAGTGCAGATCGAGCCAGAGAGGAGGAATCTTGGTCTTCCTCTTAGAATGCTGGTATAATAGAGTTGGAAGGATCCCAAGGGCCATCCAATCCAACCCCATCTTGCCACTGAGAAGACACATTGCAACACCCTTGACTTATGGCCATCCAGCTTCTATTTAAAGACCTCCAGAAATCACTCACCTCTGGCAGTCCATTGCATTGTTGAACAGCTCTTATAGTAAACAAAAAAGTCCTTCGTGGAGGTGGGATCTCTTCTCTTGCAATTTGATCCATTTCCATGGTGAATATTCCCTGGAGAGGACAAGAGATACCTGCATTTATTTGCTTTGTTTTTTATGGGCCTGCTCCCACCCATAGAACCCACAACAACCCAGGCCCAGGGACATTAAATCGAATGGCTGTCTTTGGTATCCCCAGCCGTGCTCATTTAATTAAAGTGCTGTTAATTTCACGGAGCTACATCCATATTAGTCACGCATGTTAGCAGTAATTCCCCCCCCCTCTCTTTGGATAAACGTTCCTGAGAACTTTTCCCCCGCCTTCTTTCCAAAGGCTGGTGGCACTGCAATTAGCTCAATAAAACATATTAATTAGTTCCTTTTCCAAACGGAGACAAAATGCAAATGAGTGCTTCGGCCCATTAATTTTTATCTTTTTGGAAAATCTCAGCTGCTGGCTCGCCATTGTGAACAAGCAGGGAGCGGCTGCGCTTGTGGGTCCTCCAGCGAAGTTGACATCTCTTTTCAGATGGGGACACTGTGGTGACCATGGATGGTCATGAGAAGGGATGGTGGACTAAGGTCAGGATGGTATTAGATAATGACAATAATATGATTTATTTATATTCCGCCTTTTCCTTACAGAATCAAGGCGGATTACAAAGCAAAGGGATCAAAAATACAAAATGCACACCCCCTACAAAATACATCACAGCAGTTATAATAGCAATACCATAATTATACAAAAAGGAAAAATACATAATAAAAATACAAACTCCAAACTCCAAAATACAAATATAACATATTAGTGGAGGCATAACAAAAACTTAATAATCTAAACAACAATTTCCAGCACTCCCCTAGCAGCAGAACATCTTCTGATAGAACATCTTCAGGGGGTCTGGGAGAGATGCCAAAGGTCCAGGAGGAGGATGTAACATAAGAAAGAGACCTAGGTTGCATCTACACTGCAGAAACAATGCAGCTTGACACCACTTTAACTGCCATGGCTCAATGCTAGGAAATTCTGGGATTTGTATTTTGGTAGAGCCAGTGTTGTGTAGTGGTTGGAGCGCTGGACTATGATGCTGAAGAACAAGATTCAGATCCCAGCTTGGCCATGTAAACCCACTGGCAGTGACTGTTTGGATGATGCAGACAAAAACACTGGGGGCAAAATTGGGCCCAATTCTGTCAGACTGGACATGGACCCCATGGATCTGGCCTGGGGCCAAGGGACTTTAATGTGGGTCAAATTGACCCAACATTTGCTGTGGAGTTACTTGGAAACTCTGTGGCAAACCCTGGCTGACCAAATAGCTCCATGTGCCCCTTATCTCGATCGTTGGTGCTGCATGTGAGTAGATACCCCAATGCAGTGTCTAATGCAGAAATGGGGCATCTGGCCATGTGACTACAGTCAGATCATAGAACCTTAGAGTTGGAAGAGACCCCAAAGGCTATCCAACTGCCCTTCTGCCATGCAGGAGCACAGAATCAAAGTATCCGCGACAGATGGCCATCGAGCCCCTGTTTAAAAGAAGGAGAAGGTGCCCTGTTTCCACATCAGATGCATCAACAGGAGTTCTGCTGTCGGGGAAGCCCTAATTATGGAAGTAAGGGGCTGCAGTAGTACCAAATCTCTGGTGCGGGGAAAGGTAGGCATATAGACACTTGCCTGTCCCTTGCCAGGCTTGGGACTGATCCAGATTGAGCCCTGGGCCAGGAAAGCATGGGCACAGCTGTGGTGTTTTTTTTTTCTGATTGAGGTGTGGAAAGGAAAGGAGGATCTGGGTTGTTCAAGTAGACCAGCAGCACCAAGGGGAAGGGGGGAAGGCGAAAATATGCAACTTGAATCAGAAGAGATGAGAGGTCAAATAGGAAAAATACAAATAATTTAAATGCAGAATCAGGCCCTGTACAGACTGGTCTGAACGGCTGGCCTGGGGGTGGAGTCAAGGCATTGCTTCCAGATGATGCAAGCCCTGACTCCGCCCCCAAAGCGCCACGATGCCGCATGCCACTCCACACAACATGCAGCATCATGACGCTCCTCCAGCACTGCGGCCATATGACGCAGCGCCAAAGGAGCGCCATACAGCCATGCCACTGCAAAGCAGCTCTTTTTTGTGCCCTGGAAAGATTGGATTGGGGCCATGGCATAAGGTTGCTAAGGCCCCGATCCAGCTAGGAAAGGGGCAGCACCCCACTGTCCCTTTGAGGCAGTCTGTCAAACCCCTCAGTCAACGATTTGTTGCTCATAAGGTGCAATTGTAAGCATCTTCAACTGCAAGTATGGTTGGCCCTCCACATTTGTAGCTTTGACTTTTGTGGGTTTGATTAATATGTTCTTTCTAGGAATCTCTAGGTCCTCCAGTGCAACTCTGCCCGATATTGACCATAGAGTTGTGCTGGAGAACCTAGAAATTCATAGAGAAAACACTTCTCTAGGCATTTTTGGGTCCTCCAGCATGATTCTATGATCAACATCTAGCAGATGTTGACCACAGAGTTGCACTAGAGGACCTGGAGATTCCTGGAGAGGTGTTCTCACAGGTGAAAAGAACAGTGGGTTTTTACTTGCAGTTTTTCCACATTCATGGGGGTCCTTTACCCCTAACTCCAGCGAAAGTGGAGGATCCACTGTATACTGAAAGCCAACAAGGCATTCTAACAAAGATGGAAGAAACTAGGGAGCTGACGACAAATTGTGCAGCATGAGTTAGGATATGAGATATATTAACAGTTACCTGGGCCATAGGTTTCTGCAGCTCAGAGGAAACCAAGAGAAAAGAATTATGTCTCCCCCAAATAAAATTTCCTCCAATTCCCCAATTTCTGAGAGGCACTGAAAATTGTTCATGCCAAGAACACTTCTATTTGCTGTGTTTGGACTTTGGCTGACCCTTTTCTTTGGGTACCTAAAGTGTATTTCTAAATGCTTAACTGAACCTTTAACTGACTGCAAAGCTATAAATTTGGAGACTGAGGGAATGCTTCATGGGAGGGGGCAGAGTTCTTATTTGCGGGGGAAATGCTCTCATTCCCCTCCCATTGCTGCATCCCTGCTTGCAGAGTTTCTCTGCTTTTTTAGTGCTCTGGCATCAACAAGGAAGGGCTGCATTTCCACCAAAACTGCCAACCATTCATAATTTTCATCTGTTTATAGCAGGGGTTATTGGGAGATATTTTTTTTCCACCAAAACACAAGCAGGTAAACAGTTTCCTCCTGTTGACTGAGTGCTGCACCTTAGAATTTTCTTTTTTTCTTTCTTTTTAATGACCAGATCCCCGTCAGCAGGGCTCTTGGGAATCAAAAGCTTCAAAAAGATCACTTGTTCATTCCTTCGAACTGTCCTGGTTTGGCAGGGCCACTGCTTTTCATCCTCTGTAGACAGTCCCACTTTTTCAGCTGCTTTTAAAATGTCCAAGTTTCACTCTCCTCCTCCCACTTTCCCCCTCAATTGCTTCAATTGCTGCAAACTGAGTTCAAAGTACAAAAGTTGTTTGCACACCATTAACTGAGGCCCTAAACAGACCGTCGATAAACGCTGGCCTTTGGGCAGAGTGGAGTTGTGGCAACTGCACATTGTGCTTCCCAACTCCGCCTCCGTGCCGGTGTGACTCTGTGCACCCCACTGCATGGCAGGAAGCATCACAGCCCTCCCTTGGTGCAGCATGTACATGTGCTGCACCAAAGGAGCACTGAAAAACTGTGACACCTGCGGCTATGGCTCCCTTTCCGTGGCGCAAAAAGAAGCAGCTTTTTGTGACCTCTTTTTGTACTATATACCTGCCGGGTTGGGGGCATGTCATGCAGTTGCCACATCCCTGAACTGACAGGGAAAGGGTTGGCGTCCAGTGGCCCTTTAGGGGTCATTTGTAAAGCCCCTAAATGTGGATGAAGGGAGAGGAATGGAGTGGGTGGAGCCTTGCTCTTCCCAGTAAACTAAGGCAAAAGCCAACTGCTGTTACCACTCCTATCTTCTATGTCCTTCATGCTTAATAGTTTTTGCCATTTAGTGGGGTGCCACATTGTTCTGTCCTAGGCCCAGTGTGATTCAACATCTTTATCAATGACGTAGAGATTAATGAATAGAGAGCATGCTGAGTAAATTTGCAGATGACATCAAATTAGGAGTAGTTAATACTCCAGAGAGTATTAAACTAACAAAATGAACTCCAGCAGGAAGAAATGTGAAGAACTACACTTAGGGAATGAAAATGAAATGCATGGATATAGGATGACTTAACAAGACTACATGTGAAAGGGATCTAAGAGTCCTAGGAGGCGACAAGTTGTACATGAATCAGCACTGTGATGGTGGCAGCTAAAGAAGCCAATATGATTCCAGGCTGCATCAACAGAAGTATAGTGTGTAGATCAAGGAAAGTAATAGTAGTACTCTTTTCTGCTTGGTTGGGCCATTGTTTGGTGGATTTTTGATTTGCTATATGGCCAACACAGCTACCCCTGGATATCTCTTCTGCTTTAGTTAGGCCTCACTTGGAATACTGTGTCCTGTTCTGATCACCACAATTCAAAAAGGATGTTGATAAGCTGAAGCATGTCCAGAGGAGTGTGACCAAAATGGTGAAAGATCTGGAAACCATGCCCTATGAGGAATGACTTAGGGAGCTGGGTATGTTTAGCCTGGAGAAGAGAAGGTTAAGGGGTGATATGATAGCCCTGTTTAAGTATTTGAAGGGGTGTCACATTGAGGAGGGAGCAAGCTTATTTTCTGGTGCTCCAGAGTCTAAAACATGGAACAGTGGATGCAAGCGACAGGAAAAGAGCTTCCACCTTAATTAAGAGGAACATCCTGACAGTGGAAGACAGTGGAGTGTGGTGGAGTCTCCGTCTTTGGAGATTTTTAAACAGAGGCTGGATGGCCATCTCTCACAGAGAGTGCTTGGGTGATGTCTTCCTGCATGGCAGAATGGGGCTGGAGCGGATGGCCCTTTGGGTCTCATCCAACTCTAGGATTCTAGGATTCTGTGAGCTTGACCACACTCTGATGATGCTTGGCCACATTTTCCATCTGTGAAACCTTGGGGGGATATGCTTGTTTAAAGTGAAATGTTTAAACTTGTGAAATGTTTCCAGTGAGCCTTCTGTGGAAAGGCCTTTTTTGAGCATGTTGTTTTAGCATGAGATTGGGTGTGAAGATGCACATGGAGAGACGGGGATGGTCCAGGCTCTTTGGGAAAAGCAATCCTGAGATTTTACATTGTAAAGCAATTCTGTTATTCTTGTGATAAACGTTTATTGCCGTGTCCCTCTGGTAGACCGTGCCAATCTCAAGCATTATTACAAAACAGGTAGGGCGGAGGGAACATAGGAGATAATAATGTTGGCATTTTGTGAAAATGTCTCTCGCTGCTTCGGGGAAGAGAGAGAGGGAGAACTATTTTTTAATCTCTCTGTTTCAAACCTTTTTATTTGTTATGGTGGTAATTGATTCTCAAAGGAACCAGAAGCTGGAAGCCAAAGGTTTTGCTGATGTTATTGAAGCAGCAGGTCTGACTTGGCACTGCCTCTCCCCAACCCAGCCTCCCATCCACTCCGTTCCCATTAGCTGCCCTCCATGCCACTATGGCCATGCCTTCACGGGCCAAATAAAATGCCTTCTCCACATTCCCATGATGATAAGTCTGGTCGACAAAGGGCCCAATCCCTAGCTCTGGTGCAAACTGCCCGGATGATATCTGGGCAGTTTCAGCACCAAACCCACCATTTGTTGTGGTTGTTGACTGCCCTTAAGTCTGCCCCAACTCCTGGTGACCCTATGGATGAGACATCTCCAAGCTCCCCTGTCCTCTACTGCTCCACTTAAGTCCTGCAATTTCATACTTGTGACCACCTTAATAGAGTCCATCCAGCTGGTATGTGGTCTTCCTCTCTTTCTACTTGCCCTCTACCTTTCCTAGCATTATTGCCTTTTCTAATAAGTCCTGCTTTCTCATGATGTGGCCAATGTACAACAGCCTCAATTTCACCATCTTGGCTTCCAAGGAGCGTTCAGGTGTCATGGCCAGCCAAGATCAGCTCTCGGAGGATGAGGAGGAGGATGAGCCTCCTCCAGAGCAAGAGCTGATTGAGGCAACGCCAGGTGCTGTTCCTGCCCTGCCAGGTCCCAGCTGTGATCCTCCAGCCTCAGAGGAGGAGGTTCAACCAGGTCCTAGTGCCAAAGAGAGGCTTCCTTCGGTACCACAGCCTAGTAGTGACTCTGGAGACGAAGCTTGCCTGCAGGTGCCTTCTTACAAAGAGAGAAGAGCCGAGAGTGCTTGCAGACGCAGATCACAGAGGATTGCCGAGAGGCAATTAGCCAACCAGCCTCAGGTGGCATGAGGGAGAGTTTCCCTTACTTAAGTGGGAGAGAGACTAATGCTGGTTGCTAGAGTTTATTGCATGATCTCTCGGTGTGATTGCTGCTAGCACTAGCTCCTAGTATCTAGATTCTTTGTTACCTTGACCTCGGACCGGACTTCGTTATCTCTTGGCTGTTTTGACCCTGGACTGTTTGACTATGCTGTTTCCCGGTATCCTGACTTCGGCTTGACTTTCGGAACGTTGGAATCTCTGGAATCCTGACTTCGGCTCGTATTCTCGACCTGCCCTCGGACTGCTTCTTTGCAGGGTCTGCTTTACTTCCACTAAACTAAAGGCTCTGTTATCAGCTACGGTCAGTGTTGCTGGCAGCTTTCCCGGACATCAGGCTTGATATGTTCTAAGACCCAATTGTTAGTCTTTTTGGCCATCCTTGGTATCCTCAGCACTCTTTTCCACCACCACATCTCTGATGAGTTGATTTTCTTCTTATCTACTTTCTCCACTGTCTGGCTATCCCATCCGTACATGGTAATGTGGAATACAATGGCTTGGACAATTCTAACATTAGTGTTTAGCTGTATATCGTGACACTTCAGGATTTTGTCTAGTTCTTTCATAGCTGCCCTTTCCATTCCTAGTCCTCTTCCAATTTCTTGACTTCATTCTCCATTCTTATCAGTATTTGTTCCAAGGTACAGGAACTCTTTTACTATTTTGAAACCCCATCTTAAAATGTTTTAAATAAAATTAACTTTTACTCCAGATATTCAAGGAGCATGTTATATTTTAATGTATAACTCTTTTAACAAAATAAATGAATAAATACATTGGCTCTCATCTTAGTGTGGGCAATGTATGGAAGCGACAAATGGGCAAGTGTACGAATAGCCACCTGGCATGGCAAAAGAGTGTCCAGGTAATGGAGGGATTTGGGGACAACCCTAGGGCCAGAATACTCCAGGAAACTACCAAAGTATTCTGGCACATGCAGACACCACTTCACTCATCACTACCTTCAGCACTGACAACAAGGGAGGGCAAAGATGCAGCTCTGTGCCCACATGTGGCCCTCTAGAGCTATGTTGTTGTTGTTGTTGGCCTTCAATGCCTCCAAAAACCTCTGGCCAAAAGGAAGAAGGTGAATCAATACCCCTGGAGGACCTCAGGAATGGCAGCCTCCTTTTTAAAAAGTTTGCATGATGCAGTGGTTTGTGCATAGGACTAGGACTGTGGAGACTGGGGGTTCAAGTCCCCTCTCAGTCATGAAACTCACTGGTTGACTTTGGGCAAGTCACACTTTCTCAGTCTGATAAAGACTGATTTCCATTTTTAATGGGGTAAGTAAACCTGGCCTTGCAAGACAATATCCACTGATATCCAGCATCAGCAAATTAGTTGTGGATGCATCAATAAGCAATGTCTCTTGGCCTGAGCCCTTCAAGTCCACCAGGCGCAGTGGCTAAATGCCTGTACTGCAGCCACTCACTTACAAACCCCAAGGTTGTGAGTTGTATACCAGGCAGAGGCTCAGGGTTGACTCAGCCTTGCATCCTTCTGAGGTTGCTAAAATTAATACCCTAAAGTTGTAAACCTTTAGAGACTGTTTAGTGTGGTATGTTATTATTATTGGTATGAAGTGGTATATAAAAAAAGCTGCTATTGCTTCATCAGCTAATGGAGGTCTGCTCAGCTTCTGAGTGGGGTGCAAGGAGGAGGATGTTTCCACGCACAAGTAAGCAATGCTGCAGTGCAGACTTGCAACAGGGGTCTTATTTCTGATTGCCACAGCCTTGCTGGGTCATGGGAAGGTGCTAGAAACATCATCCTCTTTGCTTCCCAATCAGCAGCAGAACAGCTAGTAGCCAAACTCACTCAGTTTGGCTACTAGCTGTTAAGATGGCCTGGGGAGCCATGCCATGGCCATGCACTGAGAGCCAGTATGGCATAGTGGTTTGAGTGTTAAGACTCCGATTCTGGAGACCAGGGTTAGATTTCCAGCTTGGCCATGGAAACCCACTGGGTGACCTTGTGCAAGTCACACTCTCTCAGCCTCAGGGGAAGGCAGTGGCAAGCCTTGCCCCAAAAAAAACCCACAATAGGTTTACTTTAGGATCACCATAAGTTGGAAATGACTTGAAGGCAATCAACAAGAATGACATGTGCCCCTTGGCATAGTTTAACGTCAAAGACTATGCCTGGGATACTAAATCAAGGAGACAAACATAACTTTGCACTCACAGAGTTATACACTGGACACTTGTTATCCACTGGGGTTTGGTTCCAGGACTATCTGTGGATACCTAAATCCATGGATGCTCAGGTCCCATTAAGTACAACGGAAGAGTAAAATAGTGTCCCTTGCATAAAATGGCAAAATCAAGGTCTGGATTTCTTTTGAAAATTTTCAGGCCATGGATGCTTAAATCCATGGATCTGGAGGACCAACTGTATGATGATTGTGCTGGGATGGAAAGAATATTCACAAATGTTGTTTCAAATGTACAAATACGGGTTTTTCAAGTGTCGAGAAACCCTGATAAGAAGTACTGTACTTGGGACTAATGACAATCCATCCAAATCTCACACGTAGCTCTTTTGTGCCAAAGACAGCGTTTTCGTCACTTGTGAACCTGTGTAAGTCAACAATAGGATTCAGACTTCAGGGTCACAAATTCTCCCTTGCCCCCTTTGCCTGGAGCCTCACTGTTATGAAAGTGAAGGTCTCTTGCAACATTTACTTCCACTTCTCTGTAGAATTTCTGGGGCTTTAAATTGAGATTTCGCTTTGTCAGTTTATTTTTTGGGTCTGGTAGGGAAAAGCATATTTTCCTTTGACACTTCCAGTACATTAAATGTCTTTGGGGGAGGGGTCCTCTTATGAGTGAATAAGCTGTGTGCAATCTCTTATGAATATATACTGTGGCAAACATGCTAAAGTCTTGGGGCCTGCAAAGTAGTCACTCCAGGTGACAAATGCTGAATTGCATCCCATAGGTTTCATTGGATTAAGGGGAATTCTCCTAGTCAAACGTGGCTTCCATTTGACTTGTATTTATTGCTTCAGCGGCTTTCCTTGGATCAAGCTGGGTTTTTAAAAATGACATTTGAGGCAGACACGATTTGCCAATTATGTGTGCCATTGCAGAAATATGCACATTTCCTTAGCCCAGATTCACTGGGAGGGGACTTTTTACTGTTGCTGAGTTCCATTTTGTTCCAGAATCCACACAAAATTAAGTACAGAATGTTGATGTTCTGCAATATTTCTTGCCAAACAACGGCCACGATCCATAAGGAGACAAGGAATGTGTCCATCTGTACACAATAATGCAGTTTGACACACTTTTAAGTACTGCAGTTCCAGCCTACGGAGTCCTGGGACTTGTAGCTTTACAAGGGCTTTGTTCTCTGCCAAGAGTGCTTTTGCCTCACAAAACTACAGATCCCAGTGTGTGGAAAAGCAGGGAATTTTGGAGAAATTGTTGTTTGGTTACCAAAAGATCTTGGAGAAGACATAGCCTTTAGACTGGACTAATTGTTTTTATTAATATGGTTGATTGTGAAAATAAAGTGGAAAAGAACACACCATTCTAATATATTATTGATTACAGCTGAAAGATTAGTAGATGCTAGAAATAAACGAAGACGACTCTGGATTCTTCTGAAAGCTGGAGACAAATGACGGATTGGGAATGGCAAAACTGACCGATTTTGTTAAGCCAATGGCAATGTCAGAAGTGAATCTTGAAATTATGGAGCTTTTATTTGCATATATTAAAAAATTAGAGGAGATATGGCCATATCCGATTTAGCAGGCATTATTCTTGATTTTTGTTTTAACATAAGAAAGGATTTGATATTTGGAGGTGTGATATTATGACAAGTATGTTAAAACTGATGCAGATGAGTGGTAGTCTTATTGTTGTATGTCATATAATACGATGTTTCACTTTGTGGTGGGATTCCTTAATGTTCTTTCTCACAGTTTTTATGAATGCTCTTGCAATTCAACTATCTTGTAACTTTCTCTATTAAATTAAAACGCACACACACCACACCACAAAACTACAAATCCCAGGATTCTGTAGGATGGAGCCCTGGCAGTTAAAGTGGTGTTTAAAACAACATTATTTCTGCAATGTAGATGCACCCGACTGTGACTTTATGGCCATGGAGTTTACATTACCTCTCATTAGTCAAAAGCAACGTTGCCCAAATGAATATGCAGCCAATGTTTTTTATATGCAAGTGTATTTAAGTGTTTTCATTTCGTTCATGTAATGCTTTGAAGCATTGTTTAATGGATATATGGCTTAATGCTTTTTACAAACACTAATACTCTATTTTGTTTTATATGTTCTGTTTTATGTTTAACCTGCTTTAAGCCACATTTGGGAGGAAAGTGGGATATAATCAGTCAAACAAACAAATAGTGAACATATTAAGATTACTATGAAAGAAATCCAACAATGGATACAGGAAACTAAAACTACTAAAAATCAAAGGTTAAAGAACAACACAGAAGAAAATAATAGGTGGTATAGAACCACCACAACAATTATCATTATTCATAAAACGTATTACTTGTTGCCAAGTAAAAGAATTAAAGGGACATATATCCCTAAAATACACACATTCAGATGAAAAGAGAATAGAAATTAATAAAATGTAAGGAAAAAATTCATTTAAATAAAGAAAGACGTAAAAGTGGTAATATAGGAATATAGGATCACAAGAGAAAGAGGAGTACAGTATTTAATCAAACCATGATAGCAGCACATGCAGTATTCTTATGGATGGAAGGATAAGGAAAGGGGATCTGTATAGATGGAAGCAATATACTATATCAGAGAATGGATGTGTGATTTTATAATGGAAAAAGAAGGTTTATTGGGTCAACTGAAAGAAGAGTTTGGGTTAATAATGGAAAAAAGAATGACTTTGGGGTGGGAAATTGTTAAGAAACAGTTAATGATTTCGAAGGCTTTCATGGCCTTAGTTTTTGTGGGTTTTTCGGTCTCTGTGGCCATCTTCTAGAAGAGTTTCTTCCTGACGTTTCGCCATTCTCTGAGATGCACAGATGCTGCTGGAGAAACGTCAGGAAGAAACTCTTCTAGAAGATGGCCACAGAGACCGAAAAACCCACAAAAAACTATGTTACCTGATTTCTACATGGGAAGAAAAAAGAAGTTTAAAAGAAAAGACTGTTCCTGTGGGAGGGGGAGGAGGGGGGTTAAATAATAAAGAGAGGTATATTATATATGAGGGATTAGTTAATAGCTGGAACACTTTTCCAATAGGATGTGATTAATTTGTTGGCAATTAATGTTTAATGTGTATATTAACGTTATATTCATAAACTCATATGTTTGTTTGTTTGTTTGTTTTTTAAAAAAAGAAGACGTGGCATGCTCACTTGGCAATAGGCACATGCAATTTCACATTCTTTGGTCTCCTTAACTATTTCCTGGGTTTAGGGTTGCTATATCCGGCGGGGGCGGGGACTTCACGCTTTTGGACCGTTGTGCACGGTCCGCCACCGGTTCTGCCTTTGCCCTGGGCGCCCCCCCTGTGTTTTGTGAGGGCGCCACCGCGGCGGCGCCTTTACCCGCTTTTGCGGTGGCGGCCCTCACTTGCTCCCCTTGTCCGCTGCCCCGCTGCCCCAAGCAAGCCCCCAAGCTCCGCGCTGCCGCGCGGGCAAAACAACACCAACAAGGGCTGCTGCCGACCCACCACCACCCCGCGAAGCCTCCACGGAGCACGCGGGCAAGAAGGGCAAAGCGAGGGCCACCGCTGACCCGCCGCCGCCACCGCGCAAGTCTCCAGAGCTCCGCGCGAGGGCACGGCAAGGAGGGCAAGCAAGGGCCGGCCGCCCCGCGCAAGCCTCACACCTCCGCGCGAGCAAGGAGGGACAAGTGAGGCCGCCCACCGATCCGCCGCCGCGCAAGCCCCCAGAGCCGCAGAGCTCATTGGGACTGGAGCTCCGTTCTGGCAGGGGCGGGGCTTTTCCAGGTCTCTGCCCCCATTGGCTGCCCAGCTCATAGAGGAGGAGCTCTCCTCTGTTTGCTCCTGGCCGGCGAGAGGAACTGAGGTGCTCCAGGCAACGTGATAAGAGAAGGCAGCGAGGGCAAGCGGGGACAAGGGGAAGCAGGAGGGCAATATTATTGCACCCAAAGACCTAAAATCTGTGACGTCAGTTTGCAAAGGGCCTTCCATGTTGTTATTATTATATTATTAGTCAAAGACCTAGCTGTGTGAGTCTAGACTAGAGTAGGCTGCCTAGAGATGGTCAGGCCTGTTGTGGCCCAGGGACTGGTTCACCCTGCAAGAAGTGTATTGGGAGAAATCTGTGTGTGTGGATTAAAGACGCCCACCTCGCTGTGGGAGGCAGGCCGTTTTGCCGAAGAATCGGCACAAAACCACTACTGCCCCAGAACTGCTCTGGGCTTGCCGGCTCCCTATTGGTGCGCGGGGCGGAAGGGCTGCCCTTCCGCCCCGCGAGCTCTGGGAGCCGGACTTGTGGTGCGGGACTTCCGGTCCCCAGGGCAGCTCATTGTTTGGGCTCCCCTGGAGGAGGAGCCCCGCACTGCTGTTGGAGGGGGCGCGGCCTAGGCCTTTATTTAAGGCCGCGTTGTCGGCCCGTCCCCTCAGTCGGCGCTGGCTTTGCACGGAGCGGAGCCAAGAGGAAGGAGGAAGACACGAGTAGCTTCCCCCCCCACCCACGCTTTGTTTGGGGTTTTTTGTCACAACTTTGGGCGGCAGATAGGCCAGGATCGGCAGGTGTAGGTACCAGGGCCAGGTGCTCTGGTCTGGGCTGTCACTAGGTACCCGGGCGAATTGGGCAGGCGTATGGCCATTGGCGGGGCCATACAACGCGGTGCGCTCCCGTTGGACTAGGGCTTAGTGAATATGTGAGCATGCATGGTTTGCGGCAATTTGTGTTCTTATGCCCCTAGGTCATCCCAAGCGCCTGGTGGTTGCCGGTTGGTTAATCAGACAACATCGGGTTTTGTTGATTTCGCAATCCGACCATGCTTTGTGCCAACCCATACCAATGGCTTGCTAATAAGTTGTGGCCTTTCTTCCAAGTTGTGTTGTGTGGTTTTTTGCACGCAGCATCAAGGCACTGGCTGTGTGTGTGTTTATTAACTTGATGGCTGTGTGTGTCTGTGTTGTTGCATGCTTTCAAGTTGTTCAGGACTCATATCACACTCTCTCAGCCTCACAGAAATGGGGATTCAAAAATGGGTTTTTTTCTTGGCAAGATTTCTCTTTGCCATCTTTCTGTGAGTGAGAGACAGTGTGACATGCCCAAGTCACCCTCTGGATTTCATAGCTGAGTTTGCATTTCAAACCCTGATCTCCAGAGTCATGATTAGTGTTCAAACCATACAGGACACTGGTTGCCATAGATAAATTTACAGGGGAAAATGATGATGGCAGAGAGAGTTACAACAAGCCTAAACCCCTTGGAAAAATGTGAACGGATCTTATTGCCTATTTCTGGATCGGTTTCCTGGATATCAAGCCTGCAAATGTGGAAGGCTGACTGGATTGATCATATATTATGGATGTAGCTAATAAGAAAACATTTCCTCTGAATGTGCAAGAGGCCATGTTAAATAAAGCCATGTGAAATGCCCAAATGTGTGTCGGTGTGTGTTTGGAATGGAGGGGGAGGTTTGGGCCGAAAGGGAAGTCCATTTCTGCCATCTGTCCTAGGAATATTGCCCAAATGTCTCCATTTTGATCATCCTAAGAAACATGCATTTATTTAACATTTTTTTAAAAAACAGCATTTTTTCGCGGTCTCCATTTTTCAAAAAGTGTCCTCCATTTGAAAAATCTTGTCCTACATTTGTCCAACATTTGTCCCAGTTTGGAGTCCTGATTTATGGCAACCCTAATCTGTTTCCAATGTACCAATCCATTCACTGGGATTCGGGGAATTGTTGTTGTGTCATCAGAGCTCTCTCTGACAGTTCCCAGAATTCCATAGCATTGAGACATGGTGGTCAAAGTGGTATCAAACTGGATTATTTCTGCAGTGTGGATGCAGCCTCAGCCATGGGAGTGTAAATTTAGCCTCATTGGTGGCTGTTACCAAGTTATGGGACTTTCTGCAAGCAGGCAAAGACGTGTTTTTTTATTCCAGGAGGCATTTTGTTCTTAATTTGTTGCAGCACATTCAAACTTTCTCCCCCATTTTTGATCATTTTTTAATGAAGAATAAACATTTACATACCATATTAACAGAACTAGGAGAAAGCATTTACAAAACAAATAAACAAAGGCACAAAATGCGGATGACTGTCTAATGATACAAAGATCTTTTCCAGCATTGTGTCGAATGATGATATACCGGGTGATTCAAAAACAGTGCTGCAAAAGTAAAGCTGTTCTTACTCAGTTTTGCACCATTATTTTTGAATCCCTCTGCATTATGGGAGGATGCTGTGCCTCTGTTTTATTGTATTTTCATGCGCATTAAAATTACTTGTAACTTGTGTTGTTTTTAACTGAAGTTTGGTTTAATTATGTTTTAGCTTTTTCTACTAAGAGGCATTTTAGCTATATTTTGCTTTTACTATATTTCTATAAATTACTAACTCAGCAAGTACAGTGGACTCTTGTTCTCCGCTGGGGTTTGGTTCCAAGATCCCCCGTGGATAACAAAATCCATGTATGCTCAAGTCCCATTAAATATAATGACATAGCAAAATGGTGTCCCTTATAAAAAATGAAAAATCAAGATAAAAGAATACTTTTTTGGGACATTTTCAAACCATGTATGCTTGAATCCGTGTATAAAAAATCTGTGTATAAGAAGGGCCGACTGTATCATCACCATATTATTATTATTATTATTATTATTAATTTCACTTGTTCCCTAAAACTGGGACTTAGAATGACTTACAATTTAAAAGAATGATACAATTAAAAGCATACAAAAGTGATGCATGAAAATTATATATATGTATCAGTCATTTAGAATTTTACAGTGTCCAAGATCCTTTGCCCCACTTCCCCATGATAGTCAGTATAATGCATTCTTGTTGGTTCATCCTTCAAATTTGAGTTAAGATATATCTGTTTCTTCTACTTTCAAAACCTTTTATCTCACATTCCAACTCTTTCAGATTACATTCACTCCTTTTATATATAAACAACTATGCATCTTTGAATTGTGATTCTTCATTCTACTCTTTATATGTATCTCATTCTGCCCTTTTTATATCAAATACAATGGGGTTTGGTTCCTGGACCTCTCATGGATATCAAAATCCATGGTTCCTCAAGTCCCATTAAATACAAATACTAAAATAGCATTCCTTATATAAAATGGCAAAATCAAGGTTTGCTTTTGGGAATTTACAGTTAATCCACAGATTCTTTATCCATGGATTCAAGCATTGATGGCATGAAAATATTCAAACAATATATAACTTCCGTAAAGCAAATCATGATATTGCCATTTTATATATGGGACACCATTTTACTATCCATTGCATTTAATGGGACTTGAACATCCACAGATTTTGGTATCTGTGGAGGGCCCTGGAACCAAATTCCAGAGGATACCAAGGTCCCTCTGTATATACAGTATTGTTTGAATATTTTCAAGCTGTGGATGTTTGAATCCATGGATAAAGAATCTGTGGATAGGGAGGGCAGACTGTAACAGTCTAGCATTATGCCAACCATTCTATGATTTATATAGAATGCAGCTGCATTTTGTTTTTAAATGATTGTACACCACTTTTTTAAATTCCATGCTGGAAGAAAAACAGAATATACAATCAATCAGTATATAAATCCGATTTGCAATGCACATGGACGATGTAGGATTGTGGCTGCAGTGTATGTTGCGGTACCTTTCCTGTGTTTCATGCCTGTGCTAACCTCCTGCCTTCTTCTCCCCTTCTCTCCCCAGATTTGGACGATCCAATTGTGACCGTCCACCAGAGCATTGGGGAAGCGAAGGAGCAGTTCTACTATGAGCGGACGGTCTTTCTCAGGTGCGTGGCCAACTCCAATCCGCCCGTCCGGTACAGCTGGCGGAGAGGACAAGAGGTCCTCCTACAAGGATCGGACAAAGGGGTGGAGATATATGAGCCCTTCTTTACCCAGGTAGGAATCAAGGTACAGTCATATTTTATTCTTATTCTTATTCTCTTGTTTATTATTTTGCTCCCCAGGGCTTATTTCCCATAAGAAAACTGGAGGGGATGTCAACTGGATGGGATGGAGGCAACATGTTGCTTTCTTTGAATGAATTAACCTGTGGAATCAGTATGCAGAGAGATCTTGTGCCACCTTTGAGACTAACTGAAAGAAAGAAATTGCCAGCATGAGCTTTCCTAGTTTAAACTCTACTTCCTCAGATGCACCTCTCAGAAAAGGCCCCAAGACAACTCACAAGAGGATGGTGCAGTCTCCTTCTTTGGAGGTTTTCAGACGGGGTTGGATGGCCGTCTGCCTCCAGGAGCACTTGAAGTGTGTCATCCTGCATGACAGAAATAGGTTGAACTGAATGGCCCTTAGGGTCCCTTCCATCTGTGGGATCCTGGGATTCTAAGTGACCCCTCCTGGCTCCAACTTCTGTCTTCCCAAAACCCCTGATAGAAACATGATTCACCAGCAGGATGGACCTCCTTCTCCCCATGTAGCTGATGCCTAGTAAAAGCATAATTCCTGTATATCATTGAATAATGGTAATAGTTGTGACATAAACAATATAAACATGCCACAACTATTTCCACCACAATAAGTGATATGCAGGAATTACAATTTATGAGTAATATTAGTCCAAAAAACCCTTAAAAAACACATTACTGTACTAAGGGATTCTGTATGGTGTAGTATGGGAGGAAGTCAATGAAGGGGTAGGCACCATAAGTTACCACAACAGGTGATACCAGCCCTTATGATGCCACTGAACTGGAGTGGGATAAAACTATTTTCAGTCCCTGTGAGTTTAACATGAGTCTCCTTTCATCCCTTTTCTGAATTAATCTGACTAAAACAAAACAAAGTCATAGGAAAATGTATATTTAAATAATGCACTTTTGAACAGTTTTTCTCTCAAAATCCAAATGCCTGAACGTATGTCATCCCAAAATAAACATCTTTTCCCACTCATTGGTATATGTTTTGAGCCAAAAAGTGCAGTGCATCATTCAGAGAAGTGAGCAGTAGAAATGGTATTACCCTCCCAAAAGTCCCACATTGTGATCTACTAATCAATAGAATGGGAACAATATTTAAAATCAGCAGATGAGATATGAAACTGATTCAACTGGGAAAAGGAGGACAGAAAACAGAATTATATAAGCAATTACACTTTTGTCTCCTTGAGGTTGGACTGCAGCCTTTGTCATACCAAAATTTCACATGCATTGCTGATACAAGATGAGCTTGTATCATTGACCACCTGCTGTATCTTAACAGATACAGCAGGTGGGCAACAAGAGTAAAACATCACATCCCTCGCTTAAGCTGATGGGCTCTGGCATCTTTTTATAGGTAGAATCAGGACCGAAACAAAATTTTACCTAGACCATCTCAAAGCAAATACAGTCTCTAGGACCCCTCCCTCAGAGGCAATGGCTCCCAAACTTTGATCTGCCAGGTCTTTTGGACTTCAGCTCCCATGATTCCTGGACATTGGCCACAGGGGCTGGGGATTTTGGGAGCTAAAGTTGAAAATACCTGGAGAACCAAAGTTTAGGAATCTCTACTCTAGGGCAAGGCAGAAGAAAGATAGACCCTCAGGATTCTAGGCTCCTATATCCTCACCAAGAAAGCCTGTGATGGTGGCAGGACTGAAAGAAAGCCTTCTCCTGAAGATCTTAGGGCTCTAGCAGGTTCATATGGGCATATATGGTCTCTCAAATAGTCTGGATCTAAGCTGTATAGGGCTTTGTGGGTCATGACCAGCAATTTGAATTATTATTATTATTATTATTATTATTATTATTATTATTATTATTAACCTTTATTTATAAAGCGTATTGGCTTGAGAAGGGCCTCTCCAACAGATACCACTGCTCTTAGTAAGTTCCTGACAGAGAATGTTTACTCCCCTGGCCTGTTTCCAACCTTTGGTTCCTTTCCATAGACTCCTATAATCATGGAGTTGGAAGAAATCCTCAAAGGCCACTTGGTCCAACCACTTCTGCCATGCAGAAGACACCATGCAAGCCCTCCCTGTGAGAGATGGCCATACAGCCTCAGTTTAAAAACCTCCAAAATAGGACACCCCACAACCATTGCTCAGTGTCCAAGTCTTTGGTGCAACAGAAAACAAGTTTGCTCCATCCTCGACCTGACATCCCTTCAAATATTTAAATAGCGCTATCCGTGTCCCCTCTTAACCTTCTCTTCTCCAAGCTAAACACACCCAGCTCCATAAACCGCTGCTCAGAGGGCTTGGTGGTTTCCAGACCTATCACCATTTTGGTCACTGCTCCAGCCTTGAACTGCCAGGCCAAAGTGAAATTATCTGTGACTTTATCACATGGGGGAAATTGGAAGTTTAAACTGGACAGAACCTGGGGTTATCCAGGGTATTAGGCACAATTTTGCAATTGCTTTTCATACAATGCTGAATGCAAACCACTTTGTATCCAAACTGAAAGTGACATGAATTAGGAAATAGACATTTTCAGGAGAATACTATGTTTTCATTTCCATTGCATTCACGATTTCACTTTATTTGTGCAATTGCTACAGTCTGATAACCATCTGCAGGATTCTCCCTGTCCCCATGGTTCCTTTGTTGTGCTGCGAGGGAGGCAGCCTTGTTCTTAAAGGGGCAGTGGGCACATACAACACAGACACACACAGAGAAATTCTTGCTTCTCTTCCTCCCTCCCTTGGCTCTCTGTGTGTGAATGTGTCTCCTCCTTAAGCCTTTCCCATTAACCATCAGCTGAGGAGAGGCAGGGGCACTTTATAAATAAAATAAAATGATTTATTTCTCTGGGTGACTTCTGGTGACGCAACTACTGCTTCTGTGCACATGCACAAAACACTTATTTCCAAGCCATCAGTAGGATTTTTCCACGGCTGTCTGAAAAAACAAATGCACTTTCAACCCACTCTCTCACAGTAGTAATGTGCTTTTAACACATTGTTGTGCTCTGTGTATGATAATCAATTGAGCATTTGTGTGCTTTTCCAGGATGTCACCATTTTAACCATTTTCGGGATGTAATCACATAGGTCCCCATGTGATAAAGTCCCTAGCAGGCTTTCTGCATGGACATAAACCCTTTCTGTGGCACTGGGCACCTGATAACATTTGGGTAGGTTGCTGACAAGGATGATAAAGGCTAGTAGTAGGAGCCACTTGAATTACATCTCCCAGTTCAAGTTGAAGACTAATAGTAACCTAGCACACCTGGACACCCCTTGCTTCCTTGTTCCCCATCAGTGTCATGGAATTGCTTGATGCAGGCTGGGCTCAGATCGCCAGCACTAGTGTGCTCCAGCCAGGGCAAGTTGTGTTCCTCCGCAGCTGCTGCTCCATCTGAGGAGCAGCTCCTGGGATTGAGCCATAAGCGCCTGCGGAAGGAAACAAATGAGATGCCGAGTGTACAGTCAGCAAATGGGCACAGAACAACTTGCAACTTTCATAGATAATTCTCAACTAATGGCTTGGAAAGGCCACATCACTTCTATCCTTGATTATACTTGACAGCTTCATATTGCTCAAAATCGGCGGCAAAACCTTGCAGGGAAATAGACCAGCTGGAACTTGGGAGGAAGAGGGCCAGGGAGGGATTGGAGTGTGTTTGTCAGACTGCTTACCTCAGAAGAATTCCATAGGGACATTTCTTGTGCCATGGGGCTGAGTTAGTGCACCCCTCACAAAACAACCAGCCAGGCGCATGGTTACCTTCCACATCTTAGGATCTTCTTTGGAATCACTTCTCAGTGTGACAAGTGAAGTTAGGTGTGCAGCCAGTGGGAAGAGGGACCTATCTGTTTCTGTTTCTCTCTCTCTCCCTCTCTCCCTCTCTATGGCCTTGTTGGGAGCCAGCATGGTGTAGTAGTTTGAGTGTTGGACTAGGACTCGGAAGACCAGGGTTCGAATCCTGGCTCAGCCATGGAAACCCATTAGGTAACACATGCTCTCAGCCTCATAGGGTGACACTGACAAACTCCCTCTGAAGGAACTTGCCATGAAAACCCCCTGATAGGTTTGCCTTAGTCGAAAGTCAGAAACTATTTGACAAAAAAGAACCCTATATAAGTCAGAAAACTTTTGACAAAAAAACCAAACCCCTTTTTTTGCAGAAAATATTTTTTCTGCTATTATGCAAAAGCGTTTCCTTGAATATCAAAATGTAGTTTGCCTGAAATACAATGAGATTTATGCAATTATATAAAGTGAAAGCAACCTCCTCCCCAAATATGTTAGTCTCATGAAGGAGCAAAACATCATTGTTGTGGACAGTAAAATTATTTTGCATCCCTGATCTATAACTTCCTGAATGGATCCCCCCTATCAAAAATTAAAGTGGTTGCTGAAGCTGAACTCAGCAGTCATGGAATCACAGAACAGTAGAGTTAGAAAGTTGCCCCAGTGCAGGAGTCGTCAGCTAAAGTCACCGTAAGAGGTAGCCATCCATACTCCAACAAACCTCCAATAAAGGAGAGTTATTCCATTGGTTATCCCATTGACAAATAGCTCTTACCATCAGAAAGTGTTTGCAGTAGTCGGCCAGAATCACCTTTCTTGTCTTTTGAACTCATTGGTTTGGGTCCTCTTCTGAAGAGGAGGTCATCATCATTGTCATCATCATCATCATCACTTTGCCCCATAACTAGGACTCAAGCCTACTCCACATTCCATATAATGTATCATCACGCTAAACATTTCCAGCTCCATACATTTTTCCTCATTGGTCTGGGTTTCCAGACCTTTGACCATCTTGGTCATCTTCCTTTGGACAGGCTCCAGCTTGTCAATATCTTTCTTAAAGTGTGGTGTCCCTAGCTAGTCACATTATCCTGGATGAGATCTGACCAGAGCAGAACAGAGTGTCATTACACTCCTGTTGATGCAGTCCAGAATTGCACTTTGGCTGCCATAGTATACTGTTGATTCATGTTTAGTTATGGTCTACTAAGACCCTATGATACTTTTTCAAACACATTGTTTTAAACACAGGTCCCACTGAAGGCTATGGCCTGTTACAGACTGCCAAAATAAAACTGCTTTGGGTCTCTTTGGAGGTATGCTATTTAAATGATGCATGCATCCTAAGAATCCGGAAGCTGCACCAAAATCTGCACTCCGGTGCTTAGGAATGGAGTGTGGCTTTGGCGCGACCTCCAGACTCTTAGGACCCAGGCATCATTTAAATAGCATACCTCCAAAGAGACCCGAAGCAGCTTTATTTTGGCAGTCTGTAACAGGCCTATATATTCCCTCCAGTACCATAGGCAGCATGCGCTGGTAGTGGAAGGGGACTATTGCCTTGATGTCCTTCTTGTGGACTTCTCAAAAGCATCTTCCTGACCACTGTGAGCAAAAGAGCTGGGCTAGATAGTCCTTTGGTCTGATCCAACATCAGAGCTCTTCTTACTTTCTTAGCAGATAGCTTGTGTTTCCTGTGACAAATGTTAGGACCTTCCTTGAGAAATGTTCCTCGTATGAAGCTAGACATTCTCAGATAATCTGAGGGCACAATTATCCTGTCAAAAGTGATTTTGGGGACAGAGATGTAGTTTCATCCTGTACACATGTACAAATTTCAGGGTTATTTTTAAAAAATGGTTGGAAGCGGACACCAACAGTCAGGCTAGCGTTCTTTAAGCATTTAATTAAAAGTGAAGGGCTGCTTGCGAACTGGGATTCCTTGCCTAATAATGCTGCGATACAAAAATGTTTATTATTATCTCCTTTATTAGATAAGTTCTTTCTGGGTTATATGATGTGTCACATTAAATTAGATTCTATTTTGGAAAGCATTTGGTTTTCCAGGTTTCCGCCTGGCATTCATTCTCTCCTTTGAATTTAATAACAAATCAAGTTGCCATGTTGATAACAAGAGGCTTATCACTCACCTTTCTATATTTACCAGAGGTCAGCTTAAATTAGGGTGTCTCCCTCTGGGTGATGGAGAGATTGGAGAGATGTTTATTAAAAATAAAAAAGGGAATTGTAATTAAAAATTTAAGAGCCGTAGCTCTATTACCTAAATCTCTCCATGCAGTGATGGCTGGGGATCCCACGTCAGTGAATCCAGACCAGGTTTAAGACACTTTATCCAGACATTCTCGAAGATGCTCAACTTTCCCCCCAAAATGGATTCAGCACTTTAAAACTGTCTGAAATCTGGATTCACATCAGTCACATTGACATGGCAGCCACCAACTGCCACTTTTCTGATGTGAGACAACCTAATGCTCAGAAACAGATATGAAGTGTTTCATGCTAAAAGTGCAGTAAAAAGCCAGGCTGGGAAAAATCACTACTGGAAATAATTGAGTGTGTGTGTGTGTTTTCAAGTGTTGCTCCTGGGCCTAGCATTGCTCCTTGGTGGCAAGGTGACCAGGGATGTCCTTGCCCATCATTGCCCATGCCTTAACTACCACCCAATTAGGCTACTGTATAATGTGATCTCACCTAAAGACCTTAAAGGCACCAGATCCATCTGATCTTGGAAGGTAATTCAGGTCAGGCCTGGTTAGTACTTGGATGGTAGACTAACAACAAAAACCAGGTGCCTTAGGCTGCATTTTAGAGGAAGCACCTGGCAAAACCACCTCTGAGCATTCCTGGCCTAGGAAAACCCTCTGAAATTCATGGGGTCACTATACATCAACAGGTGCCTTGAAGGCACATACACACATGTATAGATTTCAAAGGGTTTTCTTAGGCAAGGAGTAGTTGGAGGTGGTTTTCCATTTCCTTCTTCTGAAATTTAATGTACAGTGACTGGTATTCATTGGTGGTCCTGCATCCAAGTACTAAGCAGGGCTGACCCTGCTTAGCTTCCAGGATCAGATAGGATCTGGTGCTTTCAAGGTATTTAAGTGATATAGAATGAGAGCCATTTCAGCATAGTGCTTTGAATGTTGCACTACGACTCTGGAGACCAAGCGTTGATTCCCATCTTGCCCATGAAAACCACTTGATGCCCTGTGGCAAATCACACACTCTCAGCCTCAAAGGAAAGCAATGGCAAACCTCCTCTGAACAGATCTTGCCAAGAAGACCCCATGATAGCCTGAAGTGATTTGAAGGCACACAAGGACAACGACAACAAAGTATAGAATACACAATATTGGCCGAGTCACTGGTCACTGGGAGATTGTCCAGGCCAAAATGAAATGACTTTTCCAATTTTTGATAGTGGGCTAGGCAGATCAATCTTGTATGTCCACAACTTGATAGCCTTCCTAACCTAGATGAGACTTTGTGTGTCCAATTACATTTTTGGAAATGGAAATTCCAGATTTCTGCTTACCATCAGATGACTCAGAAATTGGTAGACTTTAGGCTACGCTCATAATGAGGTAGGGATTACTTAGAAGCATTTGTTTCCAAAATTACTCTCTTTTTCATGCTTGGAATTGGGTACCATCACTGTTCAAGATCTCCATATAGAGAGTTGTAGTTTCAATAGTTCAACAATGTCTAATTTAAAATAATGTAAGCCGCTCTGATAGCCTTTTGGCTGAAGAGCGGGGTATAAATACTATAAATAATAAAATAATAAAATAACAAGAAGAAGAAAGAGAAGGAAATAAGTATGAACTACTGAGACCTGCAGACTGAGAGCACCTCTGGGAAATGAAAACTGCTACGATTTCCCTGGCAAGAGGTGCTCTGGGAGGAGGTCCAAATAGATGGACAAACATCTGAATGATACTGCTATAGATAGGACCCCAAGAGCACAATTAAATAAAATGATACTACTTGGAGTGCATTATCTAACAAGACTTCACTGATTCCTAGATCCTTGAATAGAATCCAAATAATTGATGGTCCAAAACTCCAGCCAGTAACAGCTGGGAGACTGTGAAACAGGGAACCACAATTAATCTTATCTAGACATTTTCTGGTTTGTAGTTTACACAAATAAATGCAACAATGGCCGGTGGGTCTGCCAATGTCGAGGTGGTGTATCCCTTGTGGATTTTACCCCTAGACCTTCAGAGATTTGGCTTGGTGACTTGAGAAATGTGACAACCCATTTGTTGTAGTTTGTGTCTTGTATCTTAAAAGGAAAGCCAGTGTTGATCTGTCTTCTAACATAGGCTCGTTTTTGCAACTGTGAGACCTCAAGTGACCAAAAAGGTGACCTGGGCTCTCATGGCCCCCTCCTTGTTGCTCTTCTTTCATCAAGCAAATATCTTTTTATTCCAGCAGACATTTTAGAACAAGTTTTTAAAAAATGAGCCAAGAGGTGCTGTAGGAAGCCAGTGTGGCAGAGTGGTTTGAGCATTGGGCTACAACTCTGGAGACCAGGGTTCAAATCCCCACTTGTTCATGGACACCCATTAGGTGGCTTGGATGAGTCACACGCTTTCAGCTCCAGAAAACCCTGTGATGGCTTTGCTTTAGGGTTGCCATAAGTCAGAAATGGCTTGATGGCATTCAACAACAAGGGTGGCGGCCGCTGCTGTATTGTTTTAACTGGACTGTTTTAAAGAGCTTTGTAAATTATTTTAATTTCCATTTTGCTACTATGAATAGTTTAATTATATTTTGTTGTTGTTGTGGGCCTTCAAGTCGGTTCTGACTTATGGCAATCCTCTCGCAGGGCTTTCTGGGCAAGATTTGTTCAGAGGAGGTTTGTCATTGCTTTGGGAGTATGTGACTCATCTCAGGTCATCTAGTGAGTTTCCATGGCTGAGTTGGGAATCGAACCCTGGTCTCCAGAGTTGTACTCAGACACTTAAACCACTGTGCCACACTGGCTCAATTCTATTTTAATGCTTCCTTTTTGTATGCTTTGAATTGTATTTTCTTTTACATTATGAGCAGCCCCATTTTTTTTGAGGGGGAGTAAAATATAAGCAGCAATAGCAACAACAACAACAACAACAACAACAACAACAATGTAACTAGGAAACTCTACATGGCCAGACTTCTCTTTCTATCTCCAACATGTGTTATCTCCTGTAAAGAAGCAGCTAGCCAGTTTTGCCCAGTACAAAATGGGAGTACTGAGTTTGAGGTTGCAGTTGTGCGTGCAGCATCACTGCACATGGTTGAGCATTGTGCATGCATACCTTCAGGGTTCTGTTAAAAAAGGGTTGGGCAAAGTGCAGTCCATGGTTCAATGTGCCCCACGAGGGCCATTTTGTGGCTCACAGCCTACTGGGGTTAAAAGAATTGCCGCAAAATACTCTGAGTGCCACACTTTCTCAGCCTCAGAGGATGGTAATTGGCAAACCCACTCTGATGAAACATGTCAAGAAAACCCTGTGATAGGTTCGCCTTAGGATCACCATAGTCAGAAACGACTAGAAGGTGCACAACAGCAACAAAGGATGTAGAGGACGAAGCCGAGGAAAATGATGCCAAAGAAATTACAATATTCCAGCTGACATAACTGTTGGTGCTCACCCCAAAGGACCCCATATGATAGGTTTGCCCCAGGATCGCCATGACTTAAAGGCACACAACAACAACAAATTTCTATTTTAATTTCCATGTTGTCCCTTTGCATTCCATTTGCAGAAGCTAGTTTCCTTTCCGCTGTTATCTCACCACTTGCAACTGAGATCACCACTGCTCTATAATGCTAAATTATTATATAACAAACAAACAGCTTCATTTATATACCCTTCATACTGAACTAACAGTGTCTAAGCAGTTTACAATCGTAAGCTAATTGCCCCCAACAAGCTTGGTACTCATTTTAGCAACCTCCTCGGAAGGATGCAAGCCTGAGTCAAGCTTCAGCCCTTTCGCTGGTATTGAACTCACAACCTTATGGTTTTAAGTGAGTGGCTCCAGGACAGGCATTTAGCCACTGTGCCACCAGGGATCCTGACCCATTATTCCAACTCCTAAACATATCATGGCAGGCAAGATGCCTAAGCAGCTCCTGATAGTTGCCCACTCTTGCTTTAAAAAATTGAACACACACACATACAGAGTCTTAACCTTATGTCAACGGTGCCTAGAAGAGGGAGTTTCAGCAGATCTTTCTTGTCACACAACCAGGTAAAACACAACCCCTGCTGCAATTCGCTCTTCTACACAACCCTTAAAGATACAGGCACCCTCTCCCATTTTCAATCTTGCAATGCTATTTCCAGTCCATTTGGTTCAGCTGCAGGAAAAGTATTGGTAAAAGCAAAAGTGCATTTGCCACCCTTCACTTGTGGCACCTGCCGCTGAATCCACACGTTTGCCCTGCATCTGTGTGTCCCATTGCTTTGGGGCACTGTGAAAAACACTGAGTACTGTATATTCCTGAGAAATTTTGATTCTCCAGTATTTCTTCTACTATTTCTAGCAGATGCTGATTTTTATGTTTGGTTACACTGTTGAGGGAGCATATTTGCTCTTTGGTGTCTTGTCGAAAATTATCTTGTATCCTTGAGTTACTAACTATAATACCCATTGATTTGAAGTTATCATTGTCCAAAAGATTCCAAAAAGCAGAAGCCTTCCTCCCACCAGGATCTCTAGATGGTCAATATTGAGATCTACCTGTTGTCAGAGTAGACCCTCCTCTATTTTGCTGCTTTCTACAACTTCTCTTTTGAAGCTGCAACATGAGCAAACGCCTTGCATGCCCAGCACACTGCCATTGCCATCTAACATGTCCCCCCTCCCGCTCCCCAACCATTTCCCATCATCATTACACATATTGTAATTGCAGAGCCCAATTATAAGATTACATTGGCTGTGTTTACGCTAATTAAGGCATTAGACATAATAAGTCTAATTACATAAATTGGCTTAAATTATTTTTGACAAATGATAGAAATGTTCAGAGTGTGGACTAAACTCAGACTGGGAGATGGGCCCGAAATTTGCTGTGGGCCTGGATTTCTTACTCCCTTTCCTCCCATCGTTGTGTTGCGGGAGGATCGGATTCAGCCAGATTGCATCAATGTTCTGATATGCAGAACGTAACATGCGTTTCTGGTCTTTTGATTCATCTCCATTTCTGGTCCATTTATTCTCTTTCTGGGTGAGATACATACTTGGATCATGATGGTTTCAAAGGGCTTGTCTATATCAGGGGAGGGGGACCCCAAAGCCCAACCGCTGAATTCTGCACAGTTTAATGAAATGTACAGATATAGGATAGGGGACACCTGGCTTGACAGCAATACATTTGAAAGAGATCTAGGAGTCCTAGTAGCCCACAAATTGAGTCAAGAGTGTGATGCAGCAGCTAAAAGGCCAATGGGATTTTAGGCTGCGTCAATAGAAGTATAGTGTCTAGTTCAAGGGAAGTCATAGTACCATTCTGTTCTGCTTTGGCCAGGCCTCACCTGGAATAATCCTGTGTCCAGTCCTGGGCACCACAATTCAAAAAGGATGTTGACAAGTTGGAGCGTGTCTGGAGGAGGGCAACCAAAATGGTGAAGGGTCTGGAAACCATGCCCTATGACGAACGCCTTAGGGAGCTGGGGATGTTTAGCCTGGAGAAAAGAAGGTTAAGAGGTGATATGATAATCCTGTTTAAGTATTTGAAGGGGTGTCACATTGAGGACGGAGCAAGCTTGTTTTCTGTTGCTCCAGAGAATAGGACCCGGAACAATGGATGCAAGCTACAGGAAAAGAGATTGCACCACAGCATTAGGAGGAACTTCCTGACAGTAAGAGTTGTTTGATAGTGAAAGATTCTGTCTCAAAGTGTTGTGGAGGTCTTCTATGGAAGTTTTGAAAGAGAGGCTGGTTGGCCATCTGCCGGAGGTGCTTTGGTTGAGAGTTCCCGCATGGCAGAATGAGGTTGTACTGGTTGTAATTGGGATCACTGACTGCTGTTCCATTTTGGGGCAGAAAACAAAATCCTGGTTATGGCTTTTAAAGCCTTGTAAAGTTCAGGTCCAGATAATCTAAAACGCTATGGCCTGAACAGACCGGTACTTTGTAATGGCCTGGGGCCAAAACTAGGGCTAGGTAGGGCTGGCGTCCACACGTGTCCAGCTCTACTTTTGCTGTCTGTGCACCATGGTGCATGAGTGCCATGATGGTGCCCCTTTAAAGAAGCTGCCTAGAGTAGCTTCTTTTCAGGGAGCGGGTCAGTACCAGAGTGTGCGGCTGCTGCGGCACTGACCAAGGGCAAAGATGGGTGGCTTTTAGCCACCCATCTGTATAGCCCCTATGACCTGAATTTATGTGTACAAATTCTTAGTTAGTGGGTATTTGTGCCCTGGTCTCCAGTAATAGTCCAAGACTCAAACCACTATACCAAACTGACTCTCTATATTTTAAAATATTGGTGGTGATAAGTGAAAGTCTTCCAGATTTGCCATCTTTTGCTCTCATCTTCCATCTACAAATGGTTTTACCCAATTTTGTAAGAAGCTGAGTAATTTATCTTTTACCATTCTACTTAGTTATAATTTGGAATTAATGTGCTGGAACAGAATATTCATTGAAGTTTGAGTTGAGATACTACAAAATATAGGATTCTTTTGTTACTTCATTTAGCCTAGGCTGTTAAGTAGATCAATATATCAATATTTGTTATTTTATTTCTTCAGTACCTCTCAGGTGTTCACGGCATTGAACTTTCACAGACTGAACCCTCCCTCTCTATTATTGTTCAACCCAGTCAAGGCCGCAGACCCCTATGTTGGTGAGAAGGGGGTTCTGTTCTGGCTTTCAGTCTAAACCTCAAAAGAGATGTCCAGAGTGCCAAATCCTATTCCCTCAATCTTCTTTATCTCCATTAAGGTTTTGACTAAAACTTGACACAGATTCACCAACCTCTTTGTATAAGTACAGCCGTTATCCCTCTGCCAGCGTATTTCCACTCTTAAAACTATAGAATCTTAGAACAGGACTGGGAAGGATGTGGGCAAGCTGAAATGTGTCCAGATAAGGACAGTGTGACCAACAGTGTGATGCGGTAGGTATAAAAGGCCAGTGTGATTCTAGGCTCTATCAATAGAAGTAGTGTCTAGAGATCAAGGGAAGTAATAGTGCCACTCTATTCTGCTTTGGTCAGGCCTCACCTGGAGTAATACTGTGTCCACTTCTGGGCACCACAATTCAAAAAGGATGTTGGCAAGCTGGAGGGTGTCCAGAGGAGGTTGAGCAAAATGGTGAAGGATCTGGAAACCTCCAAACCCTATGAGGAGTTGGGTATGTTCAGCCTGGAGAAGGTTAAGAGCTGATATGAGAGCCCTATTTAAATATTTGAAGGGTGTCATACTGAGACTGGAGCAAGTTTGTTTTCTGCTATTCCAGAGAACAAGACATGGAACAATAGATTCAAGCAACAGGAAAGGCGATTCCACCTCAACATTAGGAAGATCTTCCTGAGAGGAAAAGCTGTTTGACTGTGGAAGATGCTCCCTTGGAGTGTGTTGGAGTCTCCTTCTTTGGAGGTTTTTAAGCAGAGGCTGGATGGCCATCTCTCACAAGGAGTGCGTATTGTGTCTTCCTGCATGGCCAAATGGGCTTGGAATGGATGGCCCTTGGGTTCTCCTCCAATTCTATGATTCTATGTCCAGGACATACCCGGAGGTTGGGGTGGATGGGTCACATTGCCATCTCACTAGGAATTCTGCCTTTCCAACTGCCACAGCCAAGACAGGATCAAAGTAGGTCTGGGCCTGGCAAACACAACCAATCCCCCATTTTCTAGCATTGCAGGGAATGAGATCTTGAAAAATGTTCACACCAAGAACTCTTGGATTTGCTGTGTTCACATTCCCTGGGTTACTTTGCCTGCTTCTTTTCTTTGGATGCCTAATCTCTGTCCAACACACACACTAGCTGTCAAATTCACTCACTGTCTTTTTAAAAAAATCCTTTCCTGGACCCAAAGCCTTTCCTTGGGCCCATAACCCACCAACAACATGGTGACCTCAAAAGAGCCTTGACAGGTTACATTTGCCTGACTTCAAAATAGCCTCGACAATTTACATTTGGGGCACAGGGGCATCTCTTTTTCCATCATCCCCTGGGATCTTAACAACTCAGTAGGGTGCCATTAAAAAGAGGAATTGTTGGTATGCACTATCTCCATGGCCTTTAATTCCAAGTTATGAAGATGAGGTGCACAAAAATACAGAATCATACAGATGGAAGAGACTATGAGGGTCATCTAATCCCACCACATGCCATGCAGGAATATGTAAGTAAAGCACTCCCAAAGATGCCCAGCCAACATGCTTTTGAAGATCTCCAGTGATGGAGAGTCCACAACCTGAAGAGGCAGCCTATTTCACTGTCGAACAGTTCCTACAGTTAAGAAGTTAAGAACATTGTAGTTACAAGAATAGCTGTTTCTGGGCCCTAAAATTGCTTTGGTGGGGATATGGCAAAATTAGGGAGGTAGTTTTGGCCTTCTCAAAAATCCAAAATAAGTGCACGTTTTTATTATTGCAACGGAGTCTTCGCATGCACAGGACCTCTGTGAAAATGGGAATACTGCAGTTAAACCCCTAAGTCCTGCAGCACAAGTCTGTGGTCAAAATCTGTGAGACACTAACCATAGAATTGTGAGGACTGACAAATACCTAGAGAAGTGTTCTCTTTAGGATCTTGAGGTCTTCCAGCAGGATTTATGGTGGATGTGGACTATAGCGTCCCAATGGAGAACCTAGAGAGAATATATTAATTAAATCAGTGAATAATCAAAGCCACAAAAGTCAAATCTGCAAATGTGAAAGTCTGACTGTATTATTATTGCTGTTCTAAAGTTGGAGGAGCTCTTCTGATTTAACAGATGGACCTTTTGGTTGGATAATGAAATTTTTAAAATTCTTGTCATATAGGATTGCCAGCATGAAAACTGAAGAGGGCTCCTGTACCTTTAACAGTTGTGTAGAAGAGGCTAATTCAGCAGGTGTTCCTTGTTTCCTAGCTTGTTTGCATGTCAAGCAACACCTGCTGAAATTCCCTCTTCTACACAACCCTGAAGGGCACAGAAGCCCTCTTCTGTTGTGAGTGAGCTCAGGTATGTGGAGGAATTGCAACGGGAAACCTGCTTCTGACAGTTGCAACAGAGATTGGTGGTAAGAGGTGTGTGTGTGTGTGCAAAAATCAGTTTGCTGTTTACCAATCAACAGGACAACAGACCCTGACACTGACAGTGGCTGCGTTGGGGGACTTTCACAATTCCTACATGTTCCCTACACTATTAAATGTGTAGGGATTGTGAATATGAACCAGCTATGAATATGTAACTCTAGGTTACACATTCACAAGTGCAATAGTGAATTCCAGCCCTGTTTTTTTAAACTCATTGTAACTCATCTTGGAACCTACTTCGGTGCCATATTGGGAGAAAGAGGGGATATAGATGAAATAAATAAATGAATGAGTAAATGTCTATTTTCTTTTGCTGGTTGCAGGGTGAAACCAAGATCCTGAAGCTAAAGAACCTCCGACCTCAGGACTATGCCAATTACAGCTGCATCGCTTCGGTCAGGAATGTCTGCAACATTTCTGACAAAATGGTGTCCTTCCGGCTTTCAAACAAAACAGGTATTTTGCAATTCCCTTTGTTTCTCTATCTGGGAAACTGGATGAACCCTGGACTCACCCCTTCTCTTCCTGTTTGCTTTTCTTTCTCTGGTGTAGTTATGGGGACCCTCTGCACAGTGATGGAGGTCCCTCCCTTGTATTTCCATCCTCGTCTAGGTATTGCCAAATATCTTCACCTGCTGTAGTCTGTACAGCATACTATGCCTTCTTTGCATCCTGCACAACAATATTAAATTTTATAATGTACAATATTACAAATAGTATGCAATGCACAGTATATAGATCCTTGTGGCTTGTGGTTACTGTTGTTGTAGGTGTTGCTCCTTTATTTCTTTTCTGCCTTTCAGTACAAATGGGGGTGTCACTAGGGTGTGGGGGGGAATGTGGGCCACACCAGGTGAAACCTAAAGAAGGGGATGGCAGCACTGATCTCCAAACATCTACCTATTTGGCAGAAACGGGCTGTGGCATTCATTTGCGTTCCTTTAAAATGCTGGAACTCAGTGGAAGAGGTGATGTGAGTGGAGCAAGGTTCTGTTGGAGGAGGAAGGAGAGTCCTCGGGGTTTTTGTTTTTTACAATTTTACATGTTATGTTAATTTTTTCTTTACAAACTCCACATCCGACAAATTTTTCACTTTAACCACATGAAACGATGTACATGTAAATGTATTTAGACTGTGCATATGATATTGTAATTTAAAGCAATACTGTAATTTTAATTCTGCTAATTGTTTATGTCACAACTCTTGCCATTACATTCAGTGATATAAGGGAATTATGACTTATGAGTAACATTAATAACAGACTCTGTATGGCATGGTGTGGGAAGAGGTCAGTGTGTCAGTGTGTGACAACATGAGTTACTGCACCAGGTGGCACCAAGCTTAGTAATGCCATTGAGCACATAGCATGGGGTGCTCAAGTTGTCTTCTGTCCTGTCCATCCAACTGTCCCTCAATCTTCATTGTATGCTTTCCATATGGAGGTAAAGAGTTGCCCTCACACTCTTCCAGGCCTACTCCTCCTCCTTGTCACGCTGTATGTAACAGGGGGAGGGAATGGGCTTATGCTCCGAGCAACAACAGAAACAACAACACATGGGAAGAGGACACAATGGGATGCAGCTAATAGGAAAAGAAACAGTGGTGGCTTCAGAGAGGATAGATGCTCTGAGAGAAATTCCAACAAGCAGACTGACAAAAGAGTTGAATGGAATCACTGTAGATAGTATCACAATAGCACAGTTACAAAATATGGTTCTGCTTGGAATGTGCCACATTATTTGATGATATCTCACTGATCCCTAGATTCTTGTGACAGAATACAAATCATTAACGTTGCAAAATACTAGTCATTAATCTCTCTTAGAGAGCCAGCATGCCATAGCAGTTTGAGTATGGGGCTACAGCTCTGGAGACCGGGGTTCGTATCCCTCCTCAGCCATGGAAATGCACTGTTGACCTTGGCACCTCACACACTCTCAGCCTCAGAGGAAGGCAAAGGCAACTCCAGCCCTGAACAAATCTTGCAAGAAAACCCTGTGATAGGTTCATGTTAGGGTTGCCATAAGTCAGAAATGGCTTGAAAGTACACAGCAGCAGCAGCAGCAGCAGAAACAACAACATCTTGTAATCTGTGAAACTGAAGAGGCGGGGAGGAGGAGATGCAGATGGTGGTGGTGGTAAGGATGCTGATGATTTGAGCTTTTTAAATCAGAAGGATAGTATGGTTGATGACACTGAAAGCTGCTGAGGGGTCCAACAGGACCAACAGGGACATATTCCCTGACTCCAGTCTGGTCTAGTCAATTTTCTTTACCTGAATTTGATGGCTTTCATTATTTTTTTTAAAACATCCATACTCTCCTCTAAGCTGTATGAATGAAAAGGGCTTAGAAAGCAAATATTGTGATCTTACTTTGGGGTTACATACTGATATGCATTGATATTGTTATGCAACCTTTGCATTGAATGGCAATGTTGTACAACTGAATGCACATTTGAACATGCAGCTGAGTACATAATTATATGTGCATGCCCATTCATATGTGCTGTACACTCCCATACACAATGGCATCACATGTTCACCTCTGCCTCTGCAACCTTGAACTGAATACAGGCATTCCACACTGGAGAAAAATGTCCAACCACTTCCATGGGAGAAATTTCACAAGTGGAAGGCACCAATATTCTGGCAGAAATTAATTTGGAAATTTGATAGAATCCTAGATTTCTAGATTTGGAAGAGACCTCAAGGGCGCTCCAGTCCAAGCCCCTTCCGCCATTCAGGATGACACAGGCAAAGCACTTTTGACCATCCAGCCTCTGTTTAAAAGCCTCCAAGGAAGGAGACTCCACCACCCTCCGAGGCAGGAGTGTGCTCCACAGTCAAACAGCGCTTACTGTCAGGACGTTTGTCCTAATCTTTAGGTGGAATCTCTTTTCCTGTCATTCGAATCCACTCCTCCATGTCCCAGTCTCAGGAGCAGCAAAAAATAAGCTTGATCCATCTTCAGTATGGCATACTGTCAAATATTCAGACCTGGCTTTCATGTCCCCTCTTAACTTTCTCTTTCCCAGAGGTTAAACATTCCCAGCTGGCTTGGGGTTTCCAGACCTTTCACCATTTTGGTCTCTTCCTCTGGACATTCTCCACTTTGCCAACATCCTTCTTGAATTGAGGTGCCCAGAACTGGACACAGTATACATTTGCTTCACTGGCCATTAACATGCTGTAGCTAACAACCTTTTCGAATCTGCTAGGAGAGGAAAAACACTCTATCAGCTCCTTGTTTGATGTTCTTGTACACTGGGGAATGAATCTAACTGTTTAGGCCCAACTGCAGTAGACCCAAGGGTTTCGTTATGGGTCAACACATAAGTAAATATATTAATTCATTCAGTGGATCTACTTTAGTTGGGATTGACATCTGGAGAACATTCTCACTGGTGGATTCATCCCCTCCAGCTATTCTCCTAAATCCAGCCTGACCTAATCTATGCAAAATACTACTTTTGAAAAGAGTAACAAGCATCAAATAGCTGGCTTTTCCCTTCTCCTGGACATATCTATACACACACACACACACACACACACACACACACACACACACGTGCATTGCATACACCACACACACACACAAACAGAGAGAGAGAGAGACTCCAAGTAGAAAAGAGCTAATTAGTAATTTCCATTCCATCTTGAGTGGATTGTTCCGTTGCAAATCTCAGCATGTTTGGAAGAGACAAGGCTCAAAGCTATGGGGCTGTTCACTAATAACACAAATCCCACAAAGACATTGAAAGCTGCTAATGAAGGAAAACTTCTCAAAAGAACCTTAATGAGATTCCTTTTTGTACTTGGGATGAACTTTCAGATTTATCTGGATTTTAAATACTGGATCTCACTCCAGAAAAGTACTGTAGTTAGATTTTTTTTATTTTTATTTTTCCTAGTAGTGTTGGGGAGAGAATATAAAACCTTTAATGATGTGACTACCTTCTACGCAAAGAGAACTTTTATCTATGTGAAGTCGAAGGCTTTCATGGCCGGCATCCATAGTTTTTTGTGGGTTTTTCTCTATGGTTGGTGTACTGGACTCTTAAAAAGATCTTTAGTGTCCCATCTTCTCTGTGCAAAGGATTGGAAAGCTGTGCTGATGGCAAATCACTAGTGCAAAATGGCCATACTGTTCTGTCTCATCTAGAACTCATCCATGAACTCAGTAGGTTGCCCACCTTAAGCAAGGAAGGGCTTTTGTTGTTAACCCTATTAATGCACTTTGTTGTTGGGACTACAGAGGTGCAAAAAAGCCATGGTTGCAGGACCCATGAAAGAAGACAGAGACTAGTGTGGTGTGGTGGTCTGCATATGAGACTGTCTAGGAGACCATGGTCATAGAATCATAGAAACCTAGAGCTGGAAGAGACCTCAAGGGCCATACAGTTCAACCCCATTTTGCCAGGCAGGAACACACCATCAAAACCCCCATGACAGATGGCCATCCAGCCTCTGTTTGAAAACATCCCAACAAGGAGACTCCATCACCCTCCAAGGGAGCGTCTTCTACTGTAGAACAGCTCTTACCCTTAGGAAATTCTTCCTAAAGTTGAGGTGGAATCATTTTTATGTAGCTTGAATCTATTGCTTCTCTTTCTAGTCTCTGGGACAGCAGAAAACAAGCCCACTCCATTTTCAATATGCCATCATTGGCTATCATGTGCTCTTCACCTGCTCTTCTTCAAGATAAACCTAGCCAGCTCCCTCAACCGTTCCTCAGAGGGCTTCCAGACCTTCCATCATTGTGGTCTCCCTCCCTTGGGCACACTCCAGCTTCTCAGCAGCCCTCTTGAATTGTGGTGCCCAGAACTAGACACAGGATTCCAGAAATGGGCTTTTCAAAGCTGGTGCATTTTGCCTGCTCTCCAGTGCTGTTTGGTCCCTTGAAAAAAGTATAGCCACTAGGATAGTAGTTTTCCAACTGGATTTCAGCAGAAAGCAGTACAATAATTTTGACCTTGTCAAAATGGTATGGATGAACTCTGTGGCGCCTTTCATGGAACAAGCAAACTGTGGACAGGAGCTGCTTTGGATGACTTTCACCACAGATGGCTGAATGGCAGCGGTTGGCAGGGCCTCAGGTTGCCCACAGAGCAACTCCACTGGTCTCTCTGGCAGTCCACCAACTTTTGTTTAGCTTAGACACTGAAGCAAATCACGTTTGCAAAATTGCATGGAATTCTCCCCCTCTGAATTTCTTTTTGAATGCTGGAATCTGAGTGGTACAGTACTAGGGCTGCATCTACACTGCAGATTTAATGAAATTCGACACTGCTTTATCTGCCATGACTCCATGCCATGGAATTCTGGGATATGTAGATTTGAGAGATATTTAGCCTTGTCTGCCAGAAAGCTCTAGTGCCACAGCAAGCTATACATCCCAGGATTCCATAGGATAGAGCCATGACTGATAAAACAATGTCAAACTGTATTAACTCTGCAGTGTGGCAGTAGTCAAAGACAGGAGCAATCATAGTTTAGTGTGAAGTTTAGTTTGCAGTCCTTGCTGAGACTGAGATTGTCACTGCCTTATGCTTATCTCTTTCCCTTCTTTAACCTCTTTAGAATAAAGGGACAACTGGAGTGGGGGCCATTTTCCAACCCTAGAGGGATCTGTCTTAGGTCCAAAGCAACCAGAAGTGTTGTCACATCACACCTGGTTTTCCATTCAGCCACTGTTTAGGTATTTAAAACACTGACAGCTGCTTGGGGGTCTTGGGGAGGTTGGGGAATCACAACTGTCATGTTTTGCCTCAGTTTTCAGCAATTTTTCCACCAAAGGAGCAAAAAGAGTATGTGTGTGTGTGTGTGTGTGTGTGTGTGTGTATTAATGGAGAGAGTTGGAGGATTTTGCAGGGCACAGAATACGGACTCATGGAACCCACTTATACATGCCTCCTGCATGGCTTAGAAATGAGATGAATATTCACTAGCATTAATCCTTGTGTAAAAATTGTGACAGCTGAGAAAGTCAGGCTGCATCTGCACTGAAGAAATGATTTGGTTTGACACTGCTTTAAGTACCATGGCTCCATCCTAGTTTGTTATAGCACCAGAGCTTTCTGACAGAGAAGGCTAAATATCTCACAAAACTACAAGTCCCAGAATTCCATAGCATTCAGCCATGGCAGTTAAAGGGATACCAAACTGCATTATTTCTGCAGTGCAGATTCAGCCCCCAGTCAGGAAAAAATTAAACAGAGGTGAGTATTTTGTGCAGCTCTCAGCCAACTTGTTTGCACAAAACCTGGGGTTTTGGGGTTCCCCTAAGGCTGCTGGATGGCCATCTGTTGGGTGTGCTTTGATTGTGATTTCCTGCATGGCAGAATGGGGTTGGACTGGATGGCTCTTGGGGTCTTTTCCAACTTTATGATTCTATGGTGTTTTTCACATAAAAGAGATGGGAATTTATCCTGTGAATATCCTGGAAAAACCATGTAATTACGCGAAACTATTTCACATGACGTCACACAAAACCCGCCATTAAAGTGGTCACAAAGAAGCATTAACATGCATCTTTTTACTTTCGGGATTTCAGTGACAATGCATTTCCAATATCACTTTATTTGTACAATTGCGTGTGATAATCATTCAGGCAATTACTCACCATTTTCGCTTTATTTGTGGCATGCCTTAAATGCGCTTTAATCTCTCTTTAATGCCAAAATTATCCCCAGTGTGATAAAGTCCTATGATTCTCCCCACAAATAGGAGAGCAATTCAGACATCATTGCCCATCCGCCTGGTCTGTAGCGCCTTGGAAACCCTTTAGTTGGGGTTCTACTAGGCTTAAGAGGTTGATTTTGGGGATTCACATTTGATCATTAACGATTGTAAATGTGATTCCCAAAGGTTATGCGATTGTAAGTTTGACTTACGATTTTGTAACTACTGAACCTGATGCCAGCCAGTATTCTTAGTGCAAAACCATGCAATTCTCACCTGCATTTCTTCACGGAATAATTTCCCCCAACACTTTGGGATGTGTGAATACTAGGCGAGAGGTGAACATAAATATTCTTTTTCTCCACAGCGGAGAGAAAACTGTGCAAATTATTTCTCCTCAATTGCAAGGACAAAATAGTCAGATATTAATATCCCTATTGCAGGAGGAGATGACACAGTCTGTGGTTGTATTTTGAGATGATGCCAATGAAACTTGCAATTATATGTTCCCTACTTCTGCGTTCAGGCTGCTCATAATTCCCATATGCATTAACAAGTCCAGATCCTGATCTGTTGAACTTACGATATGTTTGTAACTGAACATGAAAATTGCTATGATTGATTCTTTTTTATGCACCTGCACAATCTGCCCATTTTGTCACAGCTGCTTCTGCCTCTGCCGCTGGCGCGGTATTGATCCTTTCCGTTTGCAAACAAAGCGCATGTGGCACCAGTCAGTCAGAGAAGAATCTGTCATGATTCAAGATGTCACAGAGCACAGTTGCAAGGAAGCGCATCACAGTAATCACACCATCTCCCTCTGGTGCATGTTGGGGATGCACATCTGCTTAAGTCTGCCTACAATTCAAAAGCTCAGGATGTTGCTTTTGTCTAAGTTTTATGCCACTGGACTCAACCATAAGCTGCCCAAACTTAAATTGCAAGAGGGCAGCTTACTCATTGCTTTCTGTACTTCCACAAGGGGGGAAATGGGATTCGTGATGGCGCACATATTTTGGGTCACTTTCATCCCAAGGAAGAGAGGGAGGATGCTTGATCTAAGTAGCTACATTACCAAGAGCTGTCATCTCTGGATGTAAATCTTAGCTTAGTTCTTTCTCGCATGTGGAAGGGGGAGTTTCCCCAACTAACTCTAAGGACTTTATCGGAAGTCTTCTGACAGAGGCAAAAGATGCGCCTCAGCACTGAATGGAAATGGCTTGGTGGCAGGTGATGGAATGGGGCTATTTTGAGGACACTTTGGGATGCGGTAAAATGCATTTTTTCTCAGACTCATGTGACCCTGAGCATCCCCTTCCTGTGCCCATAACGGGGGGGAAATGTGTCCGATCATGCCCCAAGTTCTTGCACAGCTTTTCAGAAGCACTTGGAGTATCTTCCCTTTGCAAAAATGCAGGCTGGTATCCTGACAGTGACTTATACATGTGCAAGTTCCCCTGTGCATGTGGCTGAGTGTTTGGAGCCATGGTGTAACATCTGTATTCATGTGAAGGTTTATTTTATGTATTTATTTACTTATTTCATTTCTATGCTACTATTCTCAGGTGAGATAGTTGGGTATGAGTGTAAGTATTGGAGTTTAGAGATTGTTGTGGCAAAGAGGTTTAGGCGTTTAGGTTAAGGTTCGGACTTAAAGATACACAAATAGAGGTGTATGTATGTAGGTAGGTATAGGCATGCAAATGTATGTATGCATATTCACAGTAAATGAGAGGATGGATGTTGAGATAAGGAATGCACAAATTTCTGAGTTAGTATAAGTGTAGGGTTTTCTTTTGTTTTGCTTTTAATGCTGTTTTTTTAACAATAATAAAAACATTATAAATTGCTGTGCCACCTTTCTCCCAGGAAGGGACCCAAGCTGGCTTACAGACAAAAAATCTCAAAACTTCACAGTAAAAACTTAAAAACAGTTAAAATCATCTTATTTAAAAGAATATAAAACAATATAAAATTAACATAAAAGCATACAAAAGGTTGAGGATGTAGGGCCATTAGGGCCATTGCACTTTCAAATGATGGGCTGTGTTCATTGCAGTTATGCTCTCACATTGATTTGCACATTCAGTTGCATAGTGTTGCAGTTCACCAAGGTGCAATTGTCACAATTGTGTGAGTATAAATTTACACTCTCCTTTCATTTCTTTATTCTGTTTATTCAAGGCATTTATTCATCACTTCTTGACCCACCAGTTGTGTTGCACAAGTGATCAATACTATTTTTAAAACATTAAATAAATACAAAATATAAATAAAAGCATCAAAATTCTTCCTTAAAAATAATTCTAGAATTAGAGTTTGAAAAATTAGAGTCAGAACGGAGACTCTAGTTTTAAGAACCACAGGCCATGCAAAACATCTCGATGTTCAGTATCTGGCAGAAGCTCAGAAGAGGTAGATCCATCCTAACGTCTCTTGGTAGAGATTTTCATAGTTGCAGTGCTGCAACAGAGAAGGCCCGGCCACATGGACCTACCAGCCTAGCCTCATTGGCAGACTGATATAGGAGCCGATTTCATTGTGGCGACTCATGCTGTTACCTCCAGGCTTACAGCCACCATACCAAGGGTCCCTCAGGAGTAGGTTGGGCCACTGTGGAAAAGAAAGGCTGACCTCCTTGTTGCCGATGTCTGGTGGATGAGGGCACCTGAAGAGACTGCCCATATCCTGGCCTTTCCGGTTTACCTGTCTTGTTGGCAAGTTCCGACGGGGTCCCAGTGCCATTTGATCTTGGGAGAAGCCTCTAGGAGTTCACTGTGGCTTGCCAATATTGTTCTGGCTGGCCTCCTTGCCACTCCAGGTGGGTGGAACAGGTCTTTCCCAGGACCTGTAGTGGTCCAAGTCTACCGATGGAGATGTATGGTGGTACACTTCACACTGGATGACCAGTTGTCCACCTTTTCCAGGACAAGTCCTACAATTCAACTGTCTGTCCAGGAGGAATTCCAAAATATCCTGTTTTGAGCATGACTACGAAGCATGAATTTATCTTTATAGTAGTGTTTTTTAGCTTTCTTTTGTAATGTCCTACATTTTTGTGTCCCCCATTTTATGGCGCCTTGTCTTCCTTTGCAGTTATATCATCTGGTCGCCCTGGTTTCACCCTAGTCTGAGGTGTCACCCAGTGTGGAACATACTCCCTGCACACCCCTGGCGATGAACCTGATCCCAGCCATAGTTACCTTTCACAAGAGCAACTTTTTTGTGCTCTCATGCATGGGTGAAAAATCTGATGGCGGTTTGATGGCATCCCTTGTTTTTCGTGAAGTTGAGAAAATGTGCATTAAATGAAAAACAAAACAAAACAGCTCCCACCGTCTCACTCACACAGCAGTGTGTTGTTCCTGCGACTGGGTTTGTCATAGGGAGGAAGAAGATGATCATCGGGTGGCCAGCTTTCTAATTGGGTGCTTCTTTGGCTCAGTTGGAAACTAACAATTAAGCAGATGCCATCAAAGCAATGTGTGTTCATCAGGAATGCATCAGACCTAGGGGAGGTTTACAGCTTTACACAGAGGGGTAATTGGGTACATTTACACCCTTTTAATTCACTGGCATCATTGGCAACTTAATTTTATCTGTTGGGCATGATTGTACATCACAACTGATCCTGCATTGCCTCTTCAAGTCTTTCCCAGCAATGAAAACGATGTCCTGAGTGCCTGAGATCTGTGGCACAGGCTTTTGGATTTGCTTGGCCAGGATTCCCTTTCTGGCTTTTTGCTTGTGGATTTATACTGCTGTACAAGTGGTTGTACTTCTAACCAGCTTGCACAGGGAGGCCTCAGAGACCTTCTTATGCAAGTGCTATCCCCTGGTTTGCACAAAAGGCCACCACTCTCCTGGAAGGTAGCTCTGCCCTCCTCCCACTATTCTGGCTCCTTCAGTTCCTTCTGGAGTGCTGCAGAATTACACTGCATCACAGCATCCAAAATTTGTCTCCACCATCTGGGGTCCCACATTTGGAAAATGAAGGGTATTAGTAAAAGAAATTTGTTGTTGCTGTGTGCCTTCAAGTCGTTTCCAGCTTATGGTGGTCCTAAAGATAAACTCATTATGGGGTTTTCTTGGCAAGGTTTGTTAAGAGGAGGTTCGCCGTTGCCTTCCCCTGAGGCTGAGAGAATGTGATGTGCTCAAGGCCACCTAGTGGGTTTCCATGGCTGAGCAAGGGTTTGAACCCTGCTTTCCAGAGTCATAGTCCAATGCTCAAAGCACTATACCACACTGGCTTGGATAAAATAAATACAACTAGCATTAAGACCTATTTGTGGTATCTTGAGAAGAGGCAATTAATAATCAGGTGGTCTTACTTATTAATTGATATTTTTTAAAATAGAGAAATTTGTATCTTACTCTTTAGGATTTACACTTCACTCAGGGTGGCTAACATAATATACAAAAGCTGAAATACAGTGGGCTCTTG
Source organism: Sceloporus undulatus (assembly GCF_019175285.1). Taxonomy (NCBI): domain Eukaryota; kingdom Metazoa; phylum Chordata; class Lepidosauria; order Squamata; family Phrynosomatidae; genus Sceloporus; species Sceloporus undulatus. Next base: position 380,276,954 of record NC_056522.1, read on the forward strand.
GTATCTACAGGGGTTTGATTCCAGGACCTCCTGTGGATACCAAAATCTGTGGATGCTCAAGTCCTACTATATACAATGGCATGTTGTCCCTTAAATGGTGTCATATAGAATAACTTAATCAAGGTTTGCTTTTTGGAATTTATATATTTTTGGAATGTTTTCAAGGCATGAATTGTCTTGAATCAGTGGCTAAAGAGTTAGGAGCCTTGGTGGCGCAGTAGTTAAATCCCTGTACTGCAGCCACTCACTCAAAACCATAACTTTGCAAGTTCAATACCAGCAAAAAGGCTCAAGCTCGACTCAGCCTGGCATCCTTCTAAGGGCACTAAAATGAGTACCCAGATTATTGGGGGGAATTAGCGTACACTTTGTAAACCGCTTAGGGAGTGCTTAAGTGCACTGATAAGCGGTATAGAAATGTACAGTGCACCCTTCTTTTACGTGGGGATCTGTTCCGGACCCCCCACACACACACACACATAAAAAAACAGTGTGTATACTTGAGCCCCATTACAAGTAATGGGGCTTGTGCTTGCGGCGGTGCGCAGTGGCACACATGTGCCATGTGCACACATGCTATTGTTTCTTCCAGCATGTGCCACCGCTTCTTCCGGAACTGCTTTCAGTGTATATTGTGTCTGCATATGATGTGGACGCACTGTACTTGCTCTTGCTTGCTATTGCTAAGAAGCCGCGGATATGGATGGTTGACTGTATACAGGAAAATAATGGACATATGAGCTAGGACAGTATACTGAGCCAGTTTACTGTAGCAGTCTGAATATTGGAGACAAGGGTTCAAATGTCCATTCAACCATGGAAACCCATTGGGTGGCAAGTAATACTCTCTCAGTCTTGCCATTGGTTGCCATAAATCAGAGTCAGTTTGAAGGCGCACAACTGAAATTTGGAACCAGTGTGTAGCAGTAGTTTGAGGGTTTGGCTAAGATTCTAGGGGTGCTGTAGATATAATGCAGTTTGACTCTACTTTCTGTAGCTCCATCCTATGGAATCCTGGGATTTGCGGTTTTACAAGGTTCTTAGCCTTCTCTGCCAAAGAATGCTGATGCTTCACAAAACTACACATCCCAGGATTCCATAACATTCAGCCACGGCAGTTAAAACTATGTCAAAGTGCATTAATTCCTCAGTGTAGAATGATGCTGCCTAGGAAACTCGGGTGAAAACCCCCCACTCCATTACCCAGATGCACAGGGTGGCCTTGGGCAAGTCACACTCTCTCAGCCTCAATGAAAGACAAAAGAAAAAGCCCTGTGAACATATCTTGTGGGGGGAAAACCCTTGAGAAGTTTGCCCCATGAAGCCTTTTTTGGAAAATGGACGGCGCTAGACAAATGGCTGAGATGTAGAGATAGACTGAAAAGAATAGAGAATAATAAATATGAGTTAAGATCTATAGAAGAATTGGAACAATTAGACTCCAAGATACACTGGTTATTATATATACAGCTTAAGGATGGATTTAAAATGGATGTTAATTTGGAAGATATTGAAGACGAAGAAAAGGAATTTGATGATATTATAAAGAATGTACAAAATTTAAAGGAAAACCACTGGAAAATGGAGACAAGATGATATTTGACCCCAGCAAAAGTTGCAAAAATGTATAAAACAGACTCAAATAACTGCTGGAAATGTAAGCAGAAAGTTGGATCTTGGTTTCATGTGTGAAGCCACTGTTCTAAGATGGTTAATAAAACAGACCCCATTACTGGAGAGTACTACTGCATATGGTCTCTGCTGCTAGACTTTTAATAGCAAAAAAGTGGAAGGGCCCTGAGATACCTACATTAGAGGACTGGCTCTTGAAACTGTTAGAAATGCAAGACATGGACAGGCTGGCAGCTATTATAAATCAGAAAGATGTAGCGTTGGTTGATAAGGAATGGTCACCCATAACTGATCTTTGCAACAAATTGTGGAACTGAGAGCAAGGGGAACTAGAGGGAGAGCAATGGATACTGTAATAAAAGGTCGATGTATACATTACAAGAACTGGGTAAGAATATTACCCGGTTCTTATCTTGAAAGAAGGTGAGGATTTATAATGGAAACCTCTCTTAGATGCTGGGTGCTACAACTCAGCCTTGGATGGTAGCGGTGTCTCCTTCTATGGAGGTTTTTAAACAGAAGTTGGGTAGCCATCTGTCGCAGAGAGGCTTTGATTGTGTCTTCCTGCATGGCAGAAGTGGGTTGGACTGGATGCCCTCTTGGGGTCTCTTCCAACCCTAGGATTCTATGATCCTATGCTCTGGGTGACAAAAGTGCATTACAGGAGCAAATTTAGAAGATGGTTCAAAATAACAATGGAGCATTGGTGGCGCAGTGGTTCAATGCCTGTACTGCAGCCACTCACTCACAAACCACAAGGTTATGAGTTCAATACCAGGCAGGAGCTCAGGGTTGATTCCCTGGGTCGCTAAAACAAATACCCAGCTTGTTGGGGGCAATTGGCTTACATGTTGTAATAAGCGGCATAGGAATGTACTTGCTGTTGGTATTGCTGTCAAGGTGGTTGCGCCTGGACCAGAGTAGCAAATTCTAGATCTGAGTGACTAAACACAAGGATCGCAACAGCTTTCAGTAGTAATGGAAAGAATATTCATTTTCTAATGAAGTCCTCCAACATTCAAGAGCTTGGAAGGATAACACAGAGCTGAGAATTTTGCAGGTTTTCACAACCCAGTTTTCACAAATCCCAGTGTTTCAGGAAAATTATTATTCTCAGATTTGCTTGTTTGGTTTAGTTTGGTTAAAGCAGATGTTTGGTTTGTTTGTTTGTTTGTTTGTTTGTTTTGCATTGCCCTGTTAAAACCTAGCCATTTCTGGAACAGTTTTTTGCATGAAATTGGGAGGTGGGGGAGAATTTGTACCTCAGTCCTGATGTATTGGAAACTTTGCTATCTAGTAACATAACTACTGAATATGGACATTGCAAAATGCTTCGCCTCTGTTTCTCACATTGAAAAAAGTGCACTAGAGCTGTATCCACACTGCAGAAAAAAACCAGTTTGACCCCACTTTAACTGCCATGGCTCAAGGCAATGGAATCATGGGAATTGTAGTTTGTTGTGGCACCAGAGTTTTTAAAATGACAATCCGCTAATACTCACCTGCATATTGTATATATACAGTTGGCCCTCCGCATTTGCAGTTTTGACTTTTGTGGGTTTGATTATTTGTGGTTTTGATTGATATGTTCTCTCTAGGAATCTCTAGGTCCTCCAGAGAAATTCTGTGGGAAGTTGACATTTGTAGTGCATTTGTAGGTCCAGCCTCTGGCAGATGTTGACCATAGAGTTGTGTTGGAAGACCTAGAAATTCCTAGAGAGGTGTTTTCTCAGGTCAAAAAAGATTGGGTATTTTTTTCACGTTTTACTACTTTCACGGGGGTCCTAACTCCAGTAAATGTGGTGGGCCAACTGTATATCTATCTCTCTATCTATGCATCAATCTGTCTATATGTGTTGGACCCCTCCCTACTTGACAGTCCTTGGCGGCTGTTGGAGCGGTGGCTTCACACTCATTTGACAAAATGCATTGCAGGTGGATTAAGCAAATCTCGCCATTGAGATGGTGGCAGCCCTTGTGACAAGCGACACAATACGGCTGTTAGATGCTGACGGGTTCCTTAAGGAAGGATGATCCCTGACAATCTCCGTGCCTTAGCGGTGTGGCACCGTGTAATGAAATCACACCGTAAGCTGGCCTCTTTTTCCATGTTGTTTTATCTCCCTTTGCAAAGGTCTGGACTGCAATGGTTGTGTTGCCTCTTAATCTCTCCATTAAGGGCCCGTCTGTTTTGTCTATCGCGTTTTGAATGGGTGGGAGGAGGGAAATTCTCTTTCAGTGTCAATGGATTAAAGAATTATCTGGCTCGAGGTGTGTGTGTGTGTGTGTGTTTGTACATGGATGCGATGTATAAATGATTACTTTAGCGTGCATAACAAGAAGTTGTGTTGGCTCTCAGGGTGCCTGTAATCCTCAGATAAGGAAGACAGTGCTTCTAATAAGCAGAAGCGAGCAATAAAATGGGATGGGTTTCAACATGGCCAAAAACCAACAACAGCAATGCAAATGATTGGTTTGTTTTGGGCGTTTGGCAAACGATGACGAAAGCGTATTTGCCACTGATCAGGAGCCCAGATAATGTGCTTTTCCAACTATTTCAGGAGTGAAGAAAGTGTGGTCCATGAATCCGATGCAGACCCTAGCCTTGCCTTCTGTGCGTCTTTGTGGCAAGATACTCCAAAGCCCATAAGGCCTTCTTCCCCCAATAAAAATATACAGGTTGAGTCTCCCTTATCTTAAATTCTGAAATCCAAAATACCCCCCAAATCCCAAATTATTAACCCAGGTGGCTGACATAGTGACACCTTTGCTTTCTTATGTTCCACTACATATAGATTTTGTGTCATACACAAAATTATTAAGAATATTGTGTGTGCCATTGCCTTCAGGCTGTTGTATAAGTTGTATACAAAACATGAATGAGTTTTCTGTTCAGAACTACAAATCCCAGAATTCCATACGACGGAGCCGTGGCAGTTAAACTGGTGTCAAACGGCATTATTTCTGCAGCATAGTTGCAGCCCCTGTTTCTTAAATTATTGTAAGCCTCCTTGGGTCTCATTTTGGGAGAAAATTGTAAGTGCAATATATATATATATATATATATATATATATATATATATATATATATAATATGCCACTGTTTTGACAAAGCTGTCTGCCTGCTTTCCCTGTGCCTTGGTTCTGAGTAGGAAGGAGAGTTAGCAATTCAACCATTGGGAAACAGAGAGTGAGCAAGCCCAGAAGCTCTGTGTTCAAATCTCACCTTGCATTTGGGTAGACTACGGCCAGTCACTCCTTTGTTCACTCAGCCACCGGTCTTGAATAGAACAAGGGAAAAGAAGGGAGAGAAGGAGTTTTTCCGTACCTTTAAGACTAAGTGTTTAATGGGCTTCAGCTTTGAAATTATTTTTTATGCTTTTAAATTGTTGAAATTGATTTTATTATATTCTCAGAGAAAAGGCTATAGACATAAAGATTTTTTAAAAATAAAATCAATAAATAAGTGGTTGATTTATTACAGCCTCGGCTTTCATGGAGTTCAGTCTACTTCTTCAGATACACATATACAGTCATAGCTATAGTGATTTGAGCATTGGACAATGAGTTTGGAGTACAATCAGCCCTCCGCACTTGCGACTTTGACTTTTGCAGATTTGATTATAGTGCGCCCTTGGCTTACGCGGGGGATCCGTTCCGGACACCACCACCCCCCGCATAAGCCAAATACTGTGCATGCTTAAGTCCCATTCAAGTGAATGGGACTCGTGCATGCAGCGGAGCAGCAGCGTGCGCACGCCATGGGCACATGCCCCATTCATCTGAATGGGACGCGCTGCCCCTTGTGGCCTGCGTGGCTTTGCATGTAAGCTCAAAGCTGTGTATAGCACACCCGCGTATAATGCGGGCACACTGTATTTGCAGATTTGATGGATATGTTCTCTCTAGCAATTGCTATGTCTTCCAGATAAATTTTGCAGGATGTTGACCATAGAGTTGCGCTGGAAGACCTAGAGATTCCTAAAGAAAAGCATTTGTAGGTCCTCCAGCATGATTCTGTGGTCATATTCTGCCATAGCTTGACCATAGAGTTATGCTAGAGGTAATGCCCTCCTTTTACCTCCCTGTAGCTTCTGCCCCACATCTGAGCAGAAGATCCATTCCTCCTGAGGTCTTGCTATATTCCTTGTTAACCCTTGCCATCTTGTGCTTTAAAAACTGTCTGGAATATGGGGATAATAATGCCAAGTGGGCATTATAGGGATGTTGTACAGATTAGTGATGTATGAATCTGAGATAATCCAGATTATCCTACATTTCTGCAGGTCAGAAAACTGCAGAGATTTCTTTCTTGATTCTTCCCCTTCCCCCAATAATGGCAGATTTGGGGCAGAATATACAGAATCATACACATTTTTTCCACACGGCAAATTCTTAATTAAACTACTTTCATGCATCTTAAAAAAAGAGGAGGGGAGAGAAAGAAGAAAAAGAATGGAGCAGCACCTTTAAAACTGATTAGTATTTTATTTTTTGCATGAGTTTTTGTGGCTTAAACTCACATCTTTGGATGCAGTGCAAAGGGAGATTAAAGCCTCAAGTATTTTAGCTCTATCTTTTGAAAATTGTTATAACTCACCTTAAATCTCATTGTGAGAGAAAAGCACGATGTAAAGCCTGAAATAAATAAATAAATATCTGCTGCATCTGAAAAAGGAGGTTTATTTCCATGAAAATTTGTATTAAAATAAAAACATTTAGTCTTAAAGGTGATGCCACATTCCTTTTTTCCCTCCCTCTTCCTTCCTCCTTTTTATGCTGCAAGAGATGAACACAGCTGCTTCTTTGAAAATTTTCATGCTGTGGTCAATGCAACAATCTGCTACTTTTCCTTTCCCTGGCTTACACTTCTGCCGCCATCATCATCATCTTCATCATCATCATCATCATCATCCATCGCATTCAGAAAGAATGCAGTATTTTCAGATATATGTAGACACGCACCGAAATACACCGATTACTGTGTTCTCTTCCACCCTCCATGGTTCTAGCATAGTTATATTGACTTTAACTGCTATGAATGCATCCTACAGACTACAGGGATTTATACTTTGGCGAGTTATCAAGTGTTCTCTTGCAGAGAATCATTAAATACTTAGAGGTGAAACAGATAGGCCCAAAGGAGAAGCCGGAGGCCGCTCCAGCCCCGATCTCTCCAGGACTAGAAGTGGGCTCCTTCTGCAGACCCAATTGGGCCGCTGGCATGAGTGGATTAAATCTGCTCCTTTGGCTGGTGACTTTGGGCCTCCTTAGCCAGTCTCAGAGCAGCTTTTTGCTGTTTTGGGGGTGTGCATCGTTGAAATGCCACAACCCCAAAGCAGCCAGACTTGTCTGTTTTGGGCCTTAGAACTCAAAGACATAGCCTTGCTAGTCCTGAAAATCAGCCTGCAAAGACTAAAGACTTTGAGAGTAATTGAAAGAGAGAAGTTGGTAGCCTGAGCTTTTGCAGACCTGACCCTACTTCCTTCATATTTGGTGGAGTGGAGCCCAGGGACAGACCTAGAGGGCAGTCTCTGTGTGAAAATGGCCATAGGGATGTAACACTGTGTGGGGTTTTGGTGTGGAGATGAGGTGACAGGTTCAGTTTTAACTATGGTGGCTGGGGGACAAGGGCAGGAGGAAGGATGTTGCCTGAAGCGTTGGCATTTCTATGTTCTCTAGGAGTATTGGCTACCAACTTCTCTCTTTCAGTTAGTCTTGAAGGGTGCTGCAAGATCCTTTGTGTGCTTAAATACTTGGAATCACACAATCTTAGCATTGGAAGGATCCACAAAGATAGGATGACAATATTTCCTTGAGACAAAAATGGGATATTGGTATGGCAAAAACAGGATGGGGTTGTATAGTACAGTCAGCTCTTCTTCTACACGGATTTGTTATACACGGATTCAAGCATACATGGCTTGAAAATGTTCAAAAAAAGTATACATTTCAAATATCAAACCTTGATTTTCCATTTTGCTATGTGATTATATCTAATGGGACTTGAACATCCATGGATTTTGTTATCCGCGGGGGATCTTGTAACCAAAACCCAGCAGATAACAAGGGTCCACTGTATTCCATATTCATGAAAGAGTAAGACAATAGCAAACGTTTTATTGCATGAACATATTGAGCTAACAATTACTTTTCAGTGACAGAACACATACAAAATGTAGGTAGACGCGGGGGGATTCCTGTTTCACCATGATCGTACCATGAATATTTCTCTGATGAAGTAGTCATACGTGGCAAATTTCGGTCTTTCAACACCTTATCATAAAACTTCTCACACTCCAGGACACAATTTTGTTTTGTTTTGCTTTTTTTGGCAACCATAATTTCAAATCGCTTTTACAACCTAACAAGGCATTATTCTTGAAAGCGGGGCAAAATTGGCATTTATGTTAAAAAACGGCATGGTTTGGAAATGGGGGGGGGGGGACTGGGATTATCCCTTTTAAAATGGTATGTATGGTCAGCCTACACCAGAGTCATCTAGTTCAACTCTCCGCCATGCAGGCAAAAATGAAACTATGGGCCTGGACAGACAGGCCACAATAAAACTGCTTTGGGTCACTTTGGAGGTATGCTGTTTAAATGCTGCATGCGTCCTAGGAGGCTGGAGGCCATGCCAAAACCATGCTCCAGTCCTAAGGACTAGAGAGCAGCTTTGGCGCAGCTTCTGGCCTCTTAAGATGTGTGTGTCATTTGAACAGCATACCTCCAATGTGACCTGAAGCAGCTTTATTTTGGCCTGTCTGTTCGGACCCCAGATGGAATCGCAAATGCCACTGTTTCATAGGAGGAAGCCCTGGCAGTGGAAGTGGGATCTGTGTCCCAGCATAATATCGCTCAAGCACTAGAAAGCTTCTAGAGGCCTGTTTAAAAGCAATGTATTAGTGTTCATTATAACTGCAGTAAATCAATATCCTTATTGATGTCTTCCAATAATCCTAGCCTCTCGTTTAGCAGCCTGCCTCTTTGGGCAAAGAGGCTAAATAAACAGTCAGCCACAGTTGTGGGATGATGCTGTGGACCGCCATTTGGACTTTGCATTCAGATGGCTTGCTAAGTCCTGCCGGCGTGGGAGTCTGGAGGGTTTTAAAGTGGCTTTCAGGTGTCTTTTTAAAGCTGTAAATATGGCTGCTTCCCAAATGGCCCTCTTTCTCTCTCTCTCCAGGAATCATCTCTTTCAGGAACGCTTGATATAAAATCTCTAATGGAGGCATAAATTAGCCCAGAGCTGGCAGATGGAGATATGCTAGTGCTCTGCAAATGAATCTCAGCAGGGTCTTGCTCCTGAGATTCGCCTCTTTTTAGGGTCTAGCTCCTGAAAGCATACACTGCATTTTCTAAAAAGAAAATGAAAGAGTTAAAGTAAGTTGTGTGTGTGTGTGTGTGTGTGTGTGTGTGTGTTGAATCCAGACACAACTGAAGGTGCAGGAACACAGTTAAGGCTGCAATGTTGTATGCATCTATTGGATGTTGAGTCCCATTGAGTTCAGGGGGGACTCGTGGACTCCATTGTGAGGATTGAAAGACAAATGTTTTTTTAAACATGGCCAAGAAACATGAATTAGCAAACTTTGAGGAGGAGAATCCTGGACTGATGAAAATCTTCACAGTTCAGGATTTATAATCTGCATATCTTTATCTGTATATGCACAGAACAGGTTTGTATATATGGAAATAACATTTTCTGTCCCCCAAAAAAACAATATTTGTATGTGGAAATATTATTTTCCGTGCATAAAATCAACATAAAACACTGTTAACTGAACACATTTGCACACCACACACAAACCTTGCACAGAGTAAGTCACCAATGTGGGCATTTTATGCTGACTTGAATCTATTTTTGGGGGGAAGGTCAGGATGGAAAATATAAATAAATGGGAATAAATATGTTTTTTTTAAAAATGGGAAACAGAATTTTGTGTATAGAAAATAATACAAAGGCAGGGTTGCAGGGCTGACGTTCTTAGCTTCGAGGTCCCTGCTTTCTTTTTCCTGTATGGCTATTTAATCTTTAAATGGAATATAGACTTCAAATAAGGAAAACCTTATAAAAGTAAAAAAGGGACTGCCCTCTCTAAAAGAGAAGCTTGATGGGAATTGCAGTCAAACAGAGAAGCTTGATGGGAATTGCAGTCAAACAGAGAAGATTGATGGGAATTGCAGTCAAACAGCCTCTCCGCACACGCACACACTTTCTCTAGAACTTCTCTTTTTCTTTCTGAGAAGTTGAATGTTGAAATGCTATTTTCCATATAGAAAATGATGTTTTCCTGCAAAGAAAATACTGCTTTCTATGCATATCAACCATGTGCAAATTTTACGTAGAACAAATCCCCAATTTCAGCTTTCTTCTTGTGCAGAAAACATTTTCTGTGCAAGAATTAATAGTTGTGCATTGAAATATTATTTTCCATGTAGAAAATGCTGATTCCTATACAGAAAATGCTGTTCTCTGCACAAAACCTATGAATTTTGCACAGAACAAGTCCTGAATCGCAAATAGCTTTTAAAAAGGGAAAAGGAACATGGTTTTCCAAGATTTTCTTGCATTCTTGAAATTACTTGCTGCTACATGAAAGAAGAAGCTTAATAAAGAATTATATCATAGACATGGGACAGAAATTTGGGAAACAAATCCTTCAGGAAAGTTGAGAGGGCTGGATGGGTTTGGCCTGGGCAAATGAAGACAGGCATTTGGGGTGTCAGACTGTTGTTGTTGTTGTTGTTGTTGTTGTTGTTGTTATGTGCCTTCAAGTCATTTCTGCCTTTTGGCAACCCTCTCATGGAGTTTTCTTGGCAAGATTTGTTCAGAGGAGGTTTGCTATTGCCTTCCAATGAGGCTGAGAGAGTGTGACTTGCCCAAAGTCACTTTCATGGCCAAGCTGGGAACTGAACCCTGGTCTTCAGAGTTATAGTTCAACACTCAAACCACTATGCCACACTGTCCCTTTGGGGTCTTGGACAGCACGCTTCAAATCCACAGAGTACAATAACATCAAAAATCTAAGAACCGACAGTACTTTTACTGAGCCAACCAAAATGCACAAAATACACGTTGCAAGCTTTCAAAGCTCCACTGGCTTCTTCACCAGGCAAAGGTATTCAGAATCATACAGAAGCAAGCAAGGAAGAAAAAACAGTGTTGGAGTCACAGGCTTACATTTGGTCAAGATGTTGTTGTTGTTCCCAGTTAAGATAAGGGATACTCATGGAAGCAATGGCCAGTCCTCCCCTTCTGAGCCAAGTGGACACTGGGAGACAAAGAACCATAAAGCCCAAGGAATCAAATTTAAACTCCATTAGCAGCACAAAAAGGAAATTCCTTTGAGATCCAAGTTGTGTCTGTCCTGTGCGAGGTTTAATTCAGAACAACAATAACACCATCTTGACAAAATGTAAGCCTGGGACTCCAACACTGTCATTTTTTTTCTCCTTTCTCCTGTATGATTTTTATCACCTTTGCCTGATGAAGAAGCCAGGGGAGCTTCGAAAGCTTGCAACATGTATTTTGTGCATTTTGGTTGGTCCAATAAAGGTATCACTGTTTTGTGGATTTGGGATGTTACTGTACTTTGTTGTATGGCCAACACAGCTACCCCAGGATATGTTTTCCAATTGATGGGCAAAGGTTTTCTTGTGTGTGTGTTGTGGGCAGGAATCGCTATTACGGATTGGCTTGAGAAAGGTATGTGTGTATAATTTAATTTAAACAAGGGGAAACAAAGCAAAAGCCAAATATGTGCACATATTGTTGCCATTGATCCCAACTCTACAGTCTCTTCCAACCCTATGATTCTATGATAGTTTAAAACCTTTAATTCTCTTCCATTTTCTTGAGTCTGAGTAAATTTCTGAGCTAATTTCTCCTTATCTCTCAAGGAGTTTGGGATACCCAATGTAGTCCGCACTTCTCCAAGTCTTGCAACATGATTCTAGGCAGTTGAAACATATCGGACTATTTGTCGCACCAAATGACTCCAAAATGGGCAAAAATACTCAAACCAGAACCCCCATCTGCTGAAATTTCCAAACCTATATCAGCCAGAAGGATGACAGGAGGTGACGTCACATCACTCCCATTTGTCATTTCTGGCTGATGTATAGCCAAAAAAGGTGCTATTTTTGGCAGATGGACAAGCAGATATAGTCCACATAAGAATAAGTCTGGAAACCACTAAGCTCTATGAGGAGCGACTTAGGGAGCTGGGGATCTTTAGCCTAGAGAAGTAATGGTTAAGGGGTGGTATGATTTATATGATATGATAGAACATTGTGGAAATATTTGGAAGGTGTTGTTGATAAAAGATGAGAATTGAAGAGAAGTGTGGTGCAAATAGAAGTGCAAACAGTCTAGTACAGAACTGTTGTAATATACAGTATATATTTCTATATATCCAGAAGTCAAAATAATAATATAAGGATCAAGTTCCAGGGAATGAGGGAAAGTGTATGAAGTTTATTGTGTAGTGTTATCTGTGTTAGACTAAGATTTGTTTTGTATTGTTTGAAAGTACTTGGTTATTTATTGGTTTGTAAATTTATATGATGTGTGATATGTGGTTTTCTTTACAAGCAAATAAAAAGAAAAGAAAAGAAGAGGTGAAATGATAGCCATGTTTAAATATCTGAAGGGTTGCCATATTAAGGATGGAGCAAGTTTGTTTTTTGCTGCTCCAGAGAATTGGACCCAGAGCAATGGATGCAAGCTGCAGGAAAAGAGATTCCAGCTCAACATTAGGAGGAACTTCCTGATACTGGAAGACACTCCTTCAATGGAGAGTAGTGGAGTCTCCTTCTCTGGAGGTCTTTAAACAAAGGCTAGATGGGCATCTGTTGGGAATGCTTTGATTGTGAGTTCCTGCATGGCAGGGGTTTGGACTGGATGGCCCTTGAGGTCTCTTCCAACTCTATGACTCTATGATAGATGGGAGGATTGGTCCCCGGCCCCTGCAGATTTTCCCACCCTTGGATTAAAACTGGGAGTAGATTCACTGCATCACTGATATGAAAGCAACCAGTGAGTGAGACCCATGTTTGAACGTTGAAAAAAAATATATCAAAAGCCTTTTCCGGTCATTTGAAATGTCCAAGGTTTTTTGCCTAAAGGTCTAAAATCATCCAAAACGCCCTTGAAGGATGCTTTAGGCAGAAATTAATACCCCTTCTATCTCTTGGAGTGTCTCTGTGTACATTTGCAAAACAATTGATCTGCAACTCGCCAGAACATGTCCGCTTAGGCTATTAGAGGTTGAAAAGGAAACTTCGGGCCAGTTTGGGAGCACCTGCTGGGCCAAAACATCTAAGGCAATTTAAAAGGAGCCTGAAGGGAGGCAGGGAGGGATTTTCTGGTGTGCAATAAGCCGAAAGCAAAGGCAAAGATTTCTCTTTGGGCGATATATCCCAGGCTGCAGGAAGGAAGCCAAAAGGAATTAAAAGAAAGAAAGAAAGAAAGTCAGAAACATTTCTGGTCCCAAGCATTTTGAATAATGATGGAGCTGCAACCGATATCGATTTCTCTCGCTATTTTGAGAGGAACTGCCAAGGAACATGGAGGCATTTGGACTTGCTAAGGAGAAGTGCAGCTTTTGGGTGATATGCGAGGGTAAATTGGCCCTTGGTCCTCACACACCTCTGATCTAGGCCAGTCCCTTGATGCCTGCGTGGGCAACCTAGTGCTAAAGCACTAACTCACTTCATTGGAAACCTCCAATGAAAGGAAGGCCACCACCTTCCAAAGATCTGGATTTCCTGCATGGCGGGGGTTGGACTGGATGGCCCTTGCGTCTCTTCCAACTCTATGATTCTATGATCTTAGGGCAAGTCAAGGCATTTCTTGGCGAGGGATAATGGGACTCCAACTAATCAGAAGGGCAACATGGGGAGAGTCTACATTTAATTACAGAGACGTAGGTTGCATCTACACTAGAAATAATGCAGTTTGACACCATTTTAAGCTCTCTCTCTTCTATAAGGTCCTGGGAGTTGTAGTTTTACAAGGTCTCTAGCCTTCTCTGCCAAAGGGTGCTGGTGCCTCATAAAACTACAAATCCCAGTATAGGGAGCCATGACAGATACAATAGTGTCAAACTGCATTATTTCAACAGTGTTAATGTCCGCAAAGTTCTGTTCTTGTAGCTGCTGATGCTGCAATGATCTTCTTACCAGTTACCTAGAGCTGCAGTTGACATCCCTGTTCCCTGTGCTTTCTCTCTCCATAGCATCTCCCTCTATCAAGCTCTTGGTGGACGATCCCATTGTGGTGAACCCCGGGGAGGCCATCACTTTGGCATGTGTCACAACGGGAGGCGAACCACTTCCGGTTCTAACCTGGATGCGGTCTGTTGGAGCGCTGCCTGAGAAATCAGTTCTGAAGGGCGGGACGCTAACCATCCCCGCAATCACCTCTGAGGATGCCGGCACCTACAGCTGCATCGCTAACAACAACGTGGGGAATCCAGCAAAAAAGTCCACCAACATCATTGTCCGAGGTAAGAGCTGTTTGGGATCGTGTCCATCGTATCAGCCCCATTCACTGGAATTCTGTTGGTATATTGTGTATGTGTAATTTCCCCTATGGAAGCAGAATGTCTGCATTTAGGTCAAAGATATGGAATTGGAGTTATACATCAGGTGATACTGTGCACATGCTGCACATCATGGTGCTCATGCACTAATAATATTTATTTATTTATTTATTTATTTCCTGCCTCTTCCGATGGACCAAGTTCACTCATCCAGTTTTCTGTGTGCTAACAGCAAAACTTTGTTCCAGTAACTAAAGAAGTTAACAGCGTGACTTCTGCAACAGAACTACTATAATCCCCAACAATAAGCATATAGAAAATGTGCGCGCACACTCCATAACTTTGTGGGCTTTTTCCTCATTCATTTATACTTGATGCGAATACTGACCTTGTTGAACATCAGTACCAACACAATCCCCCATGCAACTGTTCACTACTCAGCCGGGCAAGAGTTTTCTCTTGTAAAACCAGCACATATCCCATCATGTGTCACAAACAAACCTCTCATAAATGCTATGTATGGTTCTATAATACCGTTTTAAACATGTGAAAACATCTTTCCATTTAAAACACAGTAGCTTAATAGAAGGAAATGGGAAAAATAAAAACAGTAGTAAACTATCTCTGTGCCAGGATCCCCCAAAATCCTATCACAAGATAGGGAACGGCAACAGATTAATCACAGAATGCAGTTAAAAAAACACTTAAAACTAATATATATATATATATATATATAAAGAGTATATAAAACCAATACATGTTAAAAACAATCAGTGCAGGCTTTAGAATTCATAATTTAAAAACCATAAGGGTAGGCCTGCTGGAAGAGAAAGGTCTTTACTGTGCTTTTCAACTCAGTGTATCCTGGTGATGAATCTCTTCTGGAAGGTCATTCCACGATCCAGGGGTGCCTAGAGAGAAAAAATGTTATCCTCTGGCTGACTTAAGTAGATATCCCTCAG
>NC_056522.1:380292105-380307695 GCF_019175285.1 Sceloporus undulatus
AAGAACTGAGTTTATGGGGTGGTTGTGCATTGCACCGTGTTACCATTCACCACAGTGGTTGCATAACACAATGGATGTGTAATTCCACATATAGAGGCTTATGGTGTGCAAACCCATGATCCTGGCTATCCAATTGGATTGGACTGGATTATTCTTTCCTTCATCCAAAATCCACCAAGCAGCAATACCTTTATTGGACCAGCCAGAATGCACAATATATACATTGCAAGCTTTTGAAGCTCCGCTGGCTTCTTCATCAGGCAAGGTGTTAAAATATACAGGGAGGGGGGCGGAAATAAGGTGTTAGTCATAGGCCTGCATTTTATTGTTGTTGTTCTCAGTTCAGATGGTATGGAGGGTTTATTCATACAGGCTGGCGCCTCCGCCTTCTGGCCACGTGATACTGGCAGATTCTCAAAGTCCAGCGAATTTAACTTCCATTTGCTACACAAAAAGATACTTCCTTTGCAGTCCAGTATGTCTCCACCTTTGTGAGGCCACAGACCCAGTAAAGGTATCGCTGGTTGGTGGATTTTGGATGTTATTGGCCTTGGCTATATGGCCAACACGGCTACCCCTGGATATGTTTTCTTTTCCTACGCGGCAGAGGTGACATGAAAATATATACTTAGGAATTCTTTGAAGATGTTCAGCCTCCAGCATTTGGATGGTGCCTGCTGCAGAGATAAGGGTTTTCCATGGAAGTGCTCTGTTGTGAGAGCCCCACAAGCTGCTGCTTGTGTTTGGACGCTTTAGATTCATCAAATGGCCCTGTTATATTTTTAAACTATGGCTACTACCATCCTGTCAGTGATTTATGCATGAGTAAGTTCTCTTATACATGATATTGTCCCTTTTTTCAGCCTGTCATAATATCCATATTTCAAAAAAATAATAATCTATGTGTACAATTACAGCGCTTTAGAAATAAAGTTTAATAATAATAATTTCATTGGTGGATGTGTAAGCAGAATTGAACAGGTGCCGTTGCTCTAATGCTCATTGTGCCTTGCACTGCACATAAGAATGTGTATGGTGCATGCAATTGCACAGTTCACTTTTTTGCACATTTGGCTGTACAACGTTTTAATTGTCTCATAACTCCTTAAGTGTAAAATTACACTCTGCCTCTTTGATGTGGGATCTTGGGCTGCAATCCCATGTATTCCAGAACTGATAGAAATATCTAAGCACCTTGACGCACTCACTGTCCTTAAGGGTAATGCTACATGTCCTCCAATACCAGCCAACTTTTGTAAAGGCATTCCTGTTTGGAATAACAATGACTAAATGTATGCAAAGGGATCTTACAGGACCTTTGAGACTAACTGTGATGAAGAAGTTGTAGCTCAGCTTTCATAGACTTGCTCGACTTCCTCAGATGCCCAGGAAGGACCTAGATAATCAGATTGTATAAACAGCTATAGAAATGCAAAACCTTTGGCTGTGATAATGAGGTGATATTTTCAGCTTTAATTATCATGGTTCAGAGACAAAGGCAGGAGGAAAGATGTTGCCTAAGACCAAGGTGTGTGGAGGTCCATATGCTGATGGATTGGAGTTTATGAATATATTGCATTGTAATTCATATATTCACAAACTCCAATCCTTCAGCAGTGGGTTGAACAAAAGCAATGGTTTCCTAGCACACTACATATATCACAACAATGGAAGCTCTTAGCCAATTTCCTTTCCAGTTCCCAGCCTGCAGAGACCACATTCCAAAACTCCCTCCGACTATTTCATATTGACATCTATACACTGTAGCCACAGGCCATATCGTCATTCCTACTTTCTAGGCTGCAGCAAGAGAAGTATAGTGTCCTGATCCAGGGAAATAATAGTGCCATCTATTCTGCTTTGGTCAGGCCTCACCTGGACTAACATCGTGTCCAGTTCTGGGCACCATAAATCAAAAAGGACATTGAGAAGCCAGAGCATGTCCAGAGGAGGGCAACCAAAATGGTGAAGGGTCAAGAAACCAGAATGCCCTATGAGGTAAGCTGGATAGGTTTAGCCTAGGAAGAGAAGGTTAAGAGGTGATATGATAGCCCTATTTAAATATTTGAAGGGCTGTTACGTTGAGGATGGAGCAAGCTTGTTTTCTGCTGCTCTAGAGGATAGGACCCAGAGCAATGGATTCAAACTATAGGAAAAGGAATTCCACCTAAACATTAGGAAGAACTGTTGGATAATGGAATGTGATGGAGTATCCTTCATTGGAGGCTGGATGGCCATCAGTCACAGGGAGGGCTTGGATTGTGGCTTCCTGCATGGCAGAATGGGGTTAGACTGAATGACTGTTAGGGTCTCTTCCAACTCTAGGATTCTACCTTTGTCCCTCAATGACCACCATTTGCTTCTTTTCCATATAATCCTGGTGCTGTCTTTCCCAATTACCTTGCCTAGAAGTGGGTTCCAATATTTGCAGAAACACAATATATACAGTTAACAAAGAGAAGTCATCAGATGCAGTGCTCTGAGAGCCTTTGCAATTGCTCTAGTAAGCCAGCACCTGAGATAACCTCCAAGCTACGGCTGGATAACTTCCTGATGGTTGCTTAGTATCCACCTAGAAGATTAATCTCCCCGTACATTCATCTGAAACCATTTCTCTGTAATCCAATATAGCCATAACAGTGGAACACAATCCTCCTCCTTTTGTGGTGGGGGCTTTTAATAATAACCAGAAATTAATCAGACCTTGGGAGGGACTTCCAATGTCAACAAAAGCCTTGGCGTGATTATATTTTTGGCGGCTGCAGCATCTCTTTACACTTTATAATCCAGCATGTTATGGTCCTTCTCAGGGGGATGAGTTACAGAAGTGGTGGGAGTGAGTGATGGGCAGAGAGGGAACAAAATCCCCTTTAGGCTTAGCAAGTGGGATCTACAACACAAAGAATATTTCTGTCCAGAATGCATGAAGAAGTTGCCATGATGGCTCTTGCAGATCTTAGAGTTACTTTTTGGACTACAGTTCCCAGAATCCAGTCGTGCTGCCTAAGAGATTATTCTAATCTGGAACAATAATGCCTCTGCTCACAAGCTCAGCACTTTCAGGAAGATCCATTCTGTCTCCCCACAAGTTTGCTCCTACCCCAAATTCCCAGTCAGCTTTCTGTGCCCACTGAACCTCACTAGACTAATGGGGAGGGGGTGTCTGCCTGTTTGGTTCCTCTATTTGTCTATTTGGTTCTCCCCCCCCAATTTATTTTTCCTACTGTGACTCTTGGGGTTCACCCAAGCTTTCCAATACTCCCTTCTTGGGAATTGATGGTGCTTTTGTGGTTTTGCAGAGACTGACACTTGAAGGACTGAACTCTCTGTTGTTGTCATTATATTTATTTATACCCCACCCACCCCCCTCACTCCCGAAATTGGGACTCAAAGCAGCTCACAATTTAAAAGAACAATACAATTTAGAAACATACAAAAGCGAGCATTAAAATAGAATCAAACTATTACAGCAGTGGATCCCGAGCTTTTCTATGCCCCGCAACACTAGGAAATGTTTGATTAATGTTCACAAAAGTAACATCATATATAATATCACATTTCTGAGTGAATTCACGTGACAGAGGTGTGTGTGAGCAGAGGCAATGGACAAGCTGAGAGGCCCCGAGGGGCCTTGTGGTGATGATGATGATGATGATGATGATGATGATGATGATGATGATGATGATATTTATTTGTATCCTGCCCCATCTGCACTAAGGCAATCGGAGCAGCTTACAGCATTAAAAATTATACATATCATAACCCCCAACCCTCCCTCCTTTAAAACAGAATTAAACACTTTACACTTTTACAACATGTTAAAAGAGAAATAATAATTTAAACAAACAATACAGTAGATAAAAGCAAACAAACAAAAAAGAGAAGCGAAACAATACAATGTACGGAGTTGAGAGTTGATTTCAAGGTAGCTATGGAAGTACTTGTATAATGTTTCAATGTATTTTCTGAAACCATGGAAGGGTCATATCCCTAACATGGTGAAACAGAAATGCTTTTTTAGCTTTATGCAAATAAAATGTTTTATAAAAATACAAAATAAATAAAAACAAACAACAATAGACAAGCAAACAGCAAACGGGATTGATCCATTACTTTCTCTGTTTGATGGCCAGGCATCTATTCAGGAAAGGCCTGTCAGAAGAGATCTGTCTTAACAGCTTTTTAAAAGCTGTCTAAGGTGGTTATACAGTGCACCCGCGGCTTTGAGCATATGTGCAAAACTGTGTGGGAGCATGCAGGGTGCGAGGGGCAGCGTCTCCCATTCAGATAAATCGGGCATGTGCCTGTGGTGTGCGTGTGCTGCTGCACCGCCACATGAATGATCCCCATTCACTTGAATGGGGCTTCAGCATGTGCGGTATTTGGCTTAGGCGGGGGGGGGGGGGGGGTCCAGAACAGATCCCCCGCATAAGCCAAGGGCGCACTGTATGACGGATCTCATCTGGCAGGCCATTCCATAGTCTGGGAGTGATAGCTGAAAAGGTCCTCTGAGCAGTTGTAGATAACCTGATTTTTATTGGTTGTAGCAGATTTCTCCCAGAGGACCTAAGTATGTGAGGTGGATTATATGGAAGAAGGCAGTCCCAGAGATATTTTGGAGCCAAGGTATTTATGGCTTTAAAGGTAATAACCAACACCTTGAACTAGGACTGGAAACTCATGGGCAGCCAGTGAAGAGATCTTAAAATTGGGTTGGTGGAACATTGTGAAATCGAAGGGGATTCAGGAAAGGGGGAAAAAAGGGTCCAAAGCTCACCTGCTGTCCATAGGCCACATTGTGCCAACCTGTATTGCCAATAGATGAAAGCACCCTGGTTGCATGTGGTGGAGGAAGATGACACACCACCCATATAGCCCATCTTGACTGAAACGTGGAGGCTGTCCATGTGGCAGTTGAACTCAATTCCCCTTAGTTTCATTCCCATTTTGAAGTCTGATGAGAGGAGGCTGCTGTATGAGACAAATGAAATCGATGGGAGATAGATTCTGAAAGGCAAAAGCAATGTCTGTTCATCCCATCACTTCTCTTTATAAAGCAGGGTGTCTGCCAAATTCTGCCTGAAATAGATTATCCCACTTGTTAGTTTACGTTCATTCGGTTTATTAAATTGATGCATCTCTTCCCACACCTGATGAAAAGGGTCCTGAAGCCATTTACAAAAGGAAAAACAGCAGCCAACGCAACCTGTAATAACATGTCATTTGTCCTTGGGCTCAAGAAGACTTGCTGCACTTTGCAGTGTTTAGGGATTAAATGAATATTTGGAAATATTTTGAGTAGTGAATGTTGGGAAATCCTAATGAGGAGAAACTTGGACTGATCTTCATAGGCCTTATTCTGTGCACAATGTGCATGTCATTGTGCAGAAAGAGCCCTTTCCGGCACAGATAGCAGCATTTTTTGTGCATAAAATAATATTTCTGTGCAAAAATTATTCTTTTCTGTTCAGAGGCTTCTGTCTCCTGTGTAGGAAATGCTGTTTTTATTGCAGAAAACACTGCATGTGAATTTTGCACAGATGTATATCCTGAATTGTGAATAGTCTTCAAAACCAGTTTTCAAGACTTTCCCCAGTGGGAAGGAAATTGCTAAAATTACTCATTGCTTTCTTTGAGAACATAAAGAAGTACAGCTGCCCCTCCATTTGTGTGGACTTCAGATCCGCGACCCTCGCTTACTCACAAGGAGCAAGTGGAGGGGGTTAAAATGGGGTGCACACCTGCAGTCACTCATGGGCACACTCCCTCATTCAAGCCTATGGAGCTTGAATATCTGGGAGTTTCCATTTCCGGGGGGGGGGGGGCCGGAACAGATCCCCCGCGAAAACAGCTGGCAGGGTGGCCTCTTTGGAGGTTTTTAAACAGAGGCTGGATGGCCATCTGTTGGGGGTGTTTTGATTGTGAGTTCCTGCATGGCAAAAAAAGGGTTGGATTGAGTGGCCCTTGGGATCTCTTCTAGTTCTATGATTCTATTATGGTCCTGCCAAAATAAATCCAAAGCTACACCTTCCCCTTTTAGTCTCTAGTCAGAAGCTCAACAGGGAACTGCCAGAACCTTTTGATCTCTCCTAATTCCTCCCCCCCCCCCCCCAGTGTAGAATGACTTCAGTTTTTGAACCAAGAAAAGAGGTATTGTCATCATCATCATCATCTGAGATTTTCTGGAAGCTAGAAACACACACATACACACAAACTCTGGCTCTCCTTGGATACAGATTTCATGAGTCATGGCATAATAAACTAACCTTCTTGCATATTTATTCATAGCAACTCAAGCCTGGGAGCCTCATGAGAGTGAACAAAATATAATTAAAATTCTATCTTGATTTAGCAGAGGGGGGGGGGCACTCTCTGCATCACCCAAATGAATTCCTCAGATGATGAGAAGCTGGGGAAGGAAATGAAAATGCCACAGAACTCAGATAAACTCAGCTGCATCCCCGAAGCCTCAAAGTGGGGAGCAAGGAATGACTTGTGCTGGCATGCTTCTTCTTTTATTTCACACATCAGTCCACTTCCCTGAGCTTAGGCAGGCTGCCTGCACTGAAAATAAACACACGTACAGCTCAAAACCACACGTTTCCATACAGAAACAACATTTAGATGGGAAAACAAGAAATACTGTACCATGTTTTCAATGGTGCACTGGCTTGCTACCTTGCGGCTGTGAATTTCATTTCTCACTTACATCGTTCCTTCTCGTGTATTTTTTAGGGGGAAAGAGCTGTGCAGTTGGAAGGTATTCAAAAGGCACAGGTATCCAAAATCCACAGCCAAAACACTCCTAGGATGTGGCCATAGAAAGGAATTCTGGGTGCCGCGCAGGAATCCACAACTAAGACACCTCTAAGAGATGCCCGTTCAACCTCTGTTTAAAGATCTTTAAAGAGGGGGGAGCCCACCCCCCTCCACTGGTAAACCGCTCTGACAGTAAAAAACAAAAAGGGTCTTTCTAATGCCTAGGTGGAATCTCTTTTTGTTTCTTGTCATTTTAATCCATTTTATTGTGTTCTAGCCTCTGGAGCAGCAGAAAACAAGCTTGCTCCATCTTCTTCACCTGTATATTGCATCTAAATATATTACATCTCTACATAACATCTAAACACATCTCACTATCATATCACTCCTTAACCTTCTCTTCTGCAGGCTAAACATACCCAGCTCCCTAATTTGCTCCTCAGAGGGCTGTTGGTTTCCAAACCAGAAGAGCTATCCCTTGCTCTCACTGTCTCTCCTTTTCTTTGCCCTTCCCACTGCATGTCCCTCCTTCTTGCCTGTGCCCAAGGAACTGTGGGACATGTAGCTCACGATACCATCCAGTGATTCCCAAACTTTGGTCCTCCAGGTGGTTTGGATTTCAAATTTCAGAAGCCCTACCCAGGTTGATCAGCATTCAGGAATTCTGGGTGTTACAGTCCAAAACATCTGGTGGACCAAAGTTTGGGAACCACTGCACTAGACCCTGTGTCCAGGAAAGCAGCCAAATGGCTGATAAAGCCAGCCTAGTTCTCAAACAAACCCCCAGATAACAGAGTCAGTGCAAGCAACACAGTCTTGGAGATTCAAGGCAGTATCAGCAGAAGGATTACCAAAAGAGTTGTCAGACAGTCCGAGATTCAAGGTATCAGATAGGCAGGTTGATAGGGCAGTCCAAGGCCAAGGTTTCTGGATAATCAAGATAGTCAGCAATCTAGGAAACAAGGATTTGTTCCAAGAAGCCACAGGAGCCAGAGACAAAGGCGGGTTACATACCACTGAGAAGCAGCGCTGTCCCGCCGCTGCCGCTTGCGGCATCCGGGAGCCGCAGCTGCCACACTGCAGGGCTCCCGGACACTCAGAGGAAGGAGCGCAGAAATCGCACTCCTTCTCGGGCCCCGGAAGAGGCGCTGCAAGTGCCAAAGAACACAATCGCAGCGTCACTTCTGGTGTGCCACGTGCGGACGCAGAGTGTCTGTTACGTCAGTATGGTGGCGGCCGTGTGGAACGGCCGCCGCCATATTGTACATATTGAATACGTATTAGGGTTGGGGGGGTGCAGAAGCACCGCCCCTTCCTAACCCTAATACGTATTCAATACGTATTTTTTGGCGGTCTATAACCCACCAAGGTCTTTCCTAAAGAAAAGGCAGATGACCACTGGCAAAGAGCCACACATGCTCCAGCTGCCTAAATAGGCAAGCAGCAGGCCTTCAGGTGTGTGTGATCACAAACACGCTTCTGATAAAACCTCTGTGATCTTTGAAGGCCCTTTCTTTCAGCTTGACCCTCCCTGAAAGTAGGCACACTGCCCAGATCCTCCTCCATGTCCACAGCCTCAGCCCCGGGCAGACTTGGCTGCTGAACCTCTGGAGGGGCCAGAGACTCTGCTCCAGCAGAGCTAGGGCCAGCCTCAGGCTCCCCAATTACAGGTTCAGGTCCCAGGGGCACTGACTCATCCTTTGAGTCCTCCGAGTCATCCTCCAGGCTGGGCATGACACCATGCCAAATCTATCAGTCTTGCACAGCACTTGTTTAGCTACACGAGACCACTCTCAATGCATTGTAGAGAAAGGCCTAATGCAGGAACTGGCTCAGAGGGTCAAATGTTCCTTGATATTGCTCTAATGCTTGTAATGGACTCTAGCAAATTGCACAAGATGTAGGTGATAGATATGAAGAAATAGGTTTCTATAAATAAGCTCAGGCATGGTCTTTCGTTTATTTCCATCTCCCCAACAGACACATAGTAATTGGGTTTGCGTAGCTGGGCTGGACCTCTGCATTCATCTGGATCTTGGGGCTGTGGCAGGGTTTTCCATTGCATTGCCCCCACCCAGGCTGAAGGGACCCTGATTTGCTATATACAACACAACTTTCTCCTTATCATGGATCATAGAATCATAGAATTGTAGAGTTGGAAGAGACCCCAAGGGCCATCCAGTCCAACCCCCTTCTTCTGCCATGGAGGAACTCTCAATCAAAGCATCTCTGACAGATGGCCATCCAGCCTCTGCTTAAAGACCTTCAGGGAAGGAGACTCCACTACACTCCGAGGAAAGTGTGTATTCCACTGTCCAACAGCCCTTACTTTCAGCAAGTTCCTCTTAATGGTGAGGTGGAATCATAATATTATAGAACTGAAAGGGATCCCAAAGGCCATCCAGTCCCAATCCCCTTTTACCATGCAGGAATTCACCATCAAAGCCCTGCCTGTGACAGATGGCCATCCAGCCCCTCTTTAAAAAGCTCCAAGGAAGGAGACCCCACCACCTTCCAAGGCAGTGTCTTCCACTGTCAAACTAGTTTCTTCAATCCGCAGTATGACATCCCTTCAAATATCTAAACACGGCTCTCATTTCACATCATAACCTTCCCTTCTTCAGGCTAAACATAGGAGCTTGGCGGTTTCCATACCTTTCACCATTTTGGTCACCCTCCTCTGGACACGCTCCATCTTGTCCATATCTCTCTTGAATTATAGTGACTTACAAGGCCACAATGATTTACTAGGGTATCTTCAAATCCAGGAAACCGATTGGCCAATTACATTCCTGTTGCTAATGGTGCTGATTTTTTAATTACCCGTCTTATTTCCCTTTGACTCCCCCCCCACCCCATATGACCAAGAAGGGAAATGGCCTCTGCCTACATTGAGATTGCTCCAGACCATCTCCAATGACGACAGAAATAACACCAGGCAAAATGTAGGCCTGTGATTTGGACATCACCACTTTTCTTCTTCTGTATAACTTTTAATGCCTTTGACTGATAAAGAAGCCAGCTTCAAAAGTGTGCATGATGTATTTTCTGCATTTTTGTTGGTCACTCTTTTATGGACTTTATTATAAAGCATGTCCTTTACTTGAGGGTTGGAAAGCTTGTCTCTTATAACACTGTGTGCATCCTTGCACTATACTCATGTGTATCATGTGAAAACAAGTTGTGATGCACATGTGCACCTGTGCACATTGATGCTGCACATAGAGCTCCATTTCTGCTACCTTGGACTGTAGATGACTGTTTTGCATTGGACAAAAACATCCAGCTCCTTCTGTTAGGGAACATACACATATGTAAGTCACCAAAAGGCTTCGGGATAGGTTATGTTATCAGCTGATAACACACACCCCTCCCAGCGCCACAGAGTGATCAATGCAGTTATTGAGAAGATTGCATCATAACAGCACATTGTTTTGTGCTCTTGGAATTGAGAAAGAGAGACCCTTTAGGGTTTTGCAAAATGTGTAGGATCTACATGTATTGGGGGCAGTTATTAAGCTGGTTCCATTCTCATTCTTATCGTCTCCCTCCCCCATTTGTTGAGGGTGATTGTCTTCTGCAGGAAACCTCCAACATTCATAGATGTCCGCCATTTAATTTAAACCTTTGAGGCCCTAATGGAATGGACATAGCTGTAGCTTCAGGAAGGACATGCAACTGTTTCTCAGGATGTATGGTTGGCATACGCTAAGACCCTCACTTGCCCCCTAGCATCTCTGGTGAAAAGAGGATCAGGTATCAGGTGGTGGGTAAGACCTCTCTCCATCTAGAAGCTTGTCTTCACTGACTAGGATAGTGACCTTTCCCCATTACCCAGCCCTCTCTTCCCACATCACAGCAGTTGTCTGCACAGGAGTCCTACTGAGCATGTCCACCTCCATTATGGCTCACTCACTTCTGATCATTTCTGAGTCCTCATTTTGACCTCAGAATGAGCAACCCACAGCAGCAGCAGATGTGCCAGGTGCTCAGCAGGGTGCCCATGCAGACAGTGACCACAGCATGGGAACAGAGGGCTAAGATCCAGAGTAACAGTTTGCTGTTGTTATTAACTGCTCTCAAGTTGACTCCAAGTCATGGCAACCCTGTGGATAAGACCTCTCCAAAGCCCCTTGTCCTCAGCTGCTCTGCTCAGCTCCTGAAGGCTCAGTGCTGTGTCTTCCTTGACTGAGTTTATCTATTTGGTCATGGATCTTCCTCGTTTTCTACGACCTTCTACTTGCCCTAGCATGTTTTCCAATGATCCATGCCTTCTCATGATGGGCTCAAAGTAAGACAGCCTCAGTTTAGTCATCTTGACTTCCATGGAGAGTTCAGGCTGGATCTGTTCTAGAACCCCTTTGTGTGTCAGTTTTCTTCTTTGCCTTTTTTTGGCCATCCACAATATCCTCAGCACTCTTCTGCAGCACCACATCTCAAATGCATTGATTTTCTTTTTATCTGCTTAGTTCACTATTCAGCTCTCACATCCATACATGGTGATGGGAAATATGACATCTTGGATGATTCTGACTTTAGTGCTCAGATGTATGTCTTTGCATTTTAGGATCTTTTCTAGTTCCTTCATAGCTGCCTTTCCCACTCCTAGTCTTCTTCTGATTTCTTGGCTGCAGTCTCCATTCTGAAGTATGTTTGATCTAAGGTACAGGAACTCTTTTACTATTTTGATTTCCTCATTGTCTAGGTTGATTTTATATGGATCCTCCATAGTCATTTCTTTTTTAACATTCAGCATAAGCCTGCCTTTACACTTTCTTCTTTGACGTTCCCTTAGTAATTTTTCCAAGTATGTGATGTTTTCTGTTAGTAGTATGGTGTCATCCGCATGTTTTCGATTATTGATGTTCCTTCTTCCTATCTTCACTCCTCCTTCTTTTGAATTTAAACCTTTTGTGTGATATTTTTTGAATATAAGTTGACCAAGTGAGGTGATAATATGCAGCCTTGCCAATTGCATGCCATTCTGTTCCTCCATATTCTGTTTAATGCAGTTCAAGGCTGTTAAACCCCATTTCCGGTGTCAGGTGTCATCTGAACTGCTCAAACCAGAACCAGAGTTTTGGACATGCATCATATGAACAAGATGACATCATGTTCCTTCTATACACACACACATATATACATACACATGAGAGAAACATGATGTCGTCCTGTCCATTCACACACACACACACACACACATATGCGTACCAGGGAGTCACGGTTGGACATGATGACCCCTGGGACTCCTTCCATCTCTATGCTTGCATGTTTCCTTTCACTGTTTAAGGGATGAGGATTTTTGTCACTTCCGTATTTCACAGATGCTTCTTACTCTGAATAATTTGTAAAATAAGATCCAGTGAATGAAGACGCCTGCTGCCCCTGAGTCCCCACCGGAGTGAAATTCTGCAAAACAAACAAAGCTAATTAACATGATCCCAGGTGAAGAGAGAGAGTGAGATCTGCAGGGCTACATCTGCAAAGATCAGACACTCCTGCCTTTCTCCTCTTTTTTTTTTCTTTTCCTTGTCTTCTTCTTCTTTTAAATAAGCATTTATAAAAATTAGAGGTACCAACCTGTATAAATCCTTCACCAGTATTTGCATTTAAATTGAAATTGTGAATGCATCTGGTCTCATAAGTGCCAAGTAATTACTTGATATTAAAAAGTTTGGAGATGCCTTGGTAGGATAATGCCTCTCCACTTAATTGTGCTGACACTTTTCAAAAGTTGGGGATTTGCTAAATGCTAAAGAGCGAATGAGGGCCTGCAGAAATCAGAGTAAGAAGCTTTTGGCATCCAAAAGGATGGAGAAGATTTGACGGGACTTGCAAAAAGGGGAAGCTCAGCTCAGTTGGCGATTTAGGCTGCCCCATCTCTGCTAGTTTCCTCCTTTGAATTACATCTGCCAGAATCCACGAAGTTGATGTATGAATAGGCACTGAATCAATGCACCTCCTGCTAGGTTGGACTTTGGGAGATGGGATATGCTTTGCATGTAGGATAAGGTGGCTAGGTCTCATGGTGCTATCCACAGTCTCAGGTAGTGTATATGTGAGTGGATTCAAACCACCGTTGGACAACAGTGAAATGGGTGGGGGCCATTCCCCACCACAACCTTCCCCTGTAAAGCCACTCCAGATGCAAATGGAAGTGGATGTCTACCTCTTTCTGGGATTTACAGAGGCAAGCATACTTGACTTTAAATTGATCTCATGTAGAAGTTGAGGATGGGTTTTGGCACAAATATTATGGATTTTGAGATGATCCCTGAAGGGTAAAGCCTGTAGGCATGTAACAAAGGATGTAAATGATGAAGTAAAGGAAAACAATGCCAAAGAACGTACACAATTCTGGTAGGCATAAATGTTTATGCTCACCCTAAAGGCTGAATCGATAAAGAGGAAACTACTGCCACAATTTTCTCCCAGTAGGAAAGGCCAGAAGCAGTGTGACAGTGGAGAGATAGAAAGGGGAAATCAGTGCTTCTTTCAGGTTCTTTTAGGTGAAATATGTTTAAATATTGGAAGAGGTGTCATATTGAGGATGGAGCAAACTTGTTTTCTGCTGCTCTGGAGACTGGGTCATTGAGCAATGGGTTCAAGTAAAGGAATACAGATTCCAACTAAACATTAGAAAGGTTTAGCGTGTCCTATTGAGGATGGAGCAAACTTGTTTTCTGCTGCTCCAGAGACTAGGACATGGAGCAATGGATGCAAGCTACAGGAAAAAGATATTCCAGCTCAACATGAAAAGGAACTTCCTGACAATAAGAGCTGTTCAACAGGGGAACACATTCCTTTGGAGGATGGATGGTGGAGTCTCCTTCTTTGGAGCTCTTTAAACAGAGGCTGGATGGCCATCTGTCAGCTATGCTTTGATTGTGGTTTCCTGCATGGCAGAATGGGGTTGGACTGGGTGGCCCTTGTGGTCTCTTCTAACTCTATGATTCCATGATTCTGTTGCAGAGGGTTGGACTGGTTGGCCATCCGTCAGCAGTGCTTTGATGGTGTATTCCTTCTAGGTAGAATGGGACTGGACTGGCTGTCCCTTGAGGTCTCTTTCAGCTCTAGGATTCTATAACCCTGTCCATCTCTGGACTAGTGATCTGTAGTTGTTCTTCACTGCCTTTCTGGGGTGGGGGTGAAGAAAGCTCTTTGTGCCAAGAGATGCTTGGCTAATGCCAAGTGAGAAGGGTCTTGTTTCCATGGTGCTAATGGGACTTGGCAGTGTCTTCTCAGTTCCTTTGAACAGACAGAATTGAAAGGAACAAAGAGAAGCAAAATACCCATATGCCCATTAACTAAGATTCATTGTGCTGAGCTGTTGTTCCTGTCATTTGCCTTTGTAAACATGGGGTGCCCCTTTGGGTTGGGGCTGGATTTTGTGTTGTTGTTGTTTTGAAGATTGACATCTTCAGGTCTTAAAAGCAGAGAGAGGGAATGATTTATCCCAAAAATTGCTTTATTTAGCTGCCGAAAGCAAGCTGGAAGGCAAATGGTATATGGATCATGCTGGGTTGGGAGCAGAGGAGGTGAAAGCACACGTCTGATATGAATTTACTTCTCTTTCTGTGTTGTGTGTTGATCCAGATGTTATACTTAGCAGAGGCTTGCAGCTCCATAACTGGAGCATGAAAAAGTTACTTTTTTGGACTGCAACTTCATAGACTCTCCCAAGAAGAATGCCAATGCAGGGTAATTCTGGAAAGCAAACAGGGGAATTCTGGGTTGAATACAAAAAAGTAACTTTTCCAAGCTCTGTTTAGAGTCTGTATTCTATTGCAAGGATGAGCCCTGGGCATGCAAAAAGGAAAAGGATGTTGTAAATCTGAATGCACAGGTACGACATGGCGGGGGGGGGGGGGGATACATGGCTCAGCCATGCTACATGCAAAAAGGACCTTGGGATTATTGTGAATCATAGTTGACTATGAGCCAGCAGTGTTGTGCTGCAGCAAAAAAGGCAAATATTATTTTAGCCTGCATTAGTAGAAGCACACTTTCTAAATGGAGAGAAGTAATAGTCCCACTACATTCTGCACTAGTCAGGTACTGGAGTCTTGCATTCAGCTCTGGGCACTTCATTTTAGGAAGGATATACAGTCGGTCCTTGGTATACGTGGGGGATCCGTTCCGTACCCCCCCCCCCCCCCCGCGTATACCAAAATCCGCGTATGCTCAAGTCCCGTTGTCTCCTCTCCTCCCCCCAACTCTTTCCTTCCCTCCCTCCCTCCTTACTTACCTTTTCTCCCTGGTGCTGCGTCTCTGCTGCCGCCGCCACTGCCGCCACCTCAGCCATAGCAGGGGGAAGGCCGGATGGGGGGTTTGGAGGCAAAGAAGCCTCCAGCTTGCCACCCGGCCATTCTGCGACAGCGGCGGCAGCGGAGGACCAGTGCCAGAGGCCTCTTCGGCCACCTCTCCGCCGCCACCACCACTGCCAGCACCTCTGTGCAAGGGCCGGGTGGCGGGCTGGAGGCTTCTTGGCCTCCAGTCCGTCACTCGGCCCCTGCATCGAGGTGCTGGCGCCGGTGGCGGAGAGGAGACCGAAGAGGCCCCAGGTGCTCGTCCTCCTTCTCCTCCTCCTCTCTGCCTCCATTGCCAGGGGAAAGGCCTCCAGGAGCAGCACCTGGCCTTTCCCCTGGATGTAGCGGCGGAGGACCAGCGCCAGAGGCCTCCTCTCCGAAGCCACCGCTGCTGGGAGAAGGCAAAGTGCTGCTCCTGGAGGCCTCCAGGAGCAGCACCCGGCCTTCCCCCCGGCAATGGCGGCGGAGAGGAGGAGGAGGAGAAGGACGAGCGCCTGGGGCCCCTTCAGCCTCCTCTCCGCC
>NC_056522.1:380307795-380308061 GCF_019175285.1 Sceloporus undulatus
GGAGGCTTCTTTGCCTCCAAAACCCCCACCCGGCCTTCCCCCTGCTACGGCTGAGGCGGCGGCGGCGGTGGCAGCGGCGGCAGCAGCACACAGGGGGGAAAAGGTAAGGAGGGAGGGAGGGAGGGAAGGGAAGGAAAGAGTTGGAGGGAGGAGAGGGGAGGGAGGGAAGTTGTCCCCAATGGCGGCGCGCTTGCACGTGCGCCGCCATTGGGGACAAAATCCCCAGATTTGCCATGCGCGTATGCTCAAATCCGCGCATGGCAAAT
>NC_056522.1:380313061-380314308 GCF_019175285.1 Sceloporus undulatus
CTACTTAGTCACAATTTTGACACTACTGTCATGATTGTAACTCACCTTCCAACATACTTTACTAGACATCAGCTGTATGAAGGTGGGCCATTCTGCCAATGACCAGAGCATGGCTGAATGATGTTTCCATCAGGTTTTGGTTGCTAGTTGTTGCTCCGGGGTCTTATGGTCTCAGGTCCCTGGGGCTCAGCAGTCTTTGGTGGTCTCTGGATCTTGTGTTTCCCTTTTTTTATTAATATTGTTTATGATAGTAAACAAAAGCCACAAATCAATACAACCAGGAAAGCAAAAGAAAAGACAGAAACAAAACAAAATGAGGACAGCCAGCATTACAAGCATTGATTTTAAATTTGTCTCTGCCCGAAAATGATTACATACTGTCCCTTTAACAGCATAATTGTCTTAAAGAGATGAGGCCCAAAATGATCATTGGCACAATGGTGGACCGCACCATGAATCTTGTTCAGTTATTGAGGAAATGAAAGGAGACCAGACTGTAGCAGACTGTTTGTGACCTTTTTTTCAGTTCCCCTTTAACCTTTCAGATTCTACAAGATCAACTTGTAGATCAATAAGATCAACAAGATCAGATTTCTGCAAGATCAACTCACCACACATAGTCCAGCCAGCATCAAACTGGTGTCTTCTCTGTTGGTCTGACTGGTTCCTCAGCCTCTGAATCTAGGGCCAGAATCCTGTTCATGTCCTGCGCTAATGGCTGCACTTTTCCCAGCAACATTCAGCAGTAAGCGAGATAAAAACTAAAACAGAGTTGGATGGGGAAGACATTTAAACAAACAACCCTTCCATGGGTTTTTTTATTATTATTATTTAAACCATTTTGAGGGGGAGGGGTTAAACCATTAAAAATATTTATTTATTTATTTTGCATTAATGTGTAGGACAACACCAATGTAGGACTCAGTCAGAAAATTAAGTAGCAAAATGCAGTTCAGACATTATGGTCACGAACTTAAATAATTATTGTGAATTTTAAAACAAATAATTAAAAGGGCTCTTGTAACTAGGGTTGCCATAAGTGAGGACCTCCAAACCGGGACAAATGTAGGACAAATGCAGGACAACATTTTCAAATGTAGGACACATTTTATAAAAATGGAGGACACACAAAAAATTGAGGCTTTTTTTGAAATGTTAATATAAATGCATGTTTCTTAGGCATGATCAAAATGGAGGACATTTTGACATTATTTGTAGACAGATCACGGAAATGTACTTCCCTTTCT
>NC_056522.1:380314333-380347884 GCF_019175285.1 Sceloporus undulatus
ACCTTGTCTGCGTCCAAAATGCCACGCAGCAGAAACTTTTAAAACAATGCCCTGGACTGAAGACTGCCCAGAGTTTCCTCACCAAAGAGCTGCATCCACACTGAGGAACATAAATCCAGTTTGAGAGTGACTTTAACCTTTCCTGGGTTTAGTGCTGGGGGAAATGCTGGAATTGTAGTACATTGTGGCCCCGGAAGCTATCTCTACAGCGGGATTCCCATAACCTCCCAAACGTAGTTGAAACTGCAGTGCCCAGAATTCCTCCCCAGGTGCATTCCCCACACTGAGGAAATGGTCCCAGTTTGTGAGACTGGTCAGTGCTGGTGAATCCTGGGAATTGTAGCCTATTGTGGCCTCAGAGCCATCAATCTGCACAGAGACAAAGTCTCAATGTCTCCCAAACACTTTAAGCATTCCCAGGATTCCCTACACTGAGTTTTAAAGCAGTCCTCAAAGTGGTTTATATTTCCTGCAGTGTGTGAGAGAGATATAAAGCTAGGGACTGGATTCATTTGGAGGCATCTCTGTGTCCAAAACACACTGCTTGGACTTGCCAGGGCTCAGTGCTATGGAAATCCTGGGAATTGTAGTTTTATGTGGCACCAGAGCCTCCGACAGAGGAAGAGCCAAATGCCTCACAGACCCCAGAATTCCAGAGCATTGATCTTGTTGGCAAGTTAAAGGGTCTCAAAGATGTCAGGTTGGGGGGGGAAGAGAAAAGCCAGGGAGAGTGAATGCGCAGGAATGAGGGAGAGAAGGATGGAGGGAGGAGCCAAGGGAAAGTGGCCAGGCACCATACAGCCTCCTCCTTCCCCACTGAAAGACTGCTGGCAGAGGCATCTGACCCCCCGCCTCCATCTCGTGGACCCAGGTTCAGCTTCCTTTTGTCAAGAAATCTACAAATTTCCCAGAATCCCATAGCACTGCTACCATGGATGTTTAAGGGGTGGTCAAAACTATTTCTGTTTCTCAGCCTTATTGCCACCCCAAAGCCTTCTATTATTTTTAAAACCATCGCAACCTTGCAAGGCAACAATCATCTTCCTTCCAAAGCCATTGAAAAACCAACCCAAGGGGAGGGGTGGCTCTGGACTGCTTCTTTCCCATTGGTCAGCTTCGGGAGGGAAATTTGCAATATTACAAGTAAAGGCGTTTAAGGCCTCAAAAACGTACCCCTGTGATAAAGGAATACTGACCTGGTAGACATTTAAAAGATGAGGCTTTTAGGCTCCCAGTGAAACAGGAACGATTGATGGCCTTTTTTTTCTTTGCTCACTGTAACCTGAAAGTAAGGCTTTTGCAGGGTATATATACCAAGTGGGGCTGGCAAATAGCTCTGAGTGGCAGATGTCTCTTGAAGCCCTGCTCTCTAGGCTAAGCCAGGCAGGGAGGCGGGGAGGGTGGCACACAGCCATAGGGAGGGGTGGGCTGCCTCTCAGGGCCTTGCTGGGGAGGTCCCCGGGGGAGGGGCTAAACTCGGGGGTGGGGACTGTGTGGCCCCCGCCCCAAACCTGGGAAAGTCCCGCCCCCACGGCGGATATAGCAAGCCTACTTGTACTTGTAACCCAAGTTGTTTGGGCTGAACTTCTCTTAATTGAAGGATTTGTTTCTGAATGGCATTTCTTGCATCATACAATAAATTGTTTTAAAAAGGATCAACTGTCCTGGGACCATGGACCACAGCCAATGAACAGTTAAAGTTGAAATGTTTAAATTCTATCAGCCATTGTGAAGTCGAAGGCTTTCATGGCTGGCATCCATAGTTTTTTGTGGGTTTTGGGAGGCTATGAGGCTGTGTTCTGGAAGAGTTTATTCCTGACATTTCACCAGCATCTGTGGCTGGCATCTTCAGAGACATTCTCTGAACATGAGTCAACAGTGAGATGAGGCAGCTAAAAGATCAATGCGCTTCTAGGCTGAAGTCTAGATCAAGGGACATAATAGTGCCACTCTATTCTGCTTGGGTCAGGCCTCACCTGGAATAATACTGTCTCCAGTTCTGGGCATCACAATTCAAAAAGGACATTGAGAAACTGGAGGGTCTCCAAAGGAGGGCAACTAAAATGGTGAAGGGTCTGGAAACCATGCCTTTTGAGGAAAGACTTAGGGAGCTGGGGATGTTTATCCTAGGGAAGAGAAGGTTAAGAGGTGATATGATAGCCCTGTTTAAGTATTTGAAGAGGATGGAGCAGGCTTATTTTCTGCTGCTCCAAAAACTAGAACACGGAACAATGGATGGAAGTTACAGGAAAAGAGATTTCACCTTAACGTAAAGAGGAACATCCTGACAGTAAGGGCTGTTTGACAGTGGAACACACTGCCTTGGAGATTGTAGTGGCGTCTCCTTCCTTAGAGGTCTTTAAACAGAGGCTGGATGGCCATCTGTCAGGGATGCTTTGATTGAGAGTCCCTGCATGGTAGAATGGGGTTGGACTGGATGGCCCTTGGGGTCTCTTCCAACTCTATGATACTATGATTTACTGCTCCAGGTCTCTTCAACAGCAGAAAACAACATCCTCAATATGACACACTATCAGATATTTAAACATGCCTTTAATGTCCTCCCTTAACCTTCCCTTCTCGAAACTAAACAGAGGCAACTCCCTAAGCCACTCCTCATGGGGCTTAGTAGTTTCCAGATCTTTTCCCATTTTGCAATCTTCTTTCTTGTAGCTTGAATCCATTGCTCCATGTTCTAGTCTCTGGAGCAGGAGAAAACAAACTCCCTCCATCCACAATAGGACATCCTTTCAGATGTTTAAACATCGCTGTCATGTCACCCTTCTTTTTTTCTCTGCTGTAGAGCATTTGCTACATGTATTGCCTACCAAGAAAAATTATCCTGGAACAGTAAAGTGTGTCAGTTTGGGATATTAATCAAGTCTTGATGTGAAATTTAACCCAGTTTCAGCTTGGAACATACAGGTCCAGTATTTCAGGAAAGTTCTTTTTCTTCGTAGATTATGAGAATTCTGTCCAACTTCTAGGTCACTGCGGAACACCTCAGTCTTCACATGAAATGCACAAATATAAGCACATGATCTCTCTCACATGTTCCCTAGGAACATTGCAATATCTGACTGGTGTTTTTCTTTTTCTTTAGCGTTGAAGAAAGGAAGGTTCTGGATCACACCTGACCCTTATCATAAAGACGACAACATCCAGATTGGCCGGGAGGTGAAGATCTCTTGCCAAGTAGAGGCCGTTCCTTCCGAAGAACTCACCTTCAGTTGGTTTAAAAATGGCCGTCCCCTGCGCAGCTCGGAGAGGATGGTTATTACCCAGACCGACCCCGACGTCTCACCTGGAACCACCAACCTGGACATCATTGACCTGAAATTCACTGACTTTGGGACGTACACCTGCGTGGCCTCTTTGAAAGGTGGAGGCATTTCGGATATAAGCATCGACGTCAACATTTCCAGTAGTACAGGTGAGGGTGTTTCTGTAACTTCTTCCTTTCTTCTTTGCGTAGTTGTGCTGCTTCATCTGGGATGACCTGAATTGCACCTGCACTACTGAAATAATGCAGTTTGCCACTGCTTTAACTGCCCTGGCTCTATGCTATGGAATTCTGGAATTTGTCATTTTGTGTAATATTTAGCCTTCTCTGTCAGAGAGCGTTGATGCCACAGCAAATCAGAGATCCCAGGATCCTGAAAGATAAAGTCATGGTAGTTAAAGTGGTGTCAAGTGTAGATGCAGCCCTGGAAATCCAGGGATGCATAAATTCTAGGAAAGGCAATTTTAAAAGCAAGGAAGGCCTGAGTCTGTACTGGTGGAGTGGGCAAAAGCCTAGGGACCCCACTTTTATGGCCCCTGGAGTCCTCCACCAACCCCCCAAAGCTCCACCAACCCCCCCCCTTTAAAAAAAAAATAAATACATAATCTCTGAGCTAATTTTGCCCTAAAACCACTCAGAAATCCTTTTCAAATGCATGAAAACATATGAAAATATCCCCAACTCACCTCACTTCAGATGTAGAGAAGGGCCTCCCCAGAAGATCACAAGAGACAGGAAGGTTTGTAAGGGAGAATTTGCTGTTGTTAACTGCCATCAAGTCAATTTCAACTTATGGCAACCAAAACATAAGAGACCTCCATGTCATTTGCTATCAACCACCCGGCTCAGGTCCTGCAGACTCTGGGCAGCCATTGAGGCTTTCTTGATGGAGTCTTTCCATCTGGAATGAGGTCTTCCTCGTTTCCTGCTGTCTTCTACCTTTCCCAACATGATTGTATTTTCTAGTGAGTCATGTCTTCCCCATTCCATGGTCAAAATGCTGTCTCAATTCAGCCGTCTTGGCTTCTAGGGAGAGTACAGAATAGAACCTGAATGGCCATCTATCAGGAGAGCTTTGCTTGCATCTAATAATAATAATAATAATAATAATAATAATAATAATAATAATAAATGGTTTATTTATAGCCTGCCCAGTCACAAGGAATCCTGGCAGGTTACAGCAATAAAAATACATAAATATAAAACACATAAAAATAAAAATATGCTCTTCTTATTGAGGCTAGCCCTGATGGAGATGAGCCTGCCTTTTCCTCCCTCCCAGGCCAGACGATGACAGTTGCCATGGATGACAGTTCCATCATGGCAGAATAGAGTTGGACTGGATGGCCCTTGAACTCTCTTCCAACTCTAGGATTCCATGATTCAATTAACCTGGGCCTGAGCTGTGACCATGCTGTATCTGTGAAGAGAAGTTCACTGGACTCTCTTAGAAATGTAGGCTGCTACATGATATTGAGTCAGGTCACTGGTCCATCTAGGCCAGTGTGGTCAACATGGATGGGCAGCAGCTCTCCAGGGTTTTATTCAAACGCAACCTGAGATGGCCTGTAACTAAGACAATTTCTTTGCAAACTTTGGCTTTTACCACTAAGCCACACACTTTCCAAATTATTTTCTTTTAAACTTTCTCATACTCATAGCATTTTTATACTTAGAATTTGAAGCTAAGGAGTGTTCTGAGAAATATTTGGTGTCCCAAGGACAACCTTTCTCTAGGCATTCAGGGGACATGGTTCCCTGTCAGTACCTTCCTCCCCCTCCCCTGGCCCGTTTTTCCAAAATGGACTTGGACATTAAGGCAGAACAACAGTAAAACATGTAGGTTGGGAATGTTATTGTGTGGCTTGTGGATGATGGATGAGGAAGTCAGGTTCAAATGGATGTGACCGTCTCACCAGGCTGGAGCTGAGTGAAGGCCATTCTGCCTGAAGGAGCCTTTCTTCTCAGGCAGAAAGTCACTGAGGCGTTATTGTTACTTGTGATGGATTCATTTGGAAGAGCGATTGGATGGATCGAAAGCATCCATCAGAAGGCGAGACCTGAAAGCTTTCCATAACTTCTTTGGTCAGTGATAGATTATGCCATCTGTTGGACTCAATGCCTCCCATGCGTAAAGAAAAGCAAAACATAGGGAGAAGAAAAGCCCTGAGGTGGAAGCAATCTTCCATGATGCCCTGTTGGTCACCAGTGCTACCCACAGTTCTCCAGGGCCATCTCAGTCATGAGACAACCTCTTTTGTACGGCACCATGAAGGTCATTAGGGACGCGGTGCAGTTTGAGGCTGCTAAAATAGTGATCTCGCGGACTATCCAGCTTACATTTTCCTTTGTAAAATGAACTCCAAGTGGTTTGCTTCAATGATGTAACTTAAATGTAGGCAGTGTTCACGACAAACTGCAAGATCCCATGAAATGCAACTATGGCAGTTAAAGTAGAATCATATTGCTATAATTATGTTGAAAAACTTGGAGGCCTCCACCAGTCAGGGCCTTTCTATCTTCCCCATATGTGAAAGTGGGGGGACACCAAGAAGTCCCCTCCTTGAAAGACCTGCAAATCCAAGGCTTATGTAGACCATCAGAGGACCTGGACCATACAGGACTTCAAAACTTAAAACCAGGGCCTTGAATTGGTCCCAGGAGGCAAAGGCTGTGTCCACACTGATGGAAAAACCTAGCTTATCATTGGGGCTTCCAGATCTGTGGGGAGGACAAGCTGCCAACACACCTGGTACCCACAGTGGGCTGATACTGCTAATATTTTGTCCACACACTCTCCAGGCAATGGCCATCCCATTGAGTGCTGGTGTGCTGTACTGATGGTATTGTTGTGATAATGTGTCCTTGTGCAATCAGTTTGCACATCTGCAAAAGGAATGGTGCCAAAACTGCACAAACTTGAAAGTAGAACAGCTGTGGCAGGAAGCTGAATGTTCTGGGTGAGAAGTGTGCCTCCATCCCCACACCAGAACACATTCTGCATGCCCTGGGATTCTTCAGAGTTTGTCTTGAGTTGGAGCAAAAGGATCTGGAGAATCATCGTTCAGTGTGAATTGGGTCTGTGTTCCACCTGTTTTGGCCCCATGCATTGCCTAAGCAGTCATTGTGGGAACAGGGTAGCTACATTTC
The DNA here is from genome assembly GCF_019175285.1 of Sceloporus undulatus. Lineage (NCBI taxonomy): Eukaryota > Metazoa > Chordata > Lepidosauria > Squamata > Phrynosomatidae > Sceloporus > Sceloporus undulatus. The sequence goes on from NC_056522.1 coordinate 380,320,767, forward strand.
TTTTCCTCCATGCAGACACCATCACAGTTGTTCATTATGAACTAGCAACTGCAACAAATCCCATTCAATTCAGATCAGCTGCAGTAGGATTGACAGCAAATTCAGGAGGGGGTTTGTCACTCCTGCAGTGCTGGATTCGCTGGACATCCCTCAAAAAGATATTCTATATCTGAGATACTAGACTGTTTGAGACAGTGAGAACTTGGATTGTCATCCACCTAAGTCTGTTTCACACTACACAAGGGATCGGTTTCAAGACTCATTGCATGATGTGATTTTTGTGTATAATCTGGAATTCTATTTCTCTTACCTGTAATAAATCACAAAGTGTTCTCTAGGCATTTTCTAGGTCCTTCAGCTAAATTTTATGGTATGCTTCTGCCAGACATTGACCACAGAGTTGTGCTGGAGGACCTACAGATGTCTAGAAAAGTGTTCTTACTAGGCATTTGTAGGTCCTCCTGTGCAACTCTATAGTCAGTGTCCGGTGCAAGCATACCATAGAATTGCTCTGGAGAACCTAGAAAATGCCTAGAGAGAACATATTTTCCCTGATGTGTGTTAGTGAATCCATGTCATATGGACTCACATAATAATGGCCCTGCTGTACATACTTCTAGCAATTGGGGAACACATCAACTGTCATGGCTCCATCACACAGAATCCTGGGATTTGGAGTGTTTTGAGGGACATGAAATTATCTGCCCTTGTTCCTCTTCAAACTACAAAACTCAGGATGTCACAGGAAACAGCCATGACAGTTAAAGTTGGAGCAAAGTGTTTGCAACACATACACTCAGCCCTTCTTATACACAGATCTTTTATACATGGATTCAAGCATCCACGGTTTGAAAATCTTCAAAAAAGTATAATTTCAAATATCAAGCCTTGCTTTTTCAATTTTTTAAGGGAAACCATTTTGGTATGCCATTATATTTAATGGGACTTGAGTATCCATGGATTTTGGTATCCACGAGGGATCTTGGAACCAAACCCCAGCAGATAACAAGGGTCAACTGTAGTATTGGGGGGGGGGGATGCTTACGTTTAAGGATGTATCCATTCTGCTCTATTACAGCAGTTTAAAACCAATTGTAAGTATCATGCCTACAACAACAACAACAACAACAATAGATTTATTCCTAGCCCACCCTATCACAGAGAATTTGGGCGGGTTTCAACAGTAAAATACATCAAGGTAACAATAAAATCAAAAAAAGAAAAAAAGAATGCTGTGGAATCCCAGAATTCTTGGCTTCCAGGGTACTTAGAATTTCTTTGCCAGAGAGCTCTAGTACCGTAGTTCAGGGGATTCTATGTACCTTCCCAAACTATAAATCCCAGGATCGCATGGGATGGGACCATGGCACTTAAAGTGCTATGAAAGGGGTGATACCATTATGTGAAGTGCATGCCCTCTAAGAGAGCTTGACATCTTCTTATGAGTCTTTGCACCTCCAGTTTGCAGAGACCCCGCAGTTTGCAATTCCAGTTGTACGGTATTTCTGTAAGCAAGGAAAGAAGGATGGCTCTTTTTCCTCCTTGTGCTTTTGCCACTTGGAAAGGGTATCTATCTCCCTGCTCTCTCGCAGCTCTCTGGGCTTTGATGGCGGCTTGTCAGGGTGGCCTGATCTCCTTCCCCCTGACCTTTTATCTACAAAGGAAATTTGCTAATTAAATGTCACTCTCGTATTAGACCAGCGGGCCGCAGTCCTACTGGTGGAGCCCTGTGTTCTTTCGGTGACTTGGACAACGCACGAAAGTGCCAACCTTCCTTCATTTAGGTTCAAAAGGGCTTATTATTATTTTTATTTTAAAAAATGACAAAAGTAAAAAAGAAATCTAGGCAATAATTAACAGCTCATTCAAGACATTTCCCAGCATTATTTTGGAGTGATCATTTATATAAGTTTGAAAAGAGAGAAGGAGGAAAAATGCTCCTTTTTGCATTACTGTGCATTGTCTGCAAAACAAATGCCTTCTTTATGGGGAAGTAAATGAGTATTTTCCTCACTACCTTTTCTCCACTTTTGGTTCTGTGAACAACAGATAGTTAGGGAGATGAAACACTCAGGTTTGTGCATAATATAATTTCCTCCTTTCTTCTCTTTCATGTGAAATTGCCAGAAGCCATCTAATTACTATAGAAATGGCATGCCATCACCTTTAGATCTGCATGCATTCTTTTAGCCCTGAAAGACTTGCTACTGCTTTCTCTTAACATTTTAATAGTATATTTCCTTCTCTTGTGTAAACAGCAGCTATGTTTGCAAGTCCTTCCTCAGAGACAAACTTTAGAAAGAAGTTCAGGATCTAGACAGAAAGGCTAGGTTTAGACAGAAAGGCAGAAGGAACTGGCATGTCTTGGTTAAGGTGTGAAATAATATTCCATAAAGGGTTGGAAAATGTGTTTCTTGAGTGTTGGGAACCCTGGCCAGGAGAATCTGGGACTGGGGTGAAGCTTTGCAGTTCAGGACTTATTTTTGCAAAATGATTGCACTTGATTGTTGTTGTTTTTTGTGTGTTCAGAACACAGCCTTTTCCACCCAAGCAACTTTGTGGCACAAGAATCATAGAGGTGGATTTGCTTGTTGTTGTTGACTGCCTTCAAATTGACCTCGACTAATGGAGACCCTGTGGATGAGACATCTCCATTTCCCCCTTTCCTTAACCTCTCTGCTCAGGTCCTACAGGCCTAGGCCTGTGACCTCCCTCACCAAGTCGCTCCATCTTGTGTGCAGCAGCCTTCCTCTCTTTCTACTGCCCTCCACCTTCCCCAGAATTATTGCCTTTTCCAATGAGTTGTGCCTTGTCATGATGTAAACAAAGTACGACAGCTTCAATGTAAAGATATAGCCATGTTAGTCTGTAGAATCAGTATGTAGAGAGATCTTGTAGCACCCTTGAGACTAACTGAAAGAAAGAAGTTGGCAGCATGAGCTTTCCTAGACTTCAGTCTACTTCCTCAGATGTTTTTGGTGGAGTGGAAACCAGGGACAGACATATATAGGCCATTGGTATGTGAGAATGGCAGTTCAAATTCAAAACCGTTTGTGTATGGAAATGAAATTAACGATGGTCATTAGTGAACAAAGGCATTGTGAAGGGACCGATGTTTATGGAAATGAAGGGTCAAGACCAGTTCTGCATTGGAAACTGTCCTCTAGGTGGAGACAATAGATGAGTGTAGGTTGTCCCCTTGCGGATGGGGTCAGATAGTGTTGAAATGTGTGTAGTGAGCCAGGAAGCCATTGTCCCTGTTCAATCCATTGCTAAGGGACTGTAGTTTATGGATGATTCCAATTCTGCTGTTTCTCTTTCCAATCTATCTTTGTAGTTCTTTGGTTCAAGGACCGCTGCTCTGAGGTCTGAGATGGGATGCCCAGGGAGACCGAAGTGTTCTGCCACTGTTTTTTGCGTATTCCCATTCCTTTTGGACAATTCTGACTTTGGTGTCTAATTGTATATCTTTGTAATTTAGGTCTTTCATAGCTATTCTTCCCATTCTTAGTCTTCCTCTGATTTCTTGACTGCAGTCCTTGTTCTGATCACTGTTTGATCCTAGGTACGGGAAATCTTTAACTATTTCTCTTTCCTCATGGTCAAGGGAGTTTATCACACAGGGTTTATCCTGTGCAGAAACTGGATTTAAAACAGAAAAATCCCACAAAAGCAGGATCATTTGCACGACATTACGCATTAACATGCACAGAAAGTGGGATCATTTTCACACAGTGTCGGGGGCATTGAGCATTAATCCAACATTAACCCACACAGAAAGTGGACAAAATCGGCTACTTTTCACTTTTGGGATTCTCAGCCGATTTTGTCCACTTTCTATGCAGGTTATTTTTGTGTTAATGCTTAATGCCCCCAATGAATCTGAAAATGATCCCACTTTTGTGAGATTTTCCCAGGATTTAAATCCTGTTTCTGCACGGGATTTAGGCACTTAGCCTCCCGTGTGATAAACTCCTAGATTGAATTTGTGTATTTGGAGCTCTTTTGGCGCATTGGTTAAATGCCAGTACTGCAGCCACTCACCCACAGCCACAAGGTTGTGAGTTCGATTCGAGCCAGAGCCCAGGGTCGATTCAGCCTGGTATCCTTCTGAGGTCACTAAAATGATTCCCCAGCTTGTTAGGGGCAGTTAGCTTACATGATACAAACCACTCAGAGACTGCTTTAGTTCAGTATGAAGTGGTTTAGAAATGTAGCTGCTGTTGCTATTTCTTTGGTGGTCATTATTTTTGGTTTCTTTATGTTCAGCATTAATCCTGCCTTTGCACTTTCCTCTTTGACCTTCCCTGGTAATTATTTCAAGACCATGATGTTTTCTGCTAGTAGTATGGTGTCATCCACATATCTTAGATTGTTGATATTCCTTCCTCCTATCTTTACTCCTCATCCTCCTTGTGAGTCTAAACCTATTCCTTGCATGGTATTTTCTGCATAAAGGGTGAACAAATATGAAGATACAATGCAGAGATGGAATGGGCTCCATTTGCCTTGAAGTCCACTTCAAACACGCACACACTCAGTACAGGATCTTCAGCTAAAGCAGCCCCAGCAGATAGCTGTCTGGCCTCTTTATTGCATAGAAAATATTATTTTCATACAGATTTTCTTTTCCTACTGGAGGATTCTCCTCTGCTTGTCACCAGTCAGGTCAGTACATTGTGTGGGGATGTGGCAACTGGGCCTTCTCAGCTTTGGCACCCCAATTGTGGTATACCCTCCCCTTAGAGGCCTGACTGGCACCAACACTGATTTCATTTACCATATTTACAGTGAGCCTTTGGTATCCTCTGGGATTTGGTTCCAAGATCCCCCTCCTCATGGATACCCAAATCTGTGGATGTTCAAGCCCCAATAAATACAATGGGGTACAATCATAGAATCATAAAATCATAGAATAATAGACTTGCAAGAGACCACAAGGGCCATCTAGTCCAACCCCATTCTGCCATGCAGGAAATCTCAATCAAAGCATCCCCATTAACAGATGGCCATCCAGCCTCTGTTTGAAGACCTCTAAGGAAGGAGACTCCATTACCTTCCAAAGGAGTTTGTTCCACTGTCGAACAGCCCTTAGTGCCAGGAAGTTCCTCCTAATGTTGAGCTGGAATCTCTTTTCCAGGTGCTTGCATCCATTGCTCTGGGTCCTAGTCTCTGGAGCAGCAGAAAACAAGCTTGCTCCCTCCTCAATATGACATCCCATCAAATATTTAAACAGGGCTACCATATCACATCTTAACCTTCTCTTCTCCAGGCTAAACATCCCCAGCTCCCTCAGTCATTCCTCATAGGACAAATGGCAATGAATTATGCCCCTGCTTGGTATCAGAGATTTCCAAATGAGAAACAGAAGGTGGTGGGCTACCTGTGGATTCTTGCCCTGGCAGAGGATTGGACTAGGTGACCTTTGGGTATATCCCAGCTCTGCAGTTCTTTGATTCCATGATCAGAGATGATGGCCAAACACCTCAAAACAAGTCTTGGGAATCTTACCATAGGGGATCACAACTCCCCAAATTCTCCAGACGGGGGATTCCCCAAAAGTAATGTCTCCAAAACAACATAGTGCCCCAGAGTTACTTTTCTAATTATGATTCCGAAGGGTAGTACATTCACCACACGGCTCAGGTCTGGCGGATGACATTTCCCAGTATGAACTGACTTCAGATCATCAGGGGAGGCCCTTCTCTCAGTCCAACCCCATCAATCTAAAACCCATTCAGGATTTATTCTGCACAAAGTTTGCACATGGTTGATTTGCACCAAAAACAGAATTTTCTGCACTGAAGATTTTTTTTTTATGAAGTCCATAAGGTGACCTTGGGTAGCTGTCAAGGCTGGAAAGAATATTTGAAAATTTTCTCCCTTAAAAGGATAAAAAATGTGTTTTTCAAGTGTCATCAAACTCTGAAAAGCACAGGCCTAGAAAGAAATATCTCTTTTTTGTCTAGAAAACCCTGTTTTCTGTGCAGAAGGTGTTGTTTTCTGTGCAAAATGACTGTGCACAAATTTTGCGCAGCATAACAGCTGAACTGTAAATAGTCTTTGAAAACTGCACTTTCTCAAAGCCTATAGAAAATTGCTAAAAGTAATCATTGCTTCCTTGGGAATGGAATTAGCCAAGAGTTATACACCTAGTAGTTCCTCTGTCAGGAACCAGGCAGTCACTGGGTCCTTGGATGCCATTAATGTTTCTTTTGTTTATATGATTTTTATGGCTGGGTTTATTACAGAGTCACAGTAGCAGCTCTAGAGTTTAATACGTCTTGATCTTTTAAAGCATCTTCCCTCTATATGGCCTGAAAAATCTTCAGTGAAAGGTATTAATCTGGTCACATTTTGGAAAACTCCAATGAATCACAACTGCATCAGTCGCAGCAGCTTTATTTTATGTTTCTATATTATTCTGTTTTATTTGCTTTGATGAGTAATGGCCCCTGTTTGGGAACGGTCATAAGCAGAATAAAATGTTGCCTCTCAGACCATGGAATAACCTAAGGAATGAAGACAGAGGTTTATTTTTCAACTCCTCCCAAAAGCACTGAGCACCAGATAAGATGAATAATATTCTCAACCAGGGATGAGTAAAATGCACCCTCTGGACAACAAGTGGCCCTCCAGGTCTCAAATATTTTTTTAAAATGTATGCAGTATGGTGGAGTATTTGGCCTTCCATGTTCTTTTGGGGGACTAATGTAGGCCCCTAGTCACCCATAGTTGCCCACACCTAAATCCTACTAGCAGAACCTGAGACAACAGTGTGATGCAGCAGCTAAAAAAGCCAATGCGATTCTAGGCTCCACCAACCGAAATATAGTGTCTAGATCAAGGGAAGTAATAATGCCACTCTATTGTGCTTTGGTCAGGCATCACCAGGATTAATCCTGTTTCCAGTTCTGGGCACCACAGTTCAAAACAAAGGTTGAGAAGCTGAAACATGTTCAGAGGAGAGTGACCAAAATGGTGAAATGTCTGGAAACCACCAGGCCCTATGAAGAGCAGGTTAGAGAGCTGGGTATGTTTAGCCTGGAGAACAGAACTTTGATTGGAGACATGGTAGCCAAGTTTAAATACTCGAGGGGATGCCTTGGGATGCCTTATTGAGGATGGAGCAAGCTTGTTTTCTGCTGCTCCAGAGACTAGGTCCCAGAGCAATGGCTTCAAGCTACAGAAAAAGTGATTCCATCTCAACATTAGGAGGAATTTCCTGACAGTACGAGTTGTTTGAAAGGGGAACATGTTCCCTCGGAGGGTGGTGGAGTCTCCTTCTTTGGAGACTTTTAAACAGAGGTTGGATGGCTATCTGTCAGGTGCTTCTCTTGTGTCTTCCTGCATGGCAGAAAAAGGTATGCCTGGATGGTCCTTGAGGTCTCATCCAACTCTAGGATTCTGACTGCAGAGTTCAGATGGATGAATTTGCTACGACAAGATGTAGCGATTGAATACATCCATTTAAAGGTAACGGTTTCCTCTTTGACATGCTCTTCTAGTGTGCTGGACTCTCCTTCTTTGGAGGTCTTTAAACAGAGGCTGGCCAGCCATCTGTTGGGGATGCTTTGATGGAGAGTTCCTGCATGGCAGAATGGGGTTGGACTGGATAACCCTTGCAGTCTCTTCCAACCCTATGATTATATGATTCTATGCTCATGTCTGTTACTAAGCTGAAGAACCAGTGTTGTGAAGGACGACTCTGTGATCATGGGGGCAGAATGTCTGAATGCCAAGGCACACGGAACGTTGTTACCAAAGTGGTACCTATTTATCTACTTGTACTTTTACATGCTTTTGAACTGCTAGGTTGGCAGAATCTGGAACTACTGATGGGAGCTCACTCCATCACATGACACTTGGATCTTGAGCTGCCAACCTGTTGACCTTGCAGTCATCAGAATTGGCATCTTAACCACTGAGCCACCTTGTCCCTTTAGCCACTGCATACCTTTACATCCATTTCAGATAGGCCTAGCCGTGGCTCCTGATCAGAATACAGTCTTTCCAGTTCCAAAGGCCTCTGATTACCAGTTACTGATGGATGTAAGCTGGGAGGTGTTGCTGTTCTCCTGTCCTCCTCATGGACTTCCCATGGGGAACTAGTTGATCCTGGGTTAAATAAGATGTCCGTCTGGATAGATCTGATCTATGGTGGCTTGCCTCTAGTCTCATTAACTCCTTGATCCATTTCCTAATGTTGGTCCCAAGTAAAGTAAACCCATTGAACCAAAAGGATTTACTCATATATTGGCTCACCACTCAACAGTTGGTTTCAGTAAAATACAAATTAATGGGCCTGAGAGCAAATTGAGCCTGAACTCTCAGTAGAAATAAAGATAACTAAACTGTGTCTGTCATACATTGGGAATACCATGAGAAGATATGGTTCATTAGGGAAGACAATAGTTGGTGTGAGCCTTCAATTTGTATCCAACTTATGGTGATCCTAAGATAAACTATCATGGGGTTGTCTCAACAAGATTTTTTCTATTGTCTTTGCCTTCCTCCAAGGCTGAGGGACTGTGCCTTGCTCAAAGTCATCCAGTGGTTTTCCACAGCAGAGCAGAGATTTGAATCGTGGTCTCCAGAGTCAGAGTCCAACACTTAAACCACAATACAGTGGTTCTCGCTACAGAAAATATGATAATGCTCAATACAAGGGAAGACAGTAGGAAAAGAGGGAGACTTTGTCATAGGTGAATAGACTGAATCTAGGAAGCCACAGTTGTCCTGAGTTTGCAAGACCTGGGAATGGCTGTTGTTGGCTTAGGCTGTTGGGTCTCTCCTTCATAGAGTTGCCATAAGGCATAGTCAGCTTGAGGGCAAATAACAACAGCAAACTCTCACAGAGATTAATCTGTAAGCTTCAGACTACTGTGTTTATTTTTTTCAAATATCTCAACAATTCCTCCTCCTCTTCCTTTCTGTAAAAGTCTTCTAAGAGGTTTGAATTTTATACTAGCAAATGTTGTACCAGCAAAACACACAAACTGAATACTAACAAGGGTTTTGCAACCCCCCAAAATATGGCCATTAAGGTCTCTTGATCTTCAGCTTTGACTTCAGATGGCGTCTCTCCTCCCAATGACTGTTTTAAGGCAGTAATGGACAGGATAAGGGAAAACTGAAGCTGAATCCAGACAAAACGGAGGTACTCACGGTAGCAGCCTCAAACCCAGGTATCGGGATACAACCTCCAGTCCTGGAAGGAGTCACACTCTCCTCAAAGGACTGTATTCGCACTTTGGGGTGTTCCTAGATCTGTCGCTTCAGATGACAAATCAGGTGAATGTGACGGTCAGGAGTGCCTGTTATCAGCTCCAGCTGATATGCCAGTTGTGCCCTTTCCTGGAAGTCGGGGACCCTGAGACCATAGTACATGCGCATAGTACCTCACGTCTTGATTTCTGCAATGCACTTTACATGTGGCTACCCTCGTACTTGGTCTGGAAACTTCAACTAGTACAGAACATGGCAGCCCAATTGGTCTCTGGGGCATCCAGAAGAGACCATATAACACCAATCTTAAAATCACTTCACTGGCTGCCCATTAGTTTCTGAGCCCAGTACAAGGTGTTGGTTATTACTTTTAAAGCCCTAAATGGGTTGGGTCCAACCTATCTTTGGGACCACCTCTTTCCATATAATTCTCCTCGCACACTTAGATCCTCTGGAAGGAATTTGTTACAGCCTTATAAAACAAGGCTGCCCACGACCTCCCAGAGGACCTTCTCAGCTGTTGCGCCCAGATTGTGGAATGGCCCGCCGGACGAGATCCATCATATTACCACCCTAAACAGCTTTAACAAAGCTGTAGAGACGGATCTCTTCCGGCAGGCCTTTCCTGAATAGTTCCCCAGTCACCAGAAGAAAAATCTAACAGCTGAACTCCAATCTCACTTCAGTCACTGTCTATTGTTCATTGTCCTTTTTAAAGTATGTTTTAATTCTTATATTGTTTAATTGTATTTTAAGGGGGGTTGGATTGAGGGATTTGGATTGTATATTTTTAACTCTTGTAAACTGCCCCAATTGCATCCTGTAGAGGAGCGGGATATAAATTATTATTATTATTATTATTATTATTATTATTATTATTAAAAATAGGTGTCCATTAATAGGAAATCATCATTGCAGGGTCCTCCCAACTGACTGAAGGACTCTTAGGATGTTCCTTTTGTTGTAAAACTATGAAACTCCCATGTACTAACCATACCATGTTTGCTTCTCTTTTTCCTTTCCTCTCCTTCTTTTCCCTTTGCCCCCATTTGAAGTTCCACCCAATCTGACTGTTCCCCAAGAAAAGTCACCCTTGGTCACCAGGGAAGGAGATACTGTTGAACTGCAATGCCAGGTGACAGGAAAACCTAAGCCCATCATCCTCTGGTCCAGGGCAGACAAGGAGGTCCCTATGCCAGATGGGTCCATGCAGATGGAGAGCTATGATGGGATCCTGAGGATTGTCAACGTCTCCCGGGAGATGACAGGAACTTACAAGTGTCAGACCAGCCAGTATAATGGATTTAATGTCAAGCCAAGAGAAGCCTTGGTCCAGCTCATCGTCCAATGTAAGTCTAACTCTCTTTCCCTTCTGTTGGCAATGAGTTCAGTTCATTTGTTGGACAATATTTCACATTTGGGACTTTCTGTGGTCTGCACAAAGCTTTGAGATGTTAAGCTTTGAAGAGTCCTGGTGGTGCAGTGGTTAAATGTTTGTACTTCTGCCACTCACTCAAGACTTTGGTTGTGAGTTCAATACCCAGGGTCCACTCAGCATAGCATCCTTTCATAGGTTGCTAAAATGAGTACCTAGCTGGATGGGGGCAATTAGCTTACACATTGTAAACCGCTTAGGGAGTGCTTAAGTGCACTGATAAGCAGTATAGAAATGTACTTGCTATTACTTTGGCTACCGATGGGATGGAAGTATCATAATTTCATAGGGTTGTTCCAGAAATACGTTTTCAGATGCCATAGTTCATGAGTTTTGTGATTCTCCTATTATGCCAGAAGCTGAGTTGACCGTGTGATGTAGTCTTTGGCGCAAGGTTGAATTGTCCAAAGATGGTTGTGGTTATTTTGGAGCAAGGGACTGATATTAACCTTAAACCCTTTGAAGGGTGTCCTTAACTCTCGTATGTTTGAGGAAAGCTTTTTATAAATTAGATTCCCTCACTATGTCAGAAAGTATAGTCATTTTTAAAACTGATGCCAGGACATTGTCTGTTTTTCTCTGCATAAAAAGAATGCATATTCATTGTTCTGCCTTGTTTGTTGAAAGAGGCATCAATCACAGGTCAAGATGTGGACCTTGAGCTGTATCTTGGACCCTCTAAAAAACCTTCCATGCTTCAAGGCTCAGAGAAGATTGTGTTAGAAAACTCTAGAATTGTCATCATAGGAACGTGGAGAAATGTTTGATCTGTTTTCTTTAGCTTAAATGTGCTAATTCCATTAACCAAGAGAAATTTTATTTTTCTCATGTCCAATCTGCTAGTCATTAGGTAGTAGTTCTTCTCAACGTTTGCTAGTCATTAGGCAGTAGTTCTTCTTTGAAGTGAAAGAGAGCACATGGTGATCGCTATCACTGGGCAAATTTTGATTGTTGTGTAGCTCTGGCTGCATCATCATCATCATCATCATCATCATTGTTACTATCATGTCCAGTCCAACCTCTGTATCCACACTGCAGTTTCACTTAGCCACATCTGGGGGAAAAAGATCTCTAGGCATCTGGAAGTCTTCCAGCATGACTCTATGGTCAACTTCCAGCAGCAGTATAGCATTCACCATTATCCATAGTTTTCACTATCCATGGTATGGCTAGGAACATACCCCCCCCCCCCCCCCGGCAGATACAAGGGTTGGACTGTATTTATATGGCACAATCCATGTACATGGTGCTCTATAAGTAAAAGAAGAAAAAAACAACAGCCAGCCCTGACACACATACATAGGGGAAGGAAAAGTTATACAGATAGAAATGCAAAAACCAATGTATTGTATTATAAAGCAAATTGTCAAACATGTGTAACCAACACATACAAGATTGCATTACAATATTAAACTAAAATTCCAAATCTTTGGAAAACAAGAACGTTTTTAATTGAGATTTAAAAGCTATGGGTGGCAAAGTTTGCAGGTGTTCCTGGGAGCAATGATCAGAGAAGCTAATGTCTGAGAAGGAATTAGAATTTTTCTCTGGACAATTTCAGTGCAGATTGGACCATCGCTCCCTACCCTCTTTTAATATAAATCAGCATTTGCAACAGAGAAGTTCTCTTGGGCCTGTTACAAACGGGCATAAAAGTACGAACTGGGTCCGTACTAGGGTTAGGAAGGGGCGTCACTTCTTGACGCCCCTAACCCTAGTATGGACCGAGTCCGTACAAAATGGCGGCGCTCTATGCACATGGGCGCCGCCATGACTACGTCACGATCGCGCTGCCTCTAAATGGGGTGGCGTGGTTGTGATGTAGTGGGGCCGCATGAGGGCGCCTAGGGCGCCCTTTCTGCGGCCCTGGAAGGAGCTCTGTTTCGGAGCTCCTTCCAGCTTTGCGTCGCTGGGTGTAGCCTTTACATGGCTGCGCCAGCGACGCAGAGGAGAAAGGGGCCAAGTGGCCCCTTTCTCCTCCTCCCCGCCACCGCCGGGGAAAGTGGCGGATCGGCGCCTTGGAGGCTGCCATTGTGGCAGCTGAGGCCCCGATCAGGCGGGGAAAGGGCCGGTTACAGGCTGCCCCAAACGGGCGGTCTGTAACGCGCCTTGGTGTAGTTATTTGCTGTCTAGCTGACTTTGTCTTACAGCCACCCTCTGAATGAGAGACCTTTGAGACCCTGTTCTTAAATGTCCGGCTGAGGTCTTGCAAACTCAGGGCAGCTGTGCTTCCTTGATGGAGTCAATCCAGCTGTAATGTAGTCTTCCTCTTTTCCTGCTGCCTTACGCTTTACTAAGCATTGTTGTATTTTCCCATGTTTTCCCATCATATGGCCAAAGTATGTTCCTCAGTTTGGTAATTTTGTCTTCTAGGGAGAGTTCATACCTGATTAGCTTTGGGGCATATTCATTTGCCTTTTTGGCAATGTGGGATCCATAAAACTCTCCTGTAGCACTACATTTCAAAGAAAGGTTCTTCTGGCCCCTGAAATTATTTTGCAAACACTAAATTACTGTATTAATCATAGCAGGCTTCCTCAAGATAGTATTTCCCAGGTGTGCCCCAGCTAGGATGGATGATGTGTGTTGTAGTCTGACTCATTTGGTAGTTGTGAGCCTGGGAAAGTTTGTATGTTAAGACACAGATGGTACTATGGGAAAACCATGCTTAGGGGTTTCATTCATTGTTGTGCTTTTTGTTCAGAAATGAAAAATTTGATCAATTGTGATTAAGGCTTGGCAAGCAGAAATATCAGAGGAAGCAATGATTATGCAGTCAGGCTGGCATTGTCATTGAGAATGTGCGGGTGTTTCATCTCTTTATTTTTATTTTGCAGATGGTGGAGGCATGTTTTCATGTCTGAAAGAATGCTAAATTCAGGGTTATTTCTGAATGCAGCCAGGGCCTGAGCAGAGCACTTTATTAAGACACTCCACATCATTTTTGAGGAAGCAATTATGCAAGATTTCTGTCTGCGATGACTCTGTGATAAGCTAGAAATAGAACATGATAGCTTAGAATTCGTAATTGGTTTTTTGGGGAAAGTGTGTGGGTGTCTTTGAGTGGGAGGTAGATTTTTGCAAATGGAGAGGCAGCAATTGTGTAAATGGGAGTCATTTATGATGAAATGCTGAGACCGCTGAGCACAATCAGACTGACATACGAATAGATACACATAGGACGCACTATTAGAGAGACACAAGGGCATATGTATATGGATTTCTCCATATGGGAGCGACCTGTGTAAGTGGCAGTGGTGATGCATAAGGACACATTGTAAACAACTGCCCAGAGGGCTCCGAATCTTTCAAATCCAGGAAGATCCAGAGAAAAAAGTGAGGTTTTTAAAATCCAATGTTAAGATGGTATGGATTATGGGATAGTAAAGCCATGGTATTCCCCATAACCATGTATGGATGTGAGAGCTGGACACTGAAGAAAGTGGATAGGAAGAAGATCAAATCATTTAAGATGCGGTGCTGGCAAAGAGGGCTGAGGATACTGTGGACAGGTGTAAAACAAAACAACCAAACAAAAATGAACACATGGGTTCTTTAACAAATTAAGCCTGAACTGTCCCTAGAAGCCAAGATGAGCAAACTGAGGCTGACATAGAATCATAGAGTTGGAAGAGATCACAAGGGCCATCCAGTCCAACCCCCTGCCATGCAGGAACTCACAGTTAAAGCATCCCTGACAGGCAGCCTCTGTTTAGAAACCTCCAAGGAAAGAAACTCCACCAAACTCCAAGGGAGTGTGTTCCTGACAGCCCTTACTGTCAGGAAGTTCCTCCTAATGCTGAGGTGCAATCTCTTTTCCTGTAGCTTGCATCCATTGCTCCGTGTCCTAATCTCTGGAGCTGCAGAAAACAAGCTTGCTCCATCCTCAATATGATACCCCTTCAAATACCTAAACAGGGCTAGCATATCATCTCTTAAGCTTCTCTTCTCCAGGCTAAAAATCCCCAGTTCTAAGTCATTCCTCTTAATGCATGGTTTCTAGACCCTCCACCATTTTTAGTTGCCCTCCTTTGAGCATGCTCCAATTTTTCAACGTACGTTTTGAATTGTGGTGCCAAGAACTGGACACAGCATTCCAGGTGAGACCCAACCAAAGCCAAATAGAATGGCACTATTACTTCCCTTGATCTAGACACTATACTTCTGTTGATGCAGCCTAAAATTGCACTGGCCTGTTTAGCTGCTGTATCACACCATAGATCCATGTTCAATGTGTGGTCCACTAGGACTCCTAGATCCCTTTCACATGAAGTCTCGTTCAGCCAGGTGTCCCCCATCCTATATCTATGCATTTGATTTTTTCTATCTAAGTGCAATATCTTACATTTCTCCCTCTTGAAGTTTATTTTGTTAGCTTTGGCCCAACTTTCTAGTCTAGTCATTTTGAATTTTGATCCTGTCCTCTGGGGTATTAGCTACTCCTCCTAATTTGGTGTTGTCTGCAAATTTGCTAAGCATGTCCTCTATTATTTCATCCAAATCATTGATAAAGATGTTTAATAGCACTGGGCCCAGGACAGAACTTTGTGGCACCCCACTGGTCATTGCTCTCTAGGATAAAGAGACGCCATTGCTGAGCAATCTTTGAGTTCAGCCAGTCAGCCAATCATTCTTTGGTCACATCATGAGAAGGTATGATTCATTAGAAAAGATACTAATGTTAGGAAAGGTAGAAGGTAGTAGAACAAGAGGAAGACCACATGCCAGGTGGATTGACTCAATGAAGGAGGCCATAGTCTTGAATCTACAGGAGCTTAGCAGAGAAAATTTTGTTCCTAGGCTTATGCAGTGGCTTCCATTGGGATCACAGGTCACAGAATCATAGATCTCTGGAGTTGGAAGAGACCCCCGAGGTTCATCCAGTCCAACCCCAATCTGACATGCAGGAAGACACAATCTGAGACCTCCTTGTGACAAATGGCCATCCAGCCTCTGTTTAAAAAACTCCAAAGAAGGAGACTGCACTACACTCCCAAGCAGCAGCATTTTCCATGGTTGAACAGCTCTTACCCTCAGGAAGTTCTTCTCTTGTAGCTTGAATCCATTGTTCCATGTCCCAGTCTCTGGAGCAGCAGAAAACAAGCTTGCGCCATCCTCAGTATGACATCCCTTCAAATATTTAAACAGTGCGCTCATGTCCGCTCTTAACCTGCTCTTCTTCAGGCGAAACATTTCCAGATCCCTACGTTGCTCCTCATAGGGCTTGGGGGTCTCCAGAACATTTACTATTTTGGTCACCCTCCTCTGGACACATTCCAGGAGCATTTGCAAGCCTGAGCAGGATACCATTCTTTT
Organism: Sceloporus undulatus; assembly: GCF_019175285.1. Lineage (NCBI taxonomy): Eukaryota > Metazoa > Chordata > Lepidosauria > Squamata > Phrynosomatidae > Sceloporus > Sceloporus undulatus. The sequence continues at coordinate 380,336,746 of NC_056522.1, forward strand.
TCAACCTCTGAGAACATCCATCCAGTTGCATAATGAATTTTACACCATCATAAAGCCTCAACAGGATCCTAGCTTTTGTTCCTCCCCACCCCCTTTGCATCAATGTAAAGGAGACTGCAAGAATCAAATTGACGATGGGCTGTGTCCGAAAGCAATTTCCCCTCTCCTCTTTCCCCCATCCTTGGGGAGGACACCTAGGGCATAAAAATGCCACTCGGCACAATGTAATCAGATGTTTACATCATGTACCTTATCAAGCAATGATATCCAAGAGGACAGGAGATAAGTTATGGCTGGAGCTCCCGCCTGGAGTTTATATGCTATCATTTCACTTTGACAAGCCATAAAAAATATTGTTTATAATACCCACAGCTCTGCGGAGGACAGCTTAGTCTGGAAACATTTCTGAGAACTTCCTTCTTCAAAGACCCAGTCATAGAATCATAGAGTTGGAAGAGACCCCAAGGGCCATCCAATCCAGCCCCATTCTGCCATGCAGGAAGACACAGTCAAAGACACAATCTGTCTTCTGGTTGGAGGGAGGTTTCTTGCTCCCAAAGGGCAGCTTACAGAACAGCCCAGCTTTGGTTTCTTTTCAGAAAAGTGGGGCATAGAATTGTAGACTCCTAGAGTCAGTCTGACTCCTTTCTGCCAAGCCACAACTACTAGGTGGAGATTTTGCATTGGGAGACATAGCTACGGCTGCATCTACCCTACAGAATTAATGCAGTTTGAAACTGCTTTAACTACCATGGCTGCATCCTATACAATCCTGGGATTTGTATTTTGTTGTGGCAACAAAGCTTTCCAACAGATAAGGCTAAATATCTCACAAATCTGCATACCACTGAGCCAAGGCAGTCAAACTACCTTAATCTGCAGTTTAAATGTAGCTTATCGATACAGCAACGTCTCCTGATGCTATTTCCTCATCCCCAAATGACCTTTTCATCCACAGGGTCATTTCCAATTTGGCAGAAAATGAGGGCTAAGTGATGATGCATCACAGGAGCCATAGTGCCGCAGCGGTTAAATGCTAGTACTGCGGTGACAGTATTGTGAGTTCGATCCTAAGGGGCTCTGAGGTTGACTCAGCCTTCCATCCTTTTGTAGGTCAGTGAAATGAGTACCCAGCATGTTGGGGGTAATTGGTTTACAGATTGTAAACTGCTTAGAGACTGTTTAGTTCAGTATGAAGTGGTATAGAAATGTAAATACTATTGTATTGCTATTGCATCCAAACCTCTTCCTGTAGCTGAGAGTGCTTGCAGGGGGCTCAATTCTGCATTCCCCAAGAAGACGAAATAGCTGTGTTGGGTGGCTCCGTGGTTTAAAACATGGGTTTTAAAGAGGGGTTTGGTTCTTGCAATGGTGCAATGATTCTGAAAGCAAATTGCAGTGTAGGTCAGACTTAGGGATTGTCATGGATTGTGATGATGTCAGATTTATGACATCATGACTGCTGAACAGGATGCCAGCCATGATGTCAAGTTTCAAAAAGTCTCTTTGGTCTAATCTGCACTGCAGAAATAATCCAGTTTGAGACCACTTTAACTGTCATGGCTAAATGCTACAGAATTCTGGGATCTGTAGTTTTGTGAGATATTTCATAGAATCATAGAATCGTAGAGTTGGAAGAGACCACTAGGGCCATCCAGTCCAACCCCATTCTGCCATGCAGGGACTCTCAATCAAAGCATCCCCGACAGATGGCCATCCAGCCTCTGCTTAAAGACCTCTAAGGAAGGAGACTCCACTACACTCCGAGGAAGGAGCGTGTTCCACTGTTGAACAACCCTTACTCTCAGGAAGTTCCTCCTAATGTTGAGGTGGAATCTCTTTTCCTGGAGCTTGCATCCATTGTTCCGGGTCCTGTTCTCTGGAGCAGCAGAAAACAAGCTTGCTCCCTCCTCAATATGACATCCCTTCAAATATTTAAACAGGGCTATCATATCACCTCTTAACCTTCTCTGTCAGAGAGCTCTGGTGCCACAGAATTAGAGGGCTCCTGCACTTTTAATGGTGGTGCAAAAGAGGGTATTTCAGCAGTTATTGCTTGTCATATAACAAGCTGGCCAAGTTAAGATGCAACAGTTGCTGAAATGTTTTTTGTGGGGGGAGGGGGTTGGGCTCTGTGGCCATGTTCTAGAAGAGTTTATTCCTGACCTTTCACCAGCAGCTGTGGCTGGCATCTTCAGTCTCCCTGCTGAAATTCCCTCTTCTATAGGTGCAGGAGCCCTCTCTAGTTTTTAACATGGCAACCTTGCACAAATTACAACTCCAGAATTCCATCATGGTCTCAAAAATCTCTGTCTCCTTCTCTGGTCAGTTGGCTGTCTCTGCTTGAGAGGTCTGGATCTCCCAATGGCTTAAAATCAGGTTATTTGGTAAAACAAGCATCACCCAGGCAGGCAGAAACTGTCTCTATGCCCCAGGGAGAACCTGGCAACCCTCTCCATTGTATCCTGTCTTGGTGGTTATATCTGTGATTCCCCAGGATCCTTCCTTGAAATGAAAGTTGGGCAGCAGCACAGCGGCAGATGACTTTTGTTCGCAGAGCAATGACTAAGATACACTACTTATCTCTGTGCTTTAGATGGTTGTTTAAGGGGCCGAGTTCACTCACACGTTTCTGGAGTGTAATGTGCAAAAACCATGGGAGACATGGACAGACAACAGTGGGAAATTACCTGTGCCACTAGGCTGCAATAGGTATTCCTTGTAGGGAGGGAAAGAATATTCATTATTATCCATTTCATGCAGAGAATGATGTTTCCTGACACGCTGGGAACCTTGTCAGCAAGAGCAGAGGCAGCTGCAAGGCTTTCATGAGGTTCTTGTGACTCCTGTAAGCATTTGTGTAGAAATGAGCATGGGTTTTCTGCATAGAAGACACAGTTTTGAGCTGCAAATGGGTTTCCTGTGCAGGGGAGGAGTGTATCCCACTCAGACAACACTTCTCCCTGGGTAAGAGAAACATTTTCTGTGCAGGAAATGCCTTTTCTATTTAAGGAACGGCTGCAGTCCAGCATCCCTTCAGTGTAGCGGAAACATCCTCATGTAGAAAAGTGGTACACTACACTACTCAATGTTCATGTATAATAGCAACATGTGCCAATGACTGAGTGCCATTGTGCAATATGAAAATCACAAAGTGAAATACATAACCACGGTGCACAATTCACAACCACAAGTACAATGTCAATTTACCACTATCAGCAGAATATATCTGATGTGCTACTGCAAATAATTTGCCTTGCATGCATACTGCAGTTTGTATATGCAAATGTTATTACAGGGTGAGTCTCCCTTATCTGGAACTCCAAAATATTTTTCATGACTAGCTGAGACAGAGACACCGTTCCTTGCTGATGGTCTGATGTACACAGACTTTGTGTCATGCACAAATTCACTTTACAATATTGTGCAAAATTACCTTCAGTCTATGTGTATAAGGTGTATATGATACAAGAATGGTTTTTGTGTTTAGACTTGGTTCCTGTCTCTAGTTGCAAATACAACTACTTCAAAAAGCTATAAAATAAAATAAAATGAAGACTCTGAAATCCCAATCACCTCCGATCCCAAGCATTTTGGGTAAGGGAGACTCAACCTGTGAGAGAATGCCAGACACTGTATTTTCTATGCAGAAAACCTACAAGTATTTCTGTAGAGGCCAAACATCTACTGAGATAACAATAGTGATCATCCACTCTGCAGGAAACTTCATAGTCTCTCGCAGGAGTGTGAGTACTACAGGAATGTTTCATTCTTGTCCACAAGGATGAAAAGTCTAAAGATTAATTCCTTTACATGTTTAAAGAGTGTTGTTCTATGATGCCATGGCTGTTTTGGTTATCCAGTATCATGGACTGATGAAGCTGCATAGATCATGAAAAGCTATGGATGGTTCTTCAAGACATGGAAGAGCCACTACATCTGAGAGTCCTGATGAGAAACCTGAACTCAAGACGAGAGGCTCCTGTTAGAACAGAATATGGAGAAACACAGTGGTTCCAAATTGGGAATGCTGCATTTTATCAACCTATCTATTTGACTTGTATACAAAAAATATCATGCAAAGGCACAGAAGAAGGAGTCAAGATAGGAAGAAGGAACATCAACAATCTAAGATGCAGTATGTGGGTGGTACCACACTACTAGCAGAAAACATCACAGACTTGAAACAACTAGTAAGGAAGGCCAAGGAAGAAAGTGCAAAGGCAGGCTTGCTGCTGAGCATAAAGATAACAAAAATAGTGATCATAGAGGTTCTACATAAACTCAACCTAAAGAATGAAGAAATCACAATAGTTAAAGATTTCCCATGCCTTGGACCAAACATTGATCAGAACAGAGATTGCAGTCAAGAAATCATAAAAAGACTAGGAATGGGGAGGACAGCCACGAAAGGATTGGAAAAGATCCTAAAGTGTAAACATATACAGCTGAACACTAAAGTTAGAGTCATCCAAGCCGTCGTATTTCCCATCACCATGTATGGATGTGAGAGCTGGACAGTGAAGAAAGCAGATAAAAAGAAAAGATGTGGTGCTGGTGAAGAGTGCCAAGGATACTGTGGGCAGCCAAAAAAGACAAACGGACGGGTCCTAGAACAGATCAAGCCTGAAACTTCCCCGAAAACCAAGGTGATGAAACTGAGTTGTACTGAGTTGTACTTTGGCCACACCATGAGAAGATTTAGAAGGCAGTAGAAAGAGAGGAAGGTCACACACCAGATGGATAGGCTCCATCAGGGAGGTCACAGACCAGACCAGAGCAGTGGAGGATGAGGGCTTGGAGATGTCTCTTGCGCAGGGTCACCATGAGCTGAGGTTGACTAGAAGGCAATTAAACAAAGAACCACAGACCATGCTCTGGGTGTGACATTCCTAGCAAAGTTAATGGCTTTTGTTTTGTTAATGGTTATCAGGATACGTGGAGCAAAGTTCCCAGCAGAAGTCACCAAAGAAAGGCATCTCATCTAAAGTTAATATTGGGAACAAAGTAACTATTGATTAACACCAGCACCTTGGAGACTTCTTGGTCTCTGCACAGCAGTGAGAAAACCCAGCCCCCGGAGGTATTTGCGAAGTGATGTATAACCATTTAATTAATTGTGCCGACACAGGTTATGACTTTCCAATTGATCCATGGAGCTTGGAGGTTCACAGCTGAGGAGCTCTGGAGGCGCCTTGTCACTCGGTGGAGGGAAATGACTCCTGCCTTGGTTTTTCCTTAACGCTGGGATGCTAATGGCTCTTGACTGGAGGAACTCAGCATCATCCTTCTTTAACAGGGAGTGTGTGTTGGCCTAGAGATGTGATTCTTCACTAATTTTGTTCTCATGGGAATTGATGGGAAATGTTAACAATTTTCTTCCTGCTATAAGGAATCCTTTGAAAATTGCAGTCTTGAAGGCTATTCACATTTTAGGACTTGTACTGTGCAAAGGCCTGTGTGGCATTTTATTCAGAAAACAGCTTTTTTGGCACAGCAAATATCCCTCCATATAAATATCATTTTCTGTTCATATGATGTTGTTCTTTTGGACTGATACAGTATGATCCATGTATCTGTGATACTGGTACCTGCGGTTTTCCTTCCACCTTTGTCTTTGTCATTCTTTTCTTATGATATCCTCTGGAAAAAAATGTGTTCTCTTGAGGCATATTCTAGATCCTCCAACATGATACTATGGTCTGCTTCTGGCAGAGGCTGCCTAGAGGATGGAGGAACTAGAAATGCCTGGAGAGGTATTCTCCCTAGGAAACTCTGGGGCCTCCAGTGCAACTTCACTTCAGTGTGGTTTACTATTATCTTTGATGTCACATTTCCATACTAAGTCTGGGAACGTATTTCCTGCAGATATGGGTGTCATAATGTAGTATGCACATTTTTCACACTTTTTTGTTTTGTTGTTGTTTTTACAGAAGACATACCTTTCCTGAACAGGAAATAGTATTTCTGAGCAAAAATATTATTTTCTGTACACAGTTTCCAAAGGAACAAAACCCTAGCATGGCTAAACTATAAATTTTTCTATTCTTCAAACACTCATGGGGAAGCTAGGAACTTGGACCACTTTGTCTCTGGGGATAGAGAGCACCCCTCTTACCTCACCATCAGCCCCAAGAAATCCTTCCTACACTTCCGTGTGCCATGTTTTTAAGATATCTCACCTTCAAAGGGTACGGACGCTTTAACATATTCTCTCGACTTGTCACACCATTGGATCCTGGCATCATAGAATCATAGAGTTGGAAGGGCCATCCAGTCCAATTCCATTCTGCCATGCAGGAACTCGCCATTAAAGCATCCCCTGTGACAGATGGCCATCATCCAGCCTCTGTTTGAAGATCTCTAAGGAAGGAGACTCCACTACCCTCCGAGGAAGGAGTGTGTCCCACTGTCAAACAGCTCTTACTGTCAGGAACTTCCTCCTAATGTTGAGCTGGAATCTCTTTTCCTGTAGTTTGCATCCATTGTTCCATGTTCTATTCTCTGGAGAAGCAGAAAACAAGCTTGCTCCTTCTTCTATATGACATCCTTTCAAATGTTTAAACATGGCTATCATGTCATACATACATCTTTATTGAATGAGTCTCCAGACCATTTCAAAGAATCCAAGATAAAAGGGGGAAAAACATACATATTTAAAACTATGTTTTTCCTTATGAAAAGAGAACATCAGAAGGCTTTTGCCAAACTTCGCTTTGAGCAAATGGACTCAAAGTGATTCAAGGAAGATACCAGGATATCCCTTTTCTTGATAGACTCTGTATATGTGGGGCACCTAAAGCTGAAGATCTTACACATTACCTGCTGCATTGTCAGTTGCATAACAGTATTAGAGAGCAATATCTAGCTCCCATCCTCAGAAATTTGAGGGAAAGGGATGATGAAAGCAAGCTGGCTGTCATGTCACACCTCACAATGTTTGTCTTTCATGATTTTTTAAGATTCTAGATGTTGCTGACCCTAATAAATAGAACCTAATCCTAATATCACAAACTCTTTATTTATCTGTAGGTTTCACCGCTACAACTGTGTTGCCCAGAAAATGCCAGGGCTCTATTATGGCACATCACTTGAAGCATCTTGCTTTCATGCTCTTGTTGCTCTTGCTGAGACCATTGTGTCCCCAGAATTGGCCTGAAAGTGGTTACCAAAATTGAAACATATACAGATTATATTTAAAGATTAAAACAGATACGGATTATATATTTTTAAAAAGACATTTTAAAAAATATCATTAAATCCTCGACAAGATGAAAAACCATCCATAGCATACTCATGTTAAACAAAACAGCACAGCACACTACAGTATTACAAGATCTTACCATAGAAATACTTGCCAAAAACCGATTGAAATTAGGAAGTCTTCAATAGGGCTGGGAATATTTTTAAAATAATAATAATAATAATAATAATAATAATAATAATAATAATAATAATAAATGATCTACAACATGTTTTTGAGTGTTTGGAAACTCTGATGAGGAGAATCCTAGACTGACAAGAAGTGCACTTTTTTTTCCTCCCATAGAAAACAGAAATTTCTTTACAGAAAGTAATGCCTCTACTGAGAAATGTTGCTTCTAACATTTCCTGCACAGGAAAAAAGTGATACTTTTCCAGGACTTACTCTGTGCAAAACTCACTTGTGGTTTATTTGCAAAGAAAACAGTCTTTTTTTGAGCAGGAAACAGGTTTTTATATGCAGAAGATAGTATTGCTGCCTCCTGCACAGGAAACGCTGCTTTCTGTTCCAAAGCTGCCACATGTGAATTTTGCACAAAATAAGCCCCTTGTTGCAAATAAGCTTTTTTAAAAGTTGCATAGTTTTTGAAGCATTTCTTGCAGCAGGACGAAAAGTACTGAAACTACTCATTGGTTTCTTTGAAAAGAAAATGAGTGAAGAATTACATCCTTAGACTTCATCTGATACAGGTTGAGTCTCCCTTACCCAAAATGCTTAGGACTAGAACGAAGTGGACTGGAGTTTGGATTTTTAAACAGTTGTTGTTTTTTTAGAGTACTTGTATTTGCATATATGTACATAATGAGCTATTGTGGAGATGGGACACAAGTCTAAACACGAAATCCATGCATGTTTCCTATACAGCTTAAAAACGTAGCCTGAAGGTAATGGCATAGGATATTTTAAATAATCTTGTTCATGATGCAAAGTTTGTTTCTGGTTTGCCACCACTTTAACTGCCATGGCTCAATGCTATGGAATTCTGGGAATTGTAGTTTTGTGAGACATTTAGCCTTCTCCATCAGAGAGCTCTGGTGCCACAGCAGACTACAAATCCCAGGATTCCATACCACTGAGCCATGGCAGTTAAAGATGTGTCAAACCGGATTATTTCTGCAGTGTGGATGCACTGACTGTCTCTTCCACCTGTGAAAAATGTTTTGGTTTTTGGAATAATTCAGATTTTGGAATTCCAGATAAGAGAGACTCAGGGTATAGTGGACAAAAAGAGGGGAGCCAGCTTAGCCTCTCTAGGAAGGAAGCTCTAGTTAAGGAACAACTACCAAGAAGGACCTCTCCCATGTTTCTTTCAGATGCCCTTCTTATGGTCATGGGGACACGGCTGCATCTGCACTGCAGAAATAATCCAGTTTGCCGCCACTTTAACTGCCATGGCTCAGTGTTAGGGAATTCTGCAAGTTAGAGTTTGTTGGAGCCCCAGAACTCTCTGACAGAGAAGACTAAACATCTCACAAAACTAAATCTCCCAGAATTCCATAGCACAGAGCTTTGGCAGTTAAAGTGGAGTCAAACTATTATTTCTGAAGTGTGGATACAGACCAAGAGACGATCCATCCTGAGAGATCCTGGAACCTGGACAGGTTTATATTGGAGTGTTTGAGCCTTCAGAGTTTATCACAGGAGGTTTTTGCAGCTCAGATCCGGGGTGATTCCTGGTACATCTGTGCGAATTCATGTTATAACGTGAATGTTTTATCACACCTGGTTGCCCTTCCGTTGCCCTTCTGAACTGAGGGGGAATCGAATCCAAGGCAAGTCACGTGATGCGGATTCACGAAAAGCGGAGTGAGTGCACATTGTATGACCACACTGGTGGGATTCAATGATTCGAATCAGCACACTTGCACATGCTCAGTTGGGGTCTGAACGCATCGAGCCCTTGTACATTTCCGGGGTGAAAAGGGGTGCAAGTTCTTGTACCCTGTTTCGCATAATTACGTGAATATTTGCCTCGTGAATATTTCTGTGTCTTCTTCGTCCCCCTTTTTTTATTTTCCCTTCCATTTCAGCAATTTCAACACAGACATAGGTAGGTAGGTAGATAGGTAGATAGATAAGACATACATACATATCTGTATATTCACATTCACGCACATACACACATGTATATATTCCAAAAAAAAATGAGTTGCCCTACAAACACACCTCCTCCTCCAACATAGTGGCCGAGAAGTGTGCCCAAGGCGGGGGGATAGGAAATGGAAGAAAACCATAGACCCCCCCCCCCCGAATTGGAGACGGGAGGTATGGGGAGCCCAAGGTGAAAAACAGGGTCCTGCCCAATTCACGTTATAATGTGAAAATGTTTAACAAGCACATAACCTCCAGGAAAGGTTTCAGCCTTATCACAGCAACAACAGAGGGATCAACGCTCCCCCCCTCGATTGCCCTGAAAGTGAAAGGATCACTGAAAGGAAATGGGGGGAAATTGCAGCGCCGCATCATGGGGAATTTGCAACCCGGGGGTTTATGGTGGTGTACCAGAGCAGAAGCAAAGTTGCATTCCACACCAGACCAGTTTGGAGTGAAATCGAAGTGAGCTTGGAAGGAAATTCTGTGAATTCACTATTTTTCTGAATTCATCAAAATGGGGAGTCACTTTGGAATCACTGCGGAAGCGCCACGGAAGGAGCCCCATAGAAAGGAATCACGTCTGATAACACATTCACGTTATGACATGAATTCACATCGTGGACCCACAGTCACGTCGGATCTGAGCCGCAAAAACCTCTGTGTGGTAAACGGCAGCGTCTCCTGCCCACCTCCTTTTGGAGCAATGTGCTACTGTTGGACTCTTCCTTTCCATTCCCTTCATCCTCCTTCCTCTCTTTCTCCCCCTCCCTCCTGGGAGATCTAGTTTAACTATGTTTTCTTTGCACTTTGCTTCTCCTGCACTTTGCCCATTTCCAGGGTTGCCCTTTTGCCCCTGGATCTCCCCACTCAACTCTTCCACCTTTTCCTTTTGATCATTATCATCCTGCTCCTTGTGATTAAATCAGACAGTTTTCATCCCATCTGTGATGATCTTTGAACCGGTTGCTGCTCTAGCAGCTTCTTTCGCCATGGCTTGCTCCCAAGGGGGCTCTTTGGATAAATAAAGCAACAGTTCCTTTAAAAGAGAAAGAGAGGTTGTTTCTTTGCAGTCTTTCCATTGCTTCCTTGTCTTTCTCTCTTTTGATTCATTGTACTATCCTTCGGGTTTCACAGCTGGGATTTCAATAGGTAAGGAAGAAAAGCTTTGGGATTTTGGCTGAAAAGTACAAAGCATGGAAAGCCAAACATTGGGGAAAGTGGACAAAAATGACATCTCTTTACTTTCGGGAATTTCCCAAAAGTAAAAAGTGTTGTTTTTGCCCACCTTCCGTTCACTTTATTTTTGATTTACTTCTGTTTGGGAGAAACACATCTAATAATAATAATAATAATAATATTTATTTCTGTCTTCCCGCCTCTCCCAATGGATCGAAGTGGGATCACAACAAGGTTAAAATCTGAAAATCATCCAGCATTTGCGGGTTTTTTTACTTCTAAAATCCCATTTCTGAGTGGGATTCATCTAGTGTGATAAGCCTGATAGGGACATAGACAACTGCCTTCTACCAGGAATGTAAATCTTCACAAAGGTTCTGCCTGTACTGGGTGGCCCCTGAAACCTCAGGTTTATAGCTTGGGCATACTTGGGGACTCAGCTCTGAACCTGGGAGACTGAGGGCTCATAGGCGGGATACAGACCGCCAATTTGGGGCGGTCTGGCCCCGTCCCTTTCCCCGGAGTATCGGGGCTTCAGCGGCTACACCGGCCGCTTTTCAGGCTGCGGGGAAGCAGCAAAAGGCCGCTTCCCCGCAGCCTGAAAA